>NC_041229.1:64315916-64351638 GCF_002837175.3 Physeter macrocephalus
AAAAAAAAAAAAAAAAAAAAAAAAAAAATATATATATATATATATATAGTCTTAACAGAATAAAAGCCTAGAATCAGAACATTGGTTGAAAACATAGAAGCTCTACAGAGGCGGTAAATTAGGAGCTAGTCACATTTTAAATTTGCCATCAGTGTTTCTTTGTTGAAGCCCAGAAGACAGAGCAAATTGAACGTATGGTATAAGTTAACACTGTGTTGGTTTTTTTTTTTTAACCAGATTCTGGAAGAGTAGGATTAAATGAGGAGAGCTTTTAGATTATAAACTTAAATATCCACTTTTGCTGGTTTTTCTTTTTTGTGTGTGAGTAGTTTCATTTCTCATCTCTAGACCCTTTAATTTAAAGATTTATGTTCACTCCTGCTAAAGGGTATGGGGGGCGTTGGTAGGCTGTGAGCAGGGACACTCCTGCTAAAGGTGGGTGTTGATGGGTTTTGAGCAAAGACTTGGAGCAGCTCTGGCCACACTTTCTTATGTCTTTAGTTGTAGAAGATCTTTTATGGTAGGTTCCGGTCTTTTTCACCGATGGTTGTAATGCAGATAGTTGTAATTTTGGTGTGCTCGTGAGAGGAGGTGAGCTCTGGGTTTTTCTCCTGCAATGTATTGGCCGCTCTCTCACACGGTGGGTCTCTGAGAGCAGCCTCCCTGGGGTCCTGTCTTCCATGTGTTCTCTCCTCTGCTCTCAAAGTCTCTACCCGTCCTGTGGGTCAGCCAGGACCATCCTGGGCTGGTTCCCCTGGGAAGATGCATTGTAAGCCCACAGGCTGGTTTCAGGGGTGCCCAGACTGCGGTCACCGCCATGCTCACCTATCCTGCAGCCCCCTCCAGAGCCCAGGCCCCATCCCCCCAGGCACTGCCCCACGCTGCCGACTGGGCACTCTGTTCCCATGTGGAGGCCATTCGTGCCTGAAATATTTGTTCACAAGGGACATGCAGGGAATCCAAAAAAGGTAGAAGATTTCATCCCCAAGTCCCAAGGCCCTGTTCTCCTCACAGCACAATTAGCTGTAAGATAAAGGGACAGCGTGAATGGCTTCTTTCTAGCGTGGCTGCCCTCACAGCCTGAGATTCTAACTGGTCAGTGCTTGGCTTTCAAAAGTACTGAGTTGGAAAGAACCTGGATTTCGGAGTGACGCAGACCTGGGTCCTACTCATGGTTCTGCCTTGCGGTGTCAACCTTGGGTGAGCTGGGTTCAGAGTCTGTGTTCTCAGAGGGAATATGTCCTTCTAAGGGTGTCACACATGGAGGCACATCTGTCCCTCATCGGTGAGGGAATGCATAACCGGCTCAGGTTTCTCCACTTCGCAGAGACATACTCCCTGCTGATGTGTTGTCTCAGTGCATTTCGTTAGAGTCTTGTGGTGAGGGGTTTCCATCTTGGCCGGGGCAGGTCCCCTAATGAGGATTTTGCCGGAAGACTGGTAAGTGCTGAGGAAATCCCACAGGTGACTGAGGTAGGTCAGTCACGGGGGCTACACTTCCACGGGCAGGTGTCACTTCTGAGTGAATAAGCGAGGGCCTAGAGTGAAGGCTCCTCCCAGCCAGGCTCCCACTTGCCCAGTCACACCAGCTGCTTGGAGGGCCCCAGCAGGCTGCAAAGTGGATCTCAAGGGCCTGGGATGGCTGCCTCCCAGGAGACCCCCAAGGACCCCAGGCTCTGCTTTCCCCTCAGAGATCTTGTGTCTTCCTTGTGGCCACTTCAGCTTTTCTCTGTGGTGGCCAGAGCTGTTCTCCACTGTAGCTTCTGGGGCCTCACCTAACGTTCTTGCTGATTCCCCCTCAACACCAGTGGGGTACGGCTCCCACGGGCGCTTCAGCTGTGATGAACTCTCCCAAAGGCAAGCCCAGTGCTTGGGAAGGACAGGCAGCCTCCTCGTAAATGTTGGCTTGTTAATAGCCCCTTTCTGAAATAAATCGTGGTCTCAATTATGCCCCCAGTCCAGCCCCCCCCCCCCCCCCCCCGCCCCGGGCACCATCAGCGCTTAACTGACCCGCCCTACAACTCTCCTCTCATTGGTGGCTTTTACCCCACCCAGTCCTGAGGTTGGCGACACGTTTCCCTTTCTTCTTAACGAAAGTTAATCCCAGCATACGCAGAGGGTGGACCATCAACTCCAATGACGCAAGTCTTAGTTTCCTTTCTTCCAGCCAATCCTGGGAGACTTCATGACAGTGGAGACGCTAGAAAACCCAGAACTTCCAGAATTCCCTTGGCTGGACAGGCTCCATGTGATTTTAAAAAAGCAGTAATGTTTGTAAGATTTTTTCTTATCACAAGGTAACACCCACACAATGTGGAAAATGGACAGGGATGCAAAGAGAACAAAATCCTGCGCTCTAACCCGCCCCGCAAAGACAATCCCACACCCAGAGCCACCGGACCAAGTCCTCGAGCGGACCAGGTTCTCGAGCGGCCCCGGCCCGGAGGCAGGGAAAGGTCCCCGCTTTGTGGGGAAAAGCCCTCGTGCGGGGCGCGGGGACCCGCGGGGCCGCCAGGGGGCAGGCGTGTGCCGCAGACCCGGGTCCTGCCTGGACCAGGCGCTCTGCTCCGCGGCTCTCGCGGGCTCGGGCCAGGCGTCCGGCGGGGGCGAGGCGGGGGCCCAGGGTGGAGGAAGCCCCCAGGCGCGGGGCCCACCGGGAGCGAGCCCTGCCATCAGCTCATTTTATCCTCAACAACCTGGAAGCTTGGCGCTGCTTTCCTATTTTACCGCTGAGGAAGGTGAGGCTCCGAGAGTTAGGCAGCTGCCCAAGGGGACACAGGTCACGAGGGATCTGGGGCAAAACCCAGGTGTCCCGACTCCAGGGGCCGCTCCCAGCCATTCCCAGCACGTGCGTGTGCGGGCAGGTTCAGGCCGGCCTGGGGGCCACGTGGGGCGAGGGTGGGAGCCCCCATTCCCGCTCAGCCCCTGGGGGTTTCCTCTTGGGGGCCTAAGGAGGGCCCTGCTGGCATCCGGAGGCATGTTGATCATGCCTCGCCCCTCCCCCCCCCCCCCCCCGGGGCACACAGCCCGGGGCCCTGTTTCCGTAGGCGCCTCGGAAAGGGGGCAGCCCTCTGCCCTGTGCGGGCTGGAGGCTGCCGGCAGGGGTGAGAGTGGGTGAGGAGGGAGGCGGAGCAGCCAACAAGCAGGGGCCTGTTTCCTGCCTGGCCTGACCCCGGCTGTCCCCGGGGAGGCCCCAGCAAACTGAGCAAGGTCATCCAGGGCGAAATTCCAGCCTGCGCCCTGAGCAGCAACTTCGCTTTTCCCAATAAGGCTCAAGAAAGGACACGGAGTGTCCTCCCCACACCCCCTCCCTGTCAGCACCTCTGCTTTTGTGAAGCCTCCGCTGCAGACAGCCTGCCTGGAGAAGAGACAAAGATAGGCCCTGGGACAGATAAGGAGAGACAGCGGGCATAGATAGGGCGAGGGACACAGATGAGGAGATGGGGGTGCAGGCAGGGGCAGGGCAGCAGCCCAGGCAGTGGGTCTGGAGCCCCAGAGGTCAGAAAAGCTTCCCGATTGCGCTTGCTAAGCCACGACTGGGCTCGGATGTTGGAGAAAGATGCAATCATGGTGGAAACAGAAGGGTTTTTGTGTGGTGGGAAAATGGATTGGGCTGGCAGCCCCGCCCCTCTGGGCCACTGGTACGCGATGTGAGCCAACCTGGGACTGGGGGGTGAGGGTACTGGAGAGTCAGTGGGGGGCATGGCCCCCGAGCCTCCAGATGGGGGGCCCTGTACCTGAGGTGGAGGGGCAGGTGGGGTGCCCCGGGGCAAATGGGGTTGCGTCCAGGCTGCTCAGTCTCTCCTGCTCAGGACCTTCTCTTCCTCTGTATAGAATATTTGCACCCAGCACTGGCTGTTTGGCTTGGCAAGTGAGCAAGGCCACAAAGTCATAGCTGGCCTGCGGGCGCTCAGTCACCGTATGCAGCTGAGTCAGTCATCACCACTTCCCTCACCCCCTGGGGGCAGGAGCCTCCGCTCCGCCTGCACACACAGACACATCCACACAAGTATGCGCAGACGCCATGCGGCTGAGTAATAGCCGCCTCCTTTGAGAGCACGTGCCTGCGCGCACATGCACACAGGTGCATGACGCTGCATGCACCTGATTCTGAGTCACCAGAGCTGTTGAACCCTGAGGGAGGGCACCGAGAGTATGTTCTGCCTTCCCTATTTAGACGCAGGCACCCATATGTATGCGTGTACGTGTACGTGCCGCCATGCATCCTGCTGCATCGTGCCAGGGGATCAATAAATATTTGTGGAATGGATAAATGAGTGAACAAATGAGTAAATGAACAAACACGTGAAGATGTGAGTGACACCCACACTGCTTGGAAACTCTTGTAAACTCGGTAAAATCGGTTGGGGCAGTGCTGCAGGGTGGGTCCCGAGTCTGTGTCTGCAGGGAGTTGTCTTGCTCCAAATATAGCCTCCGTGGGCGGGCAGGGAGCCAGGGCTGCCTCCCAGACCGTGACTTCACTGGGCCTGAGGCCCAGCCTCTGAGGAGTTGGAGAAAATTAACAGAGAAGAGGCCCCAGCTTTCCACAGCCAGGGCTGAAGTGTGAGACTAGAGCTGGTGGGTGACTGAGTACTCAAATGTCAGCGGCTTGAGCTGTAGGGCAGAGGGTTCTACAGATGGGCCCAGAAAGGACCGCTTCTGGGTTGGGCCCCTGGGAACTGCCTCTCCTGGATGTCTTGGGCCAAATGTGCAGGAGGCACAGCCCCACTTGAGGGCGGGGGCAAGCACGGTGCCTGGGTCCCTCTGGTGGGTGCCCAACCAAGGCCTCTTAGATGGTCCCCCATCTGGGCAGGCCTGCTTGCAGGGCCGTTCCCTGTCTGCAGCTTGACTCTTCCTTTCTCTAGCGGCTATGCCTCTGCCCTATTTCATCATCCAGAATATTGCAGTATTACCCCAACTGATCTTCCTGCCTTAAGACTACCCCGTCTAGTCCATCTTGTTCACTGCTGCCAGCATTATTTTTCTAAAATACAGACCTGATTATATAACTTTTCCGCTCAAAAGCTCCATAGCTTTCCGCTTCCATAACTCCCCCCTATTTAGCAGTAAAGTTGGATTGCCTTAGCCTGGTGCCCAAGACCCTTTCATAACCTGGCCCTGCTCTACCATGTGTGTTTTGAAAGGCTGATGTATGAAGAGATCGTTGGTTATGTGCTGATGGGTGGATTCGTGGACGTTAGGCTGACGGATGCTTATAGGGATGGAGGGGCCCATGGACTGTTTGATTTGTAGACGAATTATGAGATGTCTGGATGATTGGGAGGCTAGGAGTAGGAGTGGATGGGTGGCTGGTTGGAAGTCAAGGCTGTTTTGGTTGCAAGGAACAACCCGCCCCCCGCCACATGCCATCAGGAAAGGGGCAGGGGATGATTGTGACCTGGGAGCCCTGCAAACCTCACTGACGCCCGGGCCTCACGAAGGTTGGGACTGTGGCTTCTCCCCGTGTCTTGAGCAGCTCTTGGTCTGGTCGCTTCTGCTCTTTGGTGCCCTCACTCACTCCTCTCCCACCTGGCTTGGTTTTCCTCCTCATGGCCCAGCAGTCGTCCTCTCAGCTGCTCTTGCTCCTTCCTTCCACAAGTTTTTATCAAGTGACTGGTTATGTGCCTGTTTGCACCTCAGCATTGCTTCTACGTGCCGAAAAATAGACTGTGAACAATAAGTTACTGCCCTTGCTGAGTGTGCTTTCTAAAGGGAGAGGCAGACGCTAAGCAGTTACATGCGAGGTGGTTACATGCTGGGGAGCCGGCAGCGCAGGGCGCGGAGGTGGGAGGCGAGTGGAGAGGGGCAGAGGATGCTCAGGGAATGTCTCCGATCAGGGAGTATTTGAGCGGAGTTCTGAACAAAGCGAGGGGTGAGCCCTGACGATATCTGGGGGAAGAGTGTTCTAGGAAGAAGGAATGGCAAGTGCGGTGGCCCGGAGGCGGGACCTCTCTGCACGTCTGAGGGGCGTCAGTGAGGCCCGTGTGGCGATGCAGAGTGAACAAGGGGAACAGAGGTAGGAGGTGAGGGCAGATTAGCAGAGGGACTGATCACCAAGGGTTTTACAAGCCATCGTTACGACTTAAACTTTTACCCCAAGAAAGAGGGGAAGGCATTGGAGGAAGTTCAACACGGAAGCGACAGGCTCTTATATTTTCAAAGGGCCGTCTGGCTGCTTTGTTGGGAACAGGCTGGAGGGGCTAGAGGTGGAGGCACGGAGGCAATTAGGAGGCTCCTGCGGAAATCCAGGAGGTGGACTGGGGCGGCAGTGGCAAAGGTGGTGACAGGTGGTCCAGTTCAGGATGTGTTTTGAAGGCACAGTTACCAGGATTTGCTGATGGATGGGCTGTGGGTGTGAGAGAGAGGAAAATTCTGTCAAGGGTGACCCTTAAAGTTTTGGCCAGGGCGACTATGAAGATGGAGCTCCCGTTTCTGAAGAAGTAAGTTGTCTTTTTCGGCAGGAGGCGGTGCAGGGAGAGGCATTACATCACAGTTCAGGTTGCGTTGTAGACTGATGCTCAAGGGGGGATATTAAGATGCAGTTGGATGTAAGAGTCTGGGCTTCAGGAAGGACCTCTAAATTGGGGTCCCGATGGGGGGCTTGTGCCATGTAGATGGCATTTAAAGACAGGGGACGATGAGCTCATCTAAGGAGAGTGCAGACAGGCAAAGGGTTCGAGGCGTGACCTCTGGGCCACGCCAGTGTTCGAGGTTTAGGGGAAGACCAACCTCCACAGAGACCTGGATGGAGCGGCCAGTGGGGCCGGGGGGAGAGCAGCAGACGAGGGGGCGAAGAAAACCTCTGAAGCTGTGGGGAGTGAACGTCACCTAGAGCTGCTGATGGCTCAGGAAGGGCGAGGCTGGAGTGAAGGTTTGGTGGACACAGCAGTTCCTGGTTCTCAGTCCCGCTCAGTGTTTGCAGGCTCTGCTTCCGGGGAGGTGGTCGTGCAGATCAGCCTGGACCAGGAGGGACTGCGGTGTGGCCCCCGCCGCCCTTGTCTCGGGTGTCTCGGGTAATGACACGGGGACGAGGCGGGTGCCCGGGGTCCCCGCAGCTCCTGAGCTGCACCGTTGCTCTGGGTCCCCCTCCTCCAAAGCAGAGGCAAGCAGCAGGCTTGATGGAAAACTTCAGTTAACGGGAAACTTAACGGAACGAAAGCTTATTGTCGCTCAGGATGGAGTCTGGAGCGTGAAGGGACCTGACTTCTCAGTAATACCTAACATTCGTCCTCTACAGGGAAGGCACCATGTGATTGGCTAAGTCTGTCACCTCGAACACAGACAACCTCTTTGGGCAGAGTTTTTTGCCAAGCTACTCAAGTTCTCAGGTCGTGTATTTGTGCGTGTACACACACACACATATATCCCACAAACATGCATATATATATATATAGTGCACACAGAAACACAGTTGCCTTAGTTGAGGAATCCCAAGAACCAGGCTGTGGTCTAATCAGGGTTAAGGAAGTAGAACTGATTTCACTTAATACATATGATATAACCCTCAAGATTTATGCAGAAAGAAATGTTTGTGTCCATTTTCCTCAGCAAGGGGAGGTACTAGAGCTGCAAATACTCTTTTCTAGTATAAATGGGCTGTGAGAATAGTGACTTGATAACTAGGTGTGCATGTCATATGAATAAAGGAATCTTTATTTAGGCCAGTGAGCCATCAGGTCAGACTGGACCAGACAGATGGGCAGAGGCGGCTGGACAGAATGTTAAAAGGGATGATTGGTAGCTGGTCAGATGATTAAATTGGATAGAGAAATGACAGGTAGAGGATGACTCTAGATTGATGGGTATGTGAATTTTAGGTTAATGGATGGACAGTGAATGGAGGGAGGGATGGCTTGATCCCTTGTGGCAGTGGTGCTTCAGAATCATCTGGCAGCCTTGTGAAACACAGGCTGCTGGATCCAGCCCCCAGAGGTTTTGATCAGTAGATCCATGGTAGGGCCTGAGAGTTTGCATTTCTAGCTAGTTTCCAGGGGATGCTGGTGCTCCTGGTCCAGGGACCATGCTCTGAGAGCCACTGCCCTCTGGGGTGCCTGGGATTGTCCTACAAAACAACAGCCAAGGTGGCATTGCCAGGCCAGGTGGAGGGATGGGGATGGCATCCAGCAGGTGTCCAGGCGTCCTGTCACTGGCAACAGGCCTCTGTCCACGGTAGGCCTAGGGACCCATGGCTCTTCCCCTGGAGGTGTAGCACCCTTGCCACCGCCCAGCACTGTCTGTCTGGCTGCCTCCAATCCCTGCCCTCCACAGCTAGGGTTAAATGGGGTCCATAAGGTGCGTGCATTTGGCCAGCGAAGGCTGGGGGGGCGGACACATGGAGCGATCAGGGGCAGTGCCCCGGCCAGCCCAGTGTGCGGGGCAGAGACATCCCTTCCCTGAACCCCTGCATGCCCCCTATACCTCAGGAACTGCCCTCGGAAGTGCTGGAAGCCACTCCAGTGTTCCTTAACCTCAGCATCCCAGAGAAGGTGTTCTTGTCAGGCCAGAACCGGCCAGGATGGCTCTCGGGGCTGCTCCCGGCAGCTCTGGGACGCAGTGTGGCTGGGCGGGCAGTGAGGACGCCCTGGGCTGGAGGCTGTGGGTCGTGCCCCCTCTAGCCCAGCTGAAGACAAGCAGAGCAGCCCAGGTGAGCCCCCTGCTGGCCCAAACCATCCTGTTTGTCACCCCTGCTTTCTCAGGTGTGCCAACCTCGTGTCTCAACGGATCCTCCTGAGCAACATGGAAACGTGCTCAAGTCTCCCTTGCCTTAAAAAGCGAACAGACAGCCCCTTTGACCCCATATCCCCTCCAGCTGCTGCCTCCCAGTCCCAGTAAACGTCCTCCAGAGAGCTGCTTGTTCGCCTGTCTCAGTTTCCTCCCCTCTCATGTACCTGCCCGCCCACCAGTCTGGCTTCTGCCCTCCACCCTCCACTCAGACGCGCCCCGTCAAGTCGCTGGCTTCCTCCAGGACGCCAAGCGCTGAGCCCACTTCTCAGCCCCTCCCCGGCTCCACAGCGCCCCAGCCCTCCCAGCACTCCTGGCTTCTCCCCCGGCTCTTCTCCGTTCCGTTCGTGCGTGGCACCGCCTTCCCCTGCTTCTCTCCGCACCCCTGGCGCCCCTCCTGCCAGGTCCGCCCTCCCCCCAGTGCCCTGCAGCCACAGGCTGCCTCTCTTCCCTCTTCCTCTGAGCTCTCGCCCTCGGCTTGGATGACAGTCCCTACTTTTCTGTCCCCCAGATGTGCGCCTCCAGCCCCTTCCTTGCTGCGAGGGCATCCCAAAGGCACGGCAGCCTCCACGGGCCCGGGGCCAAACTTACCGTCCTGTCCCGTCCGGCGGCAGCCCTGGCCAGCGCCCGGTGAGAGGCACCAGCCAGCTGTGCCCCTCAGAAACTTGGAGGCCTTTGACACCTCTCCCCCTGAGCCTCCGTGGCCAGATGACCACATCTCTCCCCATCTTATTGCCTCAGTCGCTTTGGACCGTGTGCAGCGCTTTGCATCGTCACTGCCCCATCCAAATCCAAACCACCGTCCTTCTTCCCTGGACCACAACGGCCTCCTAAGTGGTCTCCCCACATCCTCTCTTACGTGCCTCTGGCCCGTTTTCCATGTTGCAGCTCCTTCGCGCACGGATTCTGCTTTTTTTTTCTTTTTTTTTTTTGGATGGCTTAGGTGCATTTTATCGGTTTTCTTTCAGAATCCTTCTACAAAAGAGCAAAGTTAAAAAGCAAGTCCCTGGCGAGAGGACCATTCCTCTTTCTAGAGAGCCCTCCCCCTCCCCACGTTCCCCACCTGTGTCACTGCTGTGGTTCACGGGGGCAGAGGGCCTGCTACTCAGGAGGACAGTCAAAGAAGCTCTCACACACACAGATGGGAGACGACTCGCCCAGAGTGGGTAGGGCCGGCTTAGGGTCACAGCAGGAGCTGGAGTCTCCAGGGCAGGAGGGCAGGCTGCGTGTAGGCTGGAGGCCTGTTAGACACGGAGCTCAGCCAGGCCTCCTCAGGAACCTAGAAGAGGCTGTGAAATTTGCAGTATCAGGTTTCAGAAAACACAGGGTCAGGGTCAGCGGAGCAGCTGGTAGTGGGGAAGGCCAGGCCCAGCTAATTTCCTGTCAGAGTGGCCCAGAGGCCCCAGCCCCTCTCTGGGCTGGCCACAGGGGAGGAGATGCCGGGAATGGCTCACATTCCTCTGGCTGGGGCCACGCCGGACCTCAGGGGACCTGTGGGGAGTGAGGAGGTGGACGTGCTGAGGCCGGAGTCGGGGGCCCTCTGCAGGGACCAGGCCTCTGCCGTCCAACCTTTTGGCTGGAGGGGGGCCAGGGGCTGTAGAGCAGAGCAAAAATCCATCACAGCTGCTGGAGCTTTAGGATAAAGGAGCCCAACCTCACATTTCAGATGAGGAAACAGAGGCTCAGACAGGACCAGGTCTCACAGGATCACACAAGCATCCTGGTTCTAAGCCCTGAACTCTGTTTCTTCTGGCCAGGGCTGCATTTCCTGGAAGGCCCAGCTTTGCTGAGCTGTGTGACAGTGGGGGACAAGCGGGCTAGGTCTGTGCCCCTCTTGGAGGGAGGCAGGAACCCTCACTTCCAGCCCGGGATGCGTGCTTTCCAGGTGGTCTAGCTGTGGGTTGGGCAACCCGTGTGGGGAGGGCGTGCGTGCGAGCTGTGAGTCAGCTGAGGGCCCGTGTGTCCTCCTGGTGGAGGACCCCAGCTCATTCCACGCACAGATGGAACTCTTGTCCTGGTCCAGCCCTAGGAGGGTGAGGCTGTGGAGTCCTGGCCTTGAGTGGCCTCTAAGTGGCCTGGCCAGGCCCAGGGGGAGGCAGAGGTCATGGGTCCCTGGCCCGGTTGAAGTACGATGCCGGGGAGGATGAGCCGGGGATGCAGTCACACAAGCCTGGGTGCAGACCTGGCTCTGTCAGATGCTACCGTGGGACCTTGGGCTAGTCAGTTAACCTTTCTAAACTATTGGCCCCTCAGCTGCAAAGCAGGGAGGGGCTACTCCATGTCTCTCTTTCCATCAAGTGGTACGGTGGCTCTGTGACTTGGGCAGAAGGTCTCCTGCCTGACACTGTGGGACAGAACCCCTCCCAGAGCCTGGAAGGGCTGCCCATGCCCTCGCTCCGTGGGTGCCTCCTGCTCCCCCCAAGCAGCAAGTGGCCTCCTGGGGAGGCAGGGCCAGGGCATCCGCGCTCCACCTGGCCATCCTTCCCTGTCTCCTGGCAGTTGCCTCTGAGGCTGGGGACATTTGCAGGTGTCCCAGGCATCCACCTGCCTGTCCTGACTGCCCCTCCCCCTCCCTCCCCTCCGCCCACCAGTCAGGCCCCAGGTCCTGCAGATGCCACCTCAGGCCTGTCTCCGAGGCTTCCACATCTATCCAGCCGCACTGCCTTCTCAAATTTGAATGACCACAGTGGCCGCGAGCTGCCCTCCCTTCTCGCTCTTCCCCGTGTGTTCTTCACTAGGGAGATCTTTTTAAACCGTATCACAACCTGGTTTAACTGCCTTCCCTGCCCTCCTCCGTGCACCTTTGCATCCGTGAACTCAGCGTAAATGTTAATCACTCAGGGAAGTCTTCTGTGATCCTTAGGACTGGACTAGGATCTCCTCCCATCTTTCCACAGGTCCCTAGCTGTCCCGACCCTGTCACAGCTTTGATTACACTAGATATCAAACCTTGCATGTCTGGATAATGGCTTATTTTACTTGGGGTCCAGCATAGCCAGAACAGGCATCAGCACACAGCAAGCAAGAATGATGGACAAATGCCTGAAAAGATGGACGCATAGTTTGGGGTGATGGGCCCATTCATAGTAGGTTCCATCCTACAGTCAGAGGTTTGGGGGAACGTGCCCCTTATTAGGGCTGACCATGGCACCTCACATACCAAGGCCCTGGGCAGAGACATAACTTCTGGTCACTTCCCTTTGGTGAGGCTCAAGTGATGGGGTCATGGCAGGGACCCCCAGCCCCACCTGCTAAACTCAGTTGCCCCCAGGAAATTTGGATGTTGACAGAGGCAATGGGTGGGCCCGTGTCTGACAGCGTCTGCATGTATAAGTGCCTATGTCACCGGGGTGTGTACACGTGTAAGTGTACGTGTGTGAACACGCAGCCCTTGTCTCTTGCCTGTGTGTCAGGACTGTGTTTGCGTGTGTGTGTGAGTGCCCCCCTCAGGGCCTTGCAGCAACTCCTTCCCAACCCAGACCAGCCCCACCGAGCCCATACCCTCCATAACACCTCCACCCTCTGCCTCCCTCCTGCCTCTCCCTGGGCCATCCCCCGTGCAGCATCCCTGCCCAGGGCTCCGGTGCCCTACACACACCTCTGTAATTTCGTGTATCATGGCAGTTCATCTGTATGATGCTGTATTAGTTTTCTGTTGATGCTGTAACAAATTACCACAGACTTAGTGGCTTGAAACAGCAGATTTATTATCTTACAGTTCTGGAGGTCAGAAGTCCAAAATGGGTCTCACTGGGCTAAAATGAAGGTGTCAGCAGGGCTGTGTTCTTTTGTGGAGGCTTTCCCAGCTTCCAGAGGCTGCCCACATTCCTTCGCTCATGGCCCCTTCCGTCTTCAAAGTCAGCGATGCCTGACTGAGTCTCTCTCTTACCACATCACTCTGACGCTCGCTTCTGCCTCCCTCTTCTGCTTATAAGGACCCTTGTGATGACATTGGGCCCATCTGGGGTAGTCTCTCGAGGTCAGCTGATTAATAGCCTTAATTCCATCTGCAACCTTAATTCTTCTTTGCCACATCAGGTAGCATCTTCACAAGCTCTGGGGATGCGGACGCAGACATCTTTGGGGGCGGTGCAGGGACGACATTATTCTGCACATCACAGATGGTCTGTCCCTTCTTTCACTTGTGAGCTCTTTGGACCTGTGCTGTGTCTTACACATCTGCAGATACCTCAGGAGCAGAACAGTGCCCAGCCCGCACTAGGTGTTTATTATATATTTGTTGGATAAATCTGATTCAGCCAACAATTTGTGGAGAATCCATTTTGTGTTGGGTAAGTTTACATATATCATCACAGTTTTTGTTCCCATTTTAGAGGTGAGGAAATTGAGGCTCAGAGAAGTTAGGAACCACCCAAGGCCAAAGAGTAAGTGACAGAGCAGAAGCTCAGTGGACGTTGACCTCAGGTAGACAAGGCTGACTCCTTTGTTCCTTTGAGTCTGGAGCTCCAAGAGAGACAAGCCCCTAGACCTTTGGTGGTGGCCATGAAAATGCACCTCTCAGGTTTCAGACTGGCCCCCGCTGCAGTGTTCTGACACCTGTCACCATTTGTTTTCAGGTCCCTGGACTGCCCTGACAGGCAGTCTTGGCACGAGGTCTCCCGCACTGGCCTTGTTGCTTTCTCAGATCTGAACCGCAGCCTAAGACTCTTCCGCTCCACCTTCTGTCCTCCCATCTCTCCTCTGTAGGGGTCGAACCTGCATGAGTCTGATGTCCCTCCCAGCTGCCCCCCACTCCCTGCCCACCTTCCCTCACAGGTGTTGCCCCTAGAAATCTCTTGCACATAGAATCCCGTCTTGCTGTCTACTCCTTTAAGGACCAGAACTGACATAAATGGTCTGAGGAAGCAGTGTAAGAAGAGGACCTGAGACTGTCTCACTCTGAGGGGAGGGGAGGAGGATGCCATCCTGGTCGGTGGGTGCCCCAGATGGTCCCTAGAGCAGGTAGTAGCTCAAATGCTAAATATTTCACTGGTGAGGACTTGGGAAAATTTCCTAGAGGAGAAGAATTCTGTGGCGGTGGTGATAATTCAGGCATTTGAAAAATAAGGGGGGAACAGTGCCTTCTAAAGATGAGCTGGTTACTGCTCGCTTGTCCTGATGGCCCACAGAGGGAGGAAGAAGGACAGTGGGCCGCTAAGAAGCAGCTGGCGGGTGAGGGTGACAGCAGGGAGCCCAGGGGGGTGTGCCTAACAAAGGGCCCTTACCCCTCGAGTGGGGGACAGGTACAGCTGAGTGGCAGGTGAAGACAAGTAGAGTTGCAGAGCTCCAGATGAGTCTGAGCCCTCAGCCAAGGTAGTTGTGTGAGGACCGGGCCCAGCTGGGGAAATCTGGAACCCTGAGACCTGAGCTGAAGGCATCTGCATGGCACCCCTGAGGTCATTGGTGCTGCATCTTCCCTGACCTTCTGGGCTGGCAGGGGTGACCCACCTTTCCTCATGAGAACTGCCATCCCTGCTGCACTGAAAGATGCCACAGAGGCCTCGCCCCTGCAACAGTGCCCTCCCAGGAGTTGCCCCTGCTTCCTCTTCTGTCTGCCAAGGACAATGATGAGGGTTGAATTCCAGAATAATCTGGCTGGGGACGTGCTGGACCTGATAAGGGGGAAAGAGACTATCTCGTGAAAGAATAGGAACTATCATGGATACTGGCAGGAGGAGGGGGATGCTCCTGGGATTGGATTTTGAGAGTGCTTGATTAAGGCAGCTGGAGCATAAGACCGGATAAGCAAGATTCCATTGACGTGAGGACACTTTGTTGAGACACAAGATTTACTACCCTAGCTAGGATGCCAGGGGATGGAGCAGACTCTTTTAGAGGTCTGGAAAAAGCAGAGGCCGGCACTCAATGAAATGGAAATACCCAAGTTCCCCTGGCAGATGGTAGAGAAGAAATTTACGACAGTTGAGGAAAATGGGCACCTGGAATGATGTATTACGTATGGCCAGTAGTGACGGGCAAGGCAGAGGGCAGACAAGGGGGCTTGCCCTACAGAAAGCTGTAGAGATGTTGAACAGAGCATGGTGTCCCTAGGGGCAAGACGGACGGGCAGCCAGTAGGCTCTGCTTAATATCAACAGCCAGGAAAGCAGACAGGCATGGAGGAGCAGGAGGCAGGGGCAATAGCAAGTCATGGTCCCTTGCTGAGTTCCCAGACCTGAGCCAGTTTTCAGATATGGAACCCATCGACTGAAGAGGTGGCCAAGTCTCTAGGAGGAAGGACCCTGCAAAACTGCAACCAGTATGTATCATGGGGATTCCTTCAGTTTTTCCCCAAACGTCTATGGCCATTTGTTTGGGTGACTGTTCACTAGAGAAAGGGGAGCAGTAGACAGAGTTTGAGTTGACATTAACACCTGGAGACTCAAAGCATCATCACAGGCCCTTTTTCAGAGCGGGGCCTATGGAGGTCAGGTAGCAAGTGGAATCCTGGCTACAGTTTGGCTTGCAGTGGGCTCACTGGGTCCACAACCCACCTGGCAGCCCCTTGTACTCCAGTGTTTAACTAGAACTCAGGTGCTCTGCTAGTAGGGGTAACCCCACATTGGGTGCCTGGCCCAGTGGGTAGGAGCTCTCATAGTAGAGAAGGCCAAGTGGAAACTTCTGAAACTGCCTTCTCACTCCCTCACCCTGCTCAAGGTAGTAAATAAAAAATAACATCTCATCCCAGGGGTTATGGCAGAAACGAATGCCACCATTAACCACTTAAAGGACGAATGGGTGGTGGTCCTACCATTTCTCATTTAATTCACCAGTCCGACCTCTGCAGAAATCGACAGATCCAGGAGGAAGACTGCAGACTGTCTCAGGCTTAACCAAGTGATAGCCCTGTTTGCAGCTGCTGTGTCAGATGTGGAATCATTGCTAGAGCAGATTAATAAGGCCTTAGGTATGTGGTTTGCGGTCATTTGGCAAATGCGTTCTTTTCCACTCCAGTTTGAAAAGAGGATCAGGAACAGCTCACATTCACATGCGATGAACAACAATATTCATTTACAGTTTTGCCTCAGGGCTACGCTTGTCATAATATAATCCCTTTGTGATAATATGCCCTTTGTCATAATATAATCCCCAGAGATCAGGGCCACGTGAGTACCACAGTGATCCATTACATCAGTGACACCATGGTGATGAGACAGGATGAGCAAGAGGTGCCTATGTGCTGGAGGCCTGGCGAGACCACATGCAGTTCAGAGTGTGGCATATAAACCTACGAAGACTCAAGGACCTGCCACTTCAGTGAAGTTTGTAAGGGGTTCAGTGGCCAGGGGTATGCCAGGATATCCCCTCCCAAATAAAAGAAATTGCTACATCTTGTCTCTTTCACAATGGTGAAGACAGCACAGTGCCTGGTATCCCTGTTTGGGGTTTGAGACAGCATATTACTCTTGGTGACATGGAAGGCTGCTGGCTGTAGGTGGATCCCATAAAAGGAAGAGGCACTGCAGAAGGTCCAGGCTGCAGTGCAAGCAGTCCTGCCATTTGGGTCATATAATTTGGCAGACTCTCTGGTGTTGGAAGTGTCAGCAGTGGGAAAGGGAAAAGATGAAGTATGAAGCTTGTGGGAAGTCCCAGTGGGAGAATCACAGGGCGGGCCCCTGGGATTCTACAGCAATGCTACGCGATCGGCAACAGAGGATCACACACCTTTTGAGAAACAGTTTCCGGCACGTTACTAGGCTCTGGTTCCTAAGCTTTGGAACATTTGACCGGGGCACACCATATGGGGCATCTGAAACTGCCCATTCCGAGTTGGGGGCTGTTGGATGCATCAATTCAGAGTCAGATGGGCCTGGCAGTAGACTATTCATAAGATGGAAATGCTCCCTCTGGGGGTTGAGCCTGAGTGGGACCAGAGGGCACCAGTAAACCGCATGAGGACATAGCCAGTGCCCGTCCCCTGGCTGGTACCTATGGCCACATGGAGGGTCCTGTACAACCAGCTGAAAGAGGAGGAAAAAGCCTGAGCCTGGTTTATGGATGGGTTGATGTGGTACATGGGTACAAGCTGAAGATGGACAGTGGCTGCATGACAGAGGTGTAAAGGGAAATGGAAAATATTCCCACTGGGTAGAGCTGTGAGCAGAGGACTTGGTCATGTACTTCGTGTACAAAAAGTGGCCCAAGGTAGTGAGAAGACACACACACTCGTGGGCAATGGCCAAATGGCCTGTTTGATCAGGGGCCTGGAAGGAAAAGGATGGGAAAACTGGGGACAAGGAGATGTGGGGTAGAGACAAGTAGATGGACATACAGCAGAAAACATGCAGATTTTAGTGCCACGTGTTAATGCCCATTAGAAAGCACCCAACACGTGAGGGCAGTGAATTTAAGCAAGTAAACAAAATGACCTGGACGGCTGATGCTAGCTGGTCCTTATCATTGGCTACATAGAACCAGCACGATGAGCATGAGTGGAGTGGCCACAATGGCAGAGGCAGGAGCCATGCAAAGGCTAACATGGGCCCCAAAGCACAGACTCCCACATACCAAGGCCATTCTAGGCACTGCCGCCCCTCAGTGTCTGGCCCGCCGGCAGCAGAGACCTATGCTGAGCCCTCATGTGGCACTGTTCCGCCTGGGGCAAGTCAGCTACATCAGGCCCTTTCCATCCTGGAAAGGGCCAGTGGTTCATCTTCACAGGGATAGAGAACTCTTCTGGGTTTCCCTTTCCTGACCACAGAGCCTCAGTTAGCACCACTGCCCAGAGACTTACAGAAGGCCGGATCCAAAGGTGGTGAATTCCACTCAGCTTAGCATTTGGTCAGGGACACAGCACAGGTCCTCTTGCACTATAGTTCATGGCTGCCACCAGGGCGCTTAGAACTCCTATGTCCAGGAACCAGCAGGGATCCTTGACCCTGATCAGCAGAATGCAGGGCTGCTTCTACACGATGGGGGCAGGAAGGTGTGTGCTGGGTGATCCTCTAGCTGCCTCCAAGTAATCCCCACTGTAACTGAGAAAGGACCCGTGCAGCAGCCCTGACCTGAGACAGGTCTAATTGCCAAGTATTCGGGTCCCTCCTCCCCCATCGAAGGCTTTGGTCACATCACCAGGCAAGCTGAGGTTGTTGAGTGAGGGGAATTCAAAATGGAGAGTGGGGGAGGGAGAGCATGAGATTAACTCCATGACAGGGTAGTTAGCCCTCCGACTCCCCTCTTTCTCTCCTCTGAGTCTCCCTTAGGAAGAGAGGCCCAAGGGAAACAGGGAGGAACTGCTCTCTGAACCTGGCCACAAGGGGTGGACTGCAACCACCGTGAGACTTCCCCCGGGTCTCTGACTGCAGGGACTGTGCGTGACTGTCTGCCCCAGCTGCGCTTTCTGGAATCTACTACTGTGTTTGCTTCTCTGGCTGCTGCCTGCTGATGACTAAGCGGGACGAGGCTCCCAGGCAGGCCCGCCCTTGGGAGGTGTGGGGTTCCTGTGACGATTCCCGAGGACTTCTCACCTGTCTCGCCAGGATTCCTTAGAACTGCTCCACAGTCTAAGCCTCCCACCCAACTTTTCCTCCTCCCTCCCTTCCCTTTGTCTTTCACAGGGTCACACCCGCACCCAGGTCTCCTGGCCCTCCCAGCCTCCCCCCGCTTTCCTTCCCATTCCGGGCCTGCTTCTCAGAGGACTGGGGCTAACACACCTGTCACCCCAAGCAGGGTTCTGGACCAGCAGCCTCAGCGTCACCTGGGAGCTTATTAGAAATACGGAATGTCAAGCCCCCTCTCAAACCTACTGAATCAGAATCTTTATTTTAACCAGGTGATTCATACACGCACTATAATTTAAGAAGCGTTGATTTATAGATGATTTGGTCTTGTTCAGCAAATCCTTTAAATCTCAGTTTGGAATCTCAGTCATTGCAAAGGTGAACTGTTGGAGTCACAAAATCACAGATCTGGGTCCTTCATTTTATAGGTCGGTCTCTCGCCTCCCAGCTCTTCCCACTTTGGCTCTGCTGTGAGCAGGCCACTTGCTCTAAATCTGCATTGCCTAGCATGGTAGCACTGGAATGTGGCTAGTTGTGGTATAATAAAAAACAAATTTTTTGGGGGGGGGTCTTTGTCCTGGGTTTGCGGTACAGAGTTGCTAAAACATTTAGAATTTCCTGAGTGAAAGGAGTTCCTTTGTTATTCATAATGAGTCCCTTTGACCACACGTGTGTTTATGTGAATGCAGTGACTCAGGCTGGGGCCCCTAGATAGCTTCAGGATGAGGACTGGTTACCAGAAGGAACAACGTGTGAATAGTGTGGGAAGCTACAGCCTCTAGCGGGGCTGGAGAGTGGGTTATGAAAACATCCTGAACAAGATCCAGAGAGCTTCCCAGTTGCCGACCATACGGAAGTGCTGGGAGGGCGGCACGCCCACACCCAGAGAGGGCATGGAGGCACCACGTCACTCACTGCTCCCGAGCCTTGCCCCACACATCTCTTCCACGCGGCTGTTGTTTCCTTTACGCCAAACCAGTAAACAGAAGCGAAGTATTTTCCTGAGTTCTGTGCGTTCTTCATGGCCCCTGGGACTTGCAGCTGGCCTCTGAAGGGGGGCAGTCTTATGGGACCGAGCCCTTAACTGTGGGGTCTGTGCTGACTCTGGGCAGGATGTATCAGAACTGGATGTGCTGCTGGACACCCAGCTGGTGTGGGAGAACTGGAGAATGGAGTGGGAAAATGACACACATTTCATAAAAGAAGTGGTGTCGGACAAAAGATAACACAGTGGTCCAAACTGAGATGCGCTGTAAGTGCAAACTACACACTGGATTTTGAGGACTCAGTATGAACGAAGACTTTAAGATATTTCATTAATAATTTTTTGTATTGATTACATGTTGAAATAGTGTTTTTGATAGATTATGGTAAATATATTGAAAATAAGATAAAATGTTATAAAATTAACTTCATCTATTTCTTTTTTTAAAACAGTTTTACTTATTTATTTATTTGGTTGCACCGGGTCTTAGTTGTGGCAGGCAGGCTCCTTAGCTGCGGCACGTGGGCTCCTTAGTTGTGGCATGGGAACTCTTAGTTGCGGCATGGGAACTCTTAGTCGTGGAGTGTGGGATCTAGTTCCCTGACCAGGGATGGAACCCGGACCCCCTTCATTGGAAGCACGGAGTCTTATTCACTGCGCCACCAGGGAAGTCCCTCTATTTCTTTTTACTTTTTAAAAAAGATACACAAGTGGCTTGCATTATGTATCTATTTGGCAGTGCTGCTCCAAGACCTATCTCTTCATCAGCACTGCTTTATTTTTGGCTTATTTCGTAGCTCTGGTTGCCATAGCTAAGGGCATTTCCTGGTTATCAGCCTAAAATCTTGAGATTATTCAGAAATTCTTTATGAGATAATGGGGTTACTTAACAACTCTTAAAAGAACTCCTAGTGAAATATCTATAAATGTCAGTTTTCACTGAGAAGCAAACCAGCCGAACCATTAACAGTTAATTAACGCTCTGGCTCTGGAGTGAGGCCACTGGGCGGAGGGTTTGGGAGGTAAGAATAAAGAACCTGGGCTGAAGGTTTTGGGGAGTGGGACTTGCACTCGTGTGCTCCCTCGGGTCTGCATCTTTCAAGAGCCCGGAGTAGAAAGGCTTTGTCACAGGAGCCGTGGGGGCAGGGGCCCCAGGCCCCAGGCTTTCTTCCTTGGAACCTAGTGCCCTTCTCCCCGGCACAGCTGAGATGGGAGTAATGCAGGCCATCCTGACCCTGTGCTCAGCTCCCAGTCCCAGTTATTTCCCTCCTTACTGAATGTCAGGGACTCAGTAGGACAAAATGGCAGGTCCCAGGGCCAGCCATTAAGAAGAGAGGCCTGGGGCTAATGAAGGACTGAGGGCCCTGGCCTGGGTCACACGAGCCCTCTAGACTGAGGAAATCTGAAGGCTCAAGAGGGGGATGCCACTGCCTCACCCTGGGGGTCCTCCTCAGGGAGGGCTCCTGGATGTCAAGACTTAGAGGTTCAGCCCTGAGGAGAACCTGCATTCTGATGGCTCCATTCGAGACGTAGTTAGAGTCCCCAAGGTAAACTCCAAGGGCTTATCTAGAGGGAGTGTTGTCCAGAACTGAAAGCACTGATCCTTCATCTGTGCTGTTTAACTATTTCCTGAAGCAGAGAAACCTCCTTCCAAACTAGAGTTAAATTTCTCCTGCCTAAAGTTCTCACAAATTGCCATGTGCCACAGTTGGTGAAACTGCAACCGGGAAGAGGTAAAGGCCTTAACCAATTTCACACAGCTCACTGGCGGCTCAGGGTGGGGGTGGCGGCCTCAGGTCTCTTACCTAAACTCTGCAGCAGTGCGTCCAGAACCCAGAAGCTCAGGCCCGCCTGTCCAGTGTCTCTGGTTACTTCCTGAGCAAAGGGCAGTGATGACATTAAGAGAACCAAGGCAAGAAATGGGTTATGCTGCATTTTACCCTTGAACTTTTAGCCCCACGTATGAATCATAAATGTTGCCTTCTGAGTGCTAAGCAATGCACAGTGAACTTTATTTCAGTAAATGAGGGATGCTTTTTCTTAAGAAATAAATTTAATTCAAGGTGGTTAGTGAATGCAAGGCATGTAGCGCCTTCATGAAAGTTACAAGAATCCAGTTACAAAAGAAGCACTGTGTAAAGTCTCAAATAGCTGAGGGTACAACGGGCTCCATATTTTACAGAGTACAAAAAATTATTTCATATACAAAGAAAAATACAAATAATGTGCAAAAACCATTTTCACAGGTGGCAATTTATAAAATGAAAATGATAGAAAAATCCTTCATTCTTATCATCCCCCAATTTCTTATATATTAACACAATTCTATTTTCTAGTGTGTAGATAATTTTTAATTTGAAAATCTGATTTATTTTTAATCTACAAAGTGGCTTTTAAAAAAGGGAACCCTTTCACTACTGAAATTTTATGAAGGAATCAGTTAATTTTATATTAAATTATAAGCAGACTATCTGAAAAACAAGGATATAAGAACTCATATATACATATTTTTGAAATATTAGTTTGGTATTTAACATATTAACATTTCAAAACAAATGTAATGATCTAGCTACCTACGACTCCAGCCAACCGCAGCGGCCGTTGCAGAAAAGCTGTTTCTGTGCGCCGTTGAGAAACGGCATTCCTGGTGTCTTAAGCTGAACAAACACAGGCTATCAAAAGTAAAGAAAACCTAAAGACCAAACAAGTCCCTACTGTTCATGTGCAGAGGTGCCGTTTGGGTATCCAGTCATGCCACAGTGCGACCTCGGTTTACACAGCCCTTGTCATAGGGGTCGTGTGGTCATAAACAGCTGGCTTCTGTCTCTCAAACATCTCCACTTTATTAGTTCAGTGCAAGTGTCTGTTTTGTGAGTTAGTGCATTCAGCTTTTTGCATGTTATTTTGTGTAAGAAGCTGTCAGGGAGCAGAAGAATACATGGGAACACAAAGTCCTGCATCCTCAGGGCACCTTTGGCCTAGAAAGTTCAGTGCTTTGGAAGCAGTATTTTCCTGCATTGGCCTGGTGATTACTGCATCATTCTCTGGACAATCTTTTTCCATCAGGATAATCTTGTGTGCCCCCCTTTGCCTGCCACTGAGCACTGATGGTCTTGCCGTGAACCCCAATGGTCGAGCAGGTATCACGGAAGCACCTTTGACAGCACCAGAGAACTGAGCATCTCTAAGGTCAGGCAGTAAGAATTGGAGCCTTTGATGGGAAATCTATTCTATGCAGAATGGAAGGTAGTCTTGGAGGATTTTGATTTTTGCTTGTCAGAAAACTCTCCAAGGATATTGGGACCTTGGAGAACAAAAAGGATCTATCTTTCATGAAGAAGGACCCAGGTAGGTGGTAGCCACTTTGCCTAGGGGATGGATGACGGTTGGCTCAGGAAGCATATTCTTCTGATCCCTAACCATGAAGACCCTGTTAGAACAACCTAGTGCAAGATACAGGGAGGGCCTAGGGCTCTTGACCAGACCTGTGTAACACATCCACTCAGGCTAAGCAGACTTAGCAACTGCTAAAAGAGGGGAATGGGTAAGTCTGGGTAGGAGAACCTTAGGCCCTAGGATGACTTATCAGAACCAGCAGGAAGCTGTCAGCTCCTCAAGGACTCACACACTTTTTTCCTATCTGGCAGCACAAGCCCCTCCTCCCTCTTCTGTTTGGGTTGACCGCGGGCATCAGGCGTCAGAGATACAGCTCTGGATCCTGTCCATCCACTGCTGGGCGCTCTGTCCGTCCTGGGCACAGAAGTTATACACACGTTTGCTGGTCTTGAGCTATAAAATCAAATGAAGAGAACCAGAGATGAAGGGCAGGGCTAGTCTGTGGCTTTGGGCAAGCGTGCCAATAAATCCCTGTGACCTTCCCTTTCTGTGCTGCCCCAGCACCTCTGTTATTTTCTCTGCCTCCCACTCTCATACTGTCATTGCCTTTAGAGTCATCATACTTTCCTGGCCCCCAAAGTCAAGGGGGATGTCAACAGAAGGGCCTGGCAGAGGAGAGACACACTAGGAGAGCCTGACTTTGCATCTTCCCGGGCCTTCCTTGACTGAGGAAGAGGGTCAGGAACGGCTGGAGTCTCTGGCCCCGCCCACGCACTGCACCAATGCAGCACAGGCACCAGGAAGGCCGAGCTTCATCCACACCATGATGGGGTTGGCTTTCATGTCCCCTTTCCATCCCCTTCTCTAAGTCTTCAGCTGGGGCCACACTGGCAGCCCAGAGTCAGGGAAATGGCTTCATAGCCTGAGGAGGGCCCTAGAGTATGACCTGTGTTCCATATGAAGTCCTGCTGGGCTCTGGGGATTAGATAAGTCCCCTATCATGTGGCCCATAAAATGCCCCAAGGCCCACCTAAGGACTGCTGAAGATGTTAGGGCAGACAGTCATCATGTGTGACTAAGGATGTTTTTTTGTGGATGATCAAGCATGAAGATCAATGGATACAAAGGGAAGTAATATCTGTTCTCGACAGTAGGGGGTGAGTGAATAACTAACAGTATTTAACAAGGAGTTCATCTGCTTCCACGTGTAGTTGGATACCTTTTAAAGGAGTCTTTTGTGCAAAGCGATGTGCAGCCTTTCTGAGACATGTGGACGGCAGGGAGAGGTCAGGTTTGGGGATGAAGAGTGCTGGGTTCAAGCTCTCTAGCAATTCCCACAGCCGGGGTGGGTCTGTGACCCATGTGCAGTTACCACCAATTGCTCTGAGGCCCCATGATTCTTGGAGGTGGATGGATTGTAAGGGATCATGTGCAAACAGACCCAGGAAAAGACAAGATCGACTTACATCAAAGAAAGCCTTGTCACTCGTGTGCTTTGGGGCTCCCATGCTGGGGCCAGCAGGGATGACCATTTCTACCTCAGCCAGATCAATGTGGCCTTTACAGCTTGTGTCCTCACCCGAGTCATAGTATCGCAGCTGGAACCAAAAAGATACATGGGGTATAAGAGACACAGAAAGGGAAAACAGCATGGCTTTTCAAAATGTATTTGAATACTTTCCCACATCTTGCTAAACTATGCCTGGAAGAATAGACAAGAAATTAAAAACGCTGGTTGCTTCTAGGAAGAGGAATTAGACAGCTGGGAGAAAGGCGGAAAAAGATACATTTTTTGAAATTTGAACAAATAAATGTATTACACATAGAAAAAGTCAACTAACAACTGTAAAAAAAATATGTAACATATAAAAAAGGGTTAATGTTTAGAATATATACCAAATTCCTAGAATTGAGAAGAAAAAGATAAACAACCCAATAGAAAAATGGTCAAAGGACTTCAACAGGCAAGTCACAGAAGAAATGTGAGTGACCTATCAACATCTGAGAAGATGAACAACCTAACTGATCAAAGAAAAGTAAATGAAATCAATGAGATTTCACTTTTCACTTAGATTAAGATATATTAAAATGGCTGACAATATTCAGGTTGAATGGAAGGCACTATGTATTCTCAAACACTGTTAGTGGGGATATAATTAGTCAGAAGCCTTTTAGAGGACAATTTGGCAATATGAACTAAGATTTAAAATGTTTATACCTATTAATACACCTTTCCCACCTCTAGAAATTTATCCTACAGAAACACTCCCACAAGCATGCAAAGACACACCTATAAAGAGGTTTCCTTCAGCACTGCCTTTATTAGCTAACAATTGAAAAGATATCTGTCAATAGGGTATTGGTTAATTAAATGATGGTACATCAATAATATGGAATTCTATACAACATTTCAAAAATGATAAGATCTATTATGAACTGGTAGGAAAATATGTTCAAGCTATCTTATATTTAAAGAGCAAGTTTCCAGATAGCATGTAGATATAAAATGACTTTTGAAAAACAATAAATAGCTCAACATTTGACTGAGTGGTTACTGTGTGTAGGGACTGGACATCACTCTAACTAAATTAGTCTGGACTTCACTCTCTATAATCTACACGGCAGGAATGTGTTTGGCGCCTCCGTCTCTGTGGTTCTGGCCTCAGACTTTTCTCTGCCTCTCCCTTCAGGCATCGTATGAGTAGGACTAAACAGAAAAACCATATACCTTTCGTGTTAAAGAAATCTAAAAGACTGGCAAGAATGCAAATATAATTTGATGTAATTGTAAATTATAGAAAAATTATGACATTCTCCTGTTATATTTAGTGATTTAATGGAACTTTCCTACACAGTGTAGGCTCTATGGCTTCAGAGACAATGTTGTTTAAAGTCCAGCCCCCTAAAAAGGGCTTCCATTGCATATCTGTAAAAACTTCTCTATATTCTTCCACAAAGATTCTGTGTAACCTTTATGAAACTCCTTCAGCAGAGGGAAAGGGGGTCCCCATGCAAAGTATTCATCTGTCAGGAGTCATCTAGATGCAGGTCCAACAAGAGCACTGTACTGGCGTAACAGTCCGTATCTTTCTGAACAGACTCCATGTTGGACATAAATGCATTGAGAAGCTGCTCAAGACTGACTGGTCAGGTCCAAGGTAGAGTGAGGTCTGTGGTCATTACGTGGGAGGCCATGCGACTCTCACTAGTGAAGGGTGCAGAAGGGCTGGGTTCCACCCCAACCAAGATCACTGGAGCAAAGATTCTGACACTCAGGATTGTGCAGGGTGCTACAGCCACAGCAAAGAACCTAGCAGTGGGGAGAAGGCTTCCCAGCGTGGTCTGGGAGGTCCAGTCTAGTACTTGCCCACTGTGGATTTCAGGCTTGGGTGGGCACAACCCCTTCTACCTATTTCAGGGCTCCCTCCATCCTCTGTTGCTGTCACCTTTGAGGGATAATGATGCCTTCTTTAGTACCAAGTACAGTGATGGGCACAGATAAAGTGTTCAATAAATGTCTGTTGAATAAGTGAACACCCTCGATTTTGAATGGATGCGTTATGCTGCAAAGGTGAAGGTAATCTGTATTCTGAGGAGTATCCATAGGCATGGGTTCTGTATGTGCACGTGGTATGCAACAAGCTGAAAACCTCAGGTCCTCTCTTGGCCTGGGTTTTAAGAGCAGGCAGCAGGAGATAACATGAGCACCAAAAAGCAGAGTTCTATTGCTCTTAATGCTCTGGGCTCGGCAGTCACCGCCTCTGCCTGCACACACCGCACTCTCTCAGAAGGCTGCTGCGCTCAGGCTCAGGACTACTGCCCCTCACTGGGTCCGTGGAGGAGCCTCAGGCAGCATATGAGAGGCCTTAGGAAAGCATTCAGTACATGAAGGCTGTGCCTTTCTGCTGAGAGTCACACAACAGCCGGGGACTGAGCCTAGCCTAGGGAGAAGTGATCTCTGCAGGCTGTGATGGTATTTATTACCTGATGTTTTGTTACATCCAAAACGAACCAGCGGGGCTTCCAACCTTTCAGCAAAGCCCCTCTTTTGTAGAGCGTTCCCTCAAAGGACCTAGAAATAAAGATGACATAGCAGTTAATTTGATTTTTCATTTAAAAAGTGCTGTAAAGGGATATCTGTTGTTTTTGTTGGTCAAGCCTCTATTTCCCCCAGATGATCCAAAAAAGATCAATCAGAGCTCCCCCTAGAATTTTTCTATTAGACCTTTGGGGAAAGGCTGCCTCCTTCTGCTGGAATTACCAAACTTGTGAGGTTTGGAGCTCTCAGTAGCCATTTCTTATACCATGTTGGGGTAGATGCAGCCCATAGGAGAAAGCAGAGCTGGCAAACAACAGAAGCCAGAAGATGCTGTGTGAGAAACTGGCACATCCTTGGCCTTCCCAATTTATGTGAGTAAATTCCTTTCTGCTTGAGCTAGCATGCGCTGGATCTCTGAAGTTTGCCCCTGCAAAAGTGCGCACTAACACATATTCCCTCAAGAGATCTGGCAGACATGAGACAATAGCAATCAGGACCCGCCACAAATAACTACAACCTCTTGGCATTATTTTAGTTGTAATTTTGACTTTTTCTCTTCCAAAAACCATCTAACGCATTTAAAACAGAAACAAAGGATTAAAGCGGATCCATTTTAAGTTTACAGAAGGCGGCACGGCACAGGCCTAGCTTATTAAAGGGCCTGCGGTGTGGCCGAAGGCAGGGCGGGGAGAGCCTTTTCAGTACACCCGGCAGGGCTCAGCAACGTCCACCTGTTTTCATCATTCTTGGACGTGTACTGGCTGTACAGCGTGGCTGCTCTCCGGTCCACTCCGTTGGATGGGGAGATGCTGGCGTTCTGTTCCTCCCCCATGCTGCTGTCTGGGAGATGCAACAGAGACCTCTTCTGATAGGAAGGGAGGTTGGTAGACACAATTCCTGGGGAGCCCAAAGGGTGTCTCTGGGGCTGAAAAAGACAGAACAGGAGCTAGGAAAGCTTTCCAAAGACTTTAAGCGACTGATCCGATAATTTCACTTCTAAAAATTTACCTCAAGGAAAAAACTGGACCATATATATGTGTATGTAAAATATATATAAAAAGATGTCTATCCTGGAGTTTTTTAGGAAACTAGCAGAAAACTAGAAACCACCTAAATGTCTATCATTATGCGACTGCTTAAAAAAAAAAAGGTATTTCCATACAATGGACTTCTAGACAGCCATTAAAAATGATGCTGATTTACATACAGTGAGAAACTGAAGGCCATGTATGCCACATATTAAGTAAAAGAAAAAAATGCAGGTTTTTAAAACTGCATGTATAGTAAATCCCTTTTATATGTGTGTTTAGAATTATAAAACAAGTTTGATGGCATAGTGGTTTATTTCTAGGTTATAAATTTTGGGTGATTTCTGTCTATTTCATAACTTTCTGTGTATTGTCTTATTTAAAGGAATACACATATATCTCACTTTCATAATCAGAAAAAAAAATTAAGAAACTATTTTATTCTTCTGAGAAAAAAAGCAGTAAGAGATCACCTACCTGTGGCCTGTCTGATAACAGCTCCTGATTTGCCATCTGAAGGCAAGAGAAGGCACCCCAAGGACCCCTTCTTACCACATTGGAGGCTTTCTTCTACACTCCCTTCTCCTTGTCTCCTCTGTGACACCTGACCCTGCCGACCTCTCCTTTCCTGAAGTGCTCTTCAGAACACTCCTCTGTCCTAACTTCCCTTCTGCTGCCCTTGGAGTCAATCTGATGTGCGTTTGACTGGTGGCCGCCCCGCAGATCAGCTGTGTGATCTGAGCCTGTCCCAGCGTGCCTGAGCTGAGGCGCCACTCCCTCACTGTGGGTTAACAGAATGCAAAGGGTGGGTGGTGCTCAGCACAGCCCTTCCACATACTACAGGTGAAGGGGCTGTGAAAAGCAGAAAACAGAGTATTTGGTTTTAAAATATTTTTACGATAGATGTTTCTTAATTCAGAAACAAAAAGGGGGTGTGAACAACAGAAAGCAGCATATTTTGCTCATTTAAAACATTTCATTTTCTCTGATTATTTCTCTGGCGCAAACAGGGTCTTGGCATTCCCCTCCTACCTCACGTGGTAGAAGATCAGCTGAGACCACAGAGGCGCTGAGATAGAAAAGAACCCAGTAATTTCCCCTGGATACGGGGCCCTGGAACATAAGTATTATGTCACTGTGGTCAAGCGAGACACTCAGGAAGTACCCAGTCATCTGGAGCTTTCTGCCCTGGACCCTCAGGGCATGACCCTCCCTTTGGCCATAAACCTCCTGAATTACCTGTGGCAGAGGCCCCACCTGACCTAGCGCCCTCCAGAAGCTCAGAAGTAGCTCTTCAAAGGGCCTTGCCAACTCACACGGTCTGCTCTGGGCTCTTCTTTAAGGTCCACAGTTACCCGTTCCCATAGCTGCTGCCACTTCTCAGCTGTTTGGTTCAATTTATGCTCCAGTCTTTCAATTTCCTGCAAAGTAATTAAAAGGAGTTTTCTGACAGATAAGTATTTCATAGAAATCAGGATGTTCCCCAGAGCCACACCCCCTCTGTACTAGATGAACAGCATGGCCAGAGGGCAGTGAAAACCCATGGTAAGCATGGCACCTCAGAAGTCTCCCAAGCCAGGAATATAGAGGTGGGAGCTCTAGCTGGTGTGATGCGTTGTGGCAAAGATGATTTATTAGGATCTGTAACCGGGCCTTTTTGTACAGATGGCTTAAACAGACAGATGAAATAAATATCCCAAACACCTTCACCCTTGGCCAGCCCATAGGACACCTGATGGCCACAGCAAAAGGTCAAGCACTGGGCTGGTGTCCAAACTGTAATAGCTGAGGTATATGAGAAGTCTGTCCTTGACAGAGGAACCCCTCAACTCTGATGATTCAAACCAGATGTAGAAACAATGAACCAAGAAATGCCCAAGGAATGGAGTTTCCTTCAGACAGGGAAGCTGGAGAGCAGAGCAGCGGCCTTTGTGACAGTGTTTTCACTGAAGCGTGCTCCTCCTGGTCAGGAAACTGGACAGAGAAGACTCTTCAGGAACTGTTTGGCCCATATCTGGGCTCAAACCCTTTCCTCAGGGCTGCTGTTCTCATCAGGGTAGCTACTGCCAGGATGGCTCCATTCCAGAATGTTCCTTGTAGAAGACGGTTGGCAGTGCTCCCATCAGGCCATCAGCTACCCACACTTCTGACCAGAGGAAGTAAGGCACCCACAAAAGCCATAACCCAGGCCTGACTCAGGCTGCTTGGCCAGCTAAAACAGCTGCGAAGCTGCAAATTGCTCCGTTTGCTCGAATGCTTCCTTCGAACGCTGAAAAGCTCACTTTTACTGAGACTCTTTGCCAGTACCGGAGCCTGGTTCCCCACTCATCCATGGGAGCAAATCTGGTGTCCTCATACTCCTGTAGTGCTAGCTATAATGTTAACCCAAAGTAAGGAGAGCTATGTCCAGGAGCTGGTGAACCAGTCTTAACTAAGCTCAGTTCCTGAGGCCTCATGTGCCTCCAGGTCCTCTGGTGCCCTAGGAGTGTGTCTACACACAGCTGACTTACACTGACAAGGCTGGTGAGAGCATCGGGCTGAGCACAGCTGACATCATCATAGCATGGCCACACTGTTCTCCTCTGGCTCTGGGGCCCAGCTCCTCTGGCCAGTTCAGAGTCTTCGGAGGGGAACTGCTTAGGGGTCAGCATTGTCCAGTCATATGAAGGCCCTGTGGAAAGGGTCTCCTCTACATAGTAATCCCACTTCTTGAGGCTGGAAACGTTTACATTGGGCTTCAGGGCCTGTATAAAGAAAATTCTGAAATATAGTTTCATCTTGACCCCAAAGTGCCCCAAGCTTACTGGCAGGCCAGCCCCAAACATTGCAGGGTCCAGGGAAAAAGTATGAATAGAGGTTCAAATACCATATATCTATATATTTAAACATTATACATCAACAAAACTATTAGATAAAACATGTTCTATGCTCCTACCTTGACAAATATAACTTCCTAATGACCTAGAAGGCCAGGCTCCAACTGAGAATTCTTGGACTTCTGGGAATTCTACACCAGGAAGTGGTGGCACTGGGAAAGCTGGTCCCAGCTCCCAGTTCTTAGCCTAAAGCCCTGCTCCTCTTGACCCAGCTCTGTCCTATATTCTGAGGGTCTCTTATGAACATGTGTATATACCCCAGCCCATGCAGCTAAACTCTTGTCTACTCCCTGTCCAAACAGCTACTCCTTAGCTGCCCTTTTGGCTTAGGGATACATTCACTGGCTTGGGGAACAGGCTTGGGGAAGTGGTATGGTGAGTGACTTGAATTTGGGCAAGGAATCTTGAAGTGCCAGAGCATGGTCTAGATGAAGGAGAGGCATCCAAGCGTGTACCCTTGGTTTCTCATACACCTCACCTCATGAGAAGGGTGCATCTGGAGAAAGGCCAGGGTGAGGTCCTATTGCATGGGGCCCAGGGCCAGGCCTTTTCTTGCCCCTGAGTAAGGTGGTCTACTCCACTGCAGAGCCTATTTCATGCAGACATGCGTGGCAGAGGATGGCTGTCCCTGAGAGGTCATCCTTCTTGGGCTGGGCTGCAAACATCCCTGCTTCTCATAGGGGTTCTTCCATGGCTTTGGTACAAATGGACTTAGGGAAATCTTTTCTGCTTAAACGACCTGCTAAGGTTTCAAGTTTTGTTTGTTCTTTCTTCCCAGGGAAAGTTGACTTGCTCTGACTTTCTTGAAGTTATCCTTTCTATGTTTGGGGGGCCAGCTCCTAATTTCTGTGGTCAAGAATTTGGTATCAGTCTCCATTCCATCATAACCTAAACCCATAGTGTATCAACTTTTAAATAGCTTCTGGTATGAAACCTAGTCGAATGTTTATAAAACGCTTAAACAGCTTATATATGCTCAAAAAGTAAGGAAAACTTTAACACAAAATATTCCAAGAATGAAACATAAATGCTTTCTTTCTGTACCTCTGTTTCCACTGGTGAATATAAATAATTAAAGAAAATGGGACTCCTCTTGTGCATTCTATCGATACACTCCCAAATACAAATTCCTCTTTTGGCATGCTTGTCTCCTTTATCATCAAATAAAGTTCCTGTAAATCCCCCCCACCAAAAAAAAAAAATCAGCAAAACAAAAGTCAAATAAATCAACAGTTTGCCTAAAAATATGATGCATGTAGCAGATGAAAAATGGAACATTTCACATGGCTCTAGAAACAGCAGCGCACGTGCAGAAGCCTTAGAAAATGACTGCAAAGCTAAAGATAGGAATGGACTTCATAGCTATATGGAAACAAATCCAAATGGAAGGAAAACCTGGGATAAAGTTTTCCCAAGCATTTAGCAGGACAGCATGACTCCCTTCCAGTCAACATCCCGTGTCTGTATCTAGATTCATAGAGGTCCATGCCAGGAGACATGCTACACATTTTTCAAGAGAAAATGGAAGGAAAATGATTTGATGAAACCCAGTTAAAAACATTTTATGTTTCTTTTTAAATTTGTTGGCTGTTTATTATGAAGCTATTTAAAGTGTTTTCTTTGGTAGTTTATATATACCACAAATCATGGTCATGGAGACTTTGGATGTCAGAAGGATATGGTTCGTATCCTTGGATGAGTTAAACACAAAAGCTGAATTTGGGGGGGGCACTTCAGGTACTATATTTGTACCTTTCAAGCAGTCAATTTGTTACTCACATGAGCCCACTTTATTTTTAATAGAGAGGAAGATGTGTTAGGGTGAGGCAGGAGGTATTTCTTTAAAAGGCCAGGAAGGGTGCCTCTCGTAGCAGTGCTGTCTTGCTTTGAATGAAAAGATTCAGTCAAAAGTCAACAAGCATTTTATTTATCATAAAAGAAGGTCTCATGCCCAAGGCTGCACAAAATCCTATAATATGAGGGGCCCCCAAGACTAATTAATGTTTCTTCTCTACCTTTCAACTGTAGAGTGCAGAAGAGTAGTTCTCAACCCTGGCCACTCATTAAAAAAAAAGGGCTTAAAAAAATCCCAGTGCCTATAGGTCTCACCTCAGACCCATTAAATCAGAATCTCTGAGGATGGGCCCCAGACATCAGTCATTTAAAAAAGTTCTCCAAGTGACTCTAATGTCCACTGTAACCAGCTCTACTTAATGTCTTCCCAACACACGGGTGTTTAAAAAATTAAGGTTTCTGATTATGATGTGTGGAATGACAATTTTATGAGTCAACAAAGGCCTGGAAGTACAAACTGGAAAGGAAATGGTCTCATCAGTGCTGTCTCCTTTACCAAAAGTATGAAATATCATACTAGATAATTTTAATAGCATGCACTGAAAAGCAGTATTTCTTTGCTTTCATATTTTAAACTGAGAACATTAGTAAATATTTTCAGCCATTAAGGGAGTCTTCTTTATGAATATTCAGGTATATATAATATACTGAAAATAGTAAATATAATATACTGATTTTCTTTATTTACTTGTCTTCTTAACAAAAATACTCATGTGTATCCCCCTTTCCCCCTCCCTATAAAAACAGCAAAAGTAAGAATGTAAAAGTCCCCTTGGGGAAACGTTTTCACAGGGGCTGACTGGCTTTTGAGAATCTACTCTTTACAACTATTACTGCTATTAAAAATTCTAATAACAATGGTGATGTCTAAAATTTGTTGAGTTCTTACTTTGTGCTAGCAACTGTGCTAAGAAATTTACAAATATTTCCTAATGTGATCATCCTGGCCCAAAGGGGTGGGTGATACTATTATCCTCATTTTAAAGATGAGGAAACTCAGAGAGGTACCTAACCTGTCCAAAGTACTTGGCTGGTAACTGGCAGTGTTGAAATTTAACCATTCTGTTTCCTCCAGAGCCCAGGGCCGTGACTGCTATACAAACTGCTTCCAGGGGCAGGCAGCTTACCTACCACAGTGTACCAGGGATGGAAAAACTATGAGTCAAGTGTTTCTCTCCAAACAGTGATACTGCTTGGAGATAATAAAATAGTAATAAGCAGATTTAACTTTTCAAAGGTACTACATGATGACCACTTGCAGCCCCTAAGAGCTAACACAGCACATAATCTCACTCATTCATGCCCATTCTACTTTTGTAGTTTGTAGAGTAAAACCTTAAAGTGGCCTTGCCACACTTGGGGGTGGTTATTTTATTAGTGTCTTTAATTAAAAACCCATAAAACTAACAAGAAAGATGGAACAAGAGCATGCAAACACGTACCGTGCTCTAATCTTTCATAGTCTGAATCCAGGAGAAATGTTTTAAAGCGATTAGACACATAGTGGAAAGCCAAGAACTTTAAGTAATAGGGATTGAATTCAAACTCAGTTGGATACTGGTTGTGAACCTGAAACACACAAGGCAAAGAAAAGCATAAGAATCAAATGGAACAAAAAGTGGATGCCATGCTGACCTGAAATATGCAGGAGACCATGTGGTCACTCAGTCAACTGAATCCCTACCATGAGTGGAAGTCGGAAGGGAACCAGCCTTTTGCCAGACACCATGCTAGGGGTTTTTTATAAACATAATCTCATATAATCTCCATAACAACACTGCAAGGTAGGCATTATTTTTTTCCGGCTTTATTGAGATATAACTGACATATAACAATTTGTAAGTTTAAGGTGTACAATGTGATGATTTAATACACATATCTATTGTGAAATGATTATCACAAGAGGATTAGTTAACACCTCCATAACCTCATACAATTACCTGTTTTTTTTGGTGGTGGTGAGAACATTTAAGATCTACTCTCTTAGCAACTTTCAAGTATAGAATACAGCATTTGTTAACTATAGTCGCCATGGTGTACATTGGATCTCCAGAACTTACTTCTCTTATACCTGGAAGACAAACATCTCTCCATCCCCCAGCCCCCAGCCCCTGGTAACCACCATTCTACTCTATTTCTATGAGTAAGCCTTTTTTAGATTCTACCTATAAGTGAGATCATACAGTATTTATCTTTCTCTGACTTATTTCACTTAGCATAATGCCCTCAGATTCCATCCACATTGCTGCAAATGGCAGCATTTCCTTTTTTCTCATGACTGAATGAATTTCTCATGTTTATATATATAACATTTTCTTTTTCCATTCATCTATAGATGGACACTTACATTATTTCCACTTCTTGGCTATCGTGAATAATGCTGCAATGAATGTGGAAGTACAGATATCTCTTTGAAATAATCATTTCATTCCCTCTAATATATCCAGAAGTGGGACTGCTGGGTCATACGGTAGTTCTGTTTTTAACTTTTTGAGGGACCTCCATATTGTTTTCCATAGTGGCTACACCAATTTACATTCCCAACAAGGGTTCCCTTTTCTCCACATCCTCACCAACACTTGCTACGTCTTTTTTTTTTTTTTTTTTTTTTTTTGCGGTACGCGGGCCTCTCACTGTTGTGGTGCGGCCTCTCCCGTTGCGGAGCACAGGCTCCAGACGTGCAGGCTCAGCGGCCATGGCTCACGGGCCCAGCCGCTCCGCGGCGTGTGGGATCCTCCCGGACCGGGGCACGAACCCGTGTCCCCTGCATCGGCAGGCGGACTCTCAACCACTGCGCCACCAGGGAAGCCCACCTCTTGTCTTTTTGATAACAGCTATCCTAACAGGTGTGAAGTGATGTCTCGTGGTTTCGATTTGTACTTTCCTGATGATTAGTGAGTGATGAACACTTTTTCATGTACCTTTGGCCATTTGTATGTCTTTGGAAAAATGTCTATTCAGATCCTGTGAAGATGAGAATTATTACCCTCCCCTCCCCCACTTTACAAATGAGGAAGCTGAAGATGAGCAAGATTAAATAATTTACCCAAGGTCATTCACAGCAACTAGTGAGCCCACATTTGAACCCTGGCTTGCTAGGCTCCTCGGTCTGTGCCTCATTCACTACTTTATACTGTGCTAGATACTTGATATGCAAATTATCATAAGTTGTGGTTCTTGCTTTCTAGGCATTTGTGGTGTAAGAGTGTGTAATACGGGCTTCCCTGGTGGCGCGGCGATTGCGCGTCCGTCTGCCGATGCAGGGGAACCGGGTTCGCGCCCCGGTCTGGGAGGATCCCGCGTGCCGCGGAGCGGCTGGGCCCGTGAGCCATGGCCGCTGAGCCTGCGCGTCCGGAGCCTGTGCTCCGCAACGGGAGAGGCCAC
>NC_041229.1:64351812-64375148 GCF_002837175.3 Physeter macrocephalus
CCGCATACCACAAAAAAAAAAAAAAAAAAAAAAAAAAAAAAGAGTGTGTAATACAATAAGAAAAATTATACTTACAGAAGTTTGGCAGTGACAGGGATGAGAAGAGAAGGTGGTGGTTTGGGGGGACAGCAAGAGACGTTTTCCTGACAAAAGAAATGTGTGACTGTCTGAGGGCAATGTAGAAGGAGCCAAAAGAGAGAGAATAAACTGTGGAGAAAGAGCTGATAATTAAGAGAGTAAGGCCCTGGGAAAGCAAGAATGAATGAGGCTAAGGATCCAGAAACAGGGAACAGCCTTAAAAATGAGGAGGGACAGAATAGTAGATAAAAAGAAAGGTATGTTCAAGTGCCAAGGGAAGGGGGACGAGCTTATGCCTTTTAACATTAATTTTCCATCAGTAACTTAGTGAGGTCACTGGGAGAGGAATAAGGATGAGGGAATGACATGGGAGGCTGGGAGCAAGGCAGAGTCCGGAACGGTCACTGAGCTCTAGTGTGCTTTAGGCAACCTGTTCGCAGACTCCATGGAGCCATCTCATGTTGGCAGAAGATAGGCTGATGACCTTGTGACGCTCTCCAGTCCACCCAGCAATCTCACCTTTGGATTGCTCACTCTCTCATGACCAATTAGAGAATTTTACTTGGTTGAGATAAGTTCCAATCATACTTGTGTTTACTTAAAAGCTGTTTCAAATGAATACTGCAGGCAGGCTGTCTAAAAGCCAGCTTTCCTCTCCATGTTTTAATTTGGCAATGTAGACCAACACTTGGTCAGCCAAACAGAGCAGACATGTGTGCAGTATGTTGATTACCCAACAGATCAGTGGGAGTTTAAAGTCATGATCTGGATATCAGTGATTTTATCAATGTTTATCATCTGATTAGAAACCTAGTTTTCTGTGATGATTAAAGGTTTTTTTTCCTATAACATTTTTTCTGGCTTTTACATGGAACTAAAATTTTAGATCATAAGTAACACAACATAGAACGGATGTTAAGAAGATGTATTGAAACAGAGTTTGACTCTTAAGCAATGGGCTTGTATACTGTGGACCTGCTTTCTTGACCTGAGCCACTGCCCTTCCAGTTGGTTTTGGTCTCCCCAGGACAGGAATGCTTTCCCTGAGACAACTGGGACGTGGCTCTGAATAGCGAGGTTGTGCGCCATATTCTAGGTTTTAGAACTTAAACTCTTTAGACTGGGTTCCTGGTTCAGAATCAGTAGCACCACCTCAAGGGGCTGGTGCGCACATGATGGAGGGGGGTGACCTGGATTGTGGGTGGTGGGACAGAAGGAGACAGGTCCAAGAGGATAGAACTTGGTTCTCTACCAATCTGAGAATCTCAGGGAGGAGAATCTGCAATGTGCTTGGGCAGGGTGAGCTCCAAGAACAACTTTGCCCCAACAGCCCTTGGAATAAACCTTGGTAATCACAGGCCACACCCTTGGCTCACTGTGTCCAGGGGAAGAAGAGTTTAGGGCTATTTCCACTGACCCAGTCCATGACAGTTCTAAAAACTCTTTTAAAACTTATTAAACAAAGCTCCAGAATAACAAAACATTTCTCTCAATGACTGTTCTCCACAAAAACCACTTGCCTCACACATAACTGTATCTTTCCTTGATTATTCTGATATTTAATATGCTTAGGAATATAATTTTAATGACCCACTTCTGAGGTAAAGTAGAATGGAAATGATAATGAATATGACCTTAAGTTGAACTTACAGGCATTTCAGGGACATCAGATGCTAGGACTAGAAGCAAAACTCCTCTACAAGTGGAAAAATGCGTTCATAGCCCACTGTACTGAGTGACTGGCCTCACCACAAACCCCGCACTCCACAATTACCTTAGAAAAGCTAGACACTTCTCCAAGGCCGCTGGCACCAGCCTTGCTTGAATTGGAATTGGTGCTTAGAAAACGTTAAGGTGTGAGAGCTTGGGGGCAGCAGTGTCTGCATCTGTGTGCCACAATGGCACCTGCAGTTGCTAACTGCTTGGGGAAAAAAAACAGTCTGTCCCCATACTGGAGTTAGTTATCAGGTCTGTTGGAAGTGGAAGAGAAGATGCTGAACAATTTTTTTTTTTTTTTTTTTTTTTTACACTGTGTAGCAACAGTTTAAGCAACAAGCATATGAAAATTAGTTCAATGAAAAAAAAATCAAATTGACCTGAATCAAATGCTGGGTTGATTAATGCCTAGATAACCACATTTGGAATCTGACATTAAGAAATACAAGGGATTTTCTGAAATGTCTTTTTACCATAATAAGAAACAAAGACCTGATTGTATTCACAAGGCAAAATCTGGTGCTTTCTCCACCATTTAGTCCTACATCCCAGGGACTAAATTTGTCCAGTTAATTGACTTTTTTTCCTCGTCAATGGGACACCTGGCCTCTTCTGCTGTATCCCACCACAGTGGTCTCCACAAGGCACAATCCACGTGCTTCCCTCTCCTTCTGTTAAGTATTGTTTTAATAGATGAAATGGGATCAGGCCAAAGAGACTGCCTCTAAGAACTTATTACAGGGAATGCATGAGAGTTTAGAGGTTTGTTAGCCGCAGGATTTTTTTTTAACAACTTTAATGAGGTATAATTGACATACAATAAGCTGCATATATTTAAAGTGTACAATTTGATAACTTCTGAAATCTCCACACATCTGTGAAATCATCACCACAATCGACACAGTGAACATATCATCCATAACTCCCCAAAATTTCCTTGTGCTCCTTTTGCATCTTCCTGCACCCTCCTCTGCAAGCAATGACTGATTTGCTTTTTGTCATTACAGATTAATTTGCATTTACTAGAACTTTATATAAATGGAATCATAAGTATGTACTCTTTTTTTGTATGCCTTCTTTCACTAAGCATAATTATTGGAGATGCATCCATGTTGTTGGGTTAGCAGTAGTAAATTCCTTTCTACAGCTAAGTAGTATTCTACTGCATGGATATACCACAATTTGTTTATTCATTCACCTGTGGATGGACATTGGGTTGCTTCTAGATTTTTGGTTATTACATATAATGTTGTTGTGAACAGTTATGTATGAGTCTTTTTATGGGCACAAGGACATCACTTCTCTTGTGTAACTGCCTAGGAATGGAATGCTGAGTCACCTGGTAGGTAGGTAAATTTAAGTTTTTAAGAACTGTTTTCTCAAACAATGGTATAATTTTATATTCCCACCAGCAGTGTTAGAAAGTTCCAGTTCTTCCACATCCTTGCTAACACTTGGGGTGGTCAGTTTTAAAAGTTTAGTCATTAAAATAGGTATTTAGTAATATCTTATTTTGATTTTAAGTTGCATTTCCTAATGATAAATGATGTCAAGTATCTTCATGTGCTAATTTTTCACCTATATATCTTTGATGAAGTCAGTATAAATGTTTTGCCATTAAAAAAAATAGGTTGGTTGTTTCTTATATATTGTTTTGAGAATTCTTTATATATTCTGGATACGAGTTCTCCAGCAGACATGATTTGCAAATGTTTTCTCCCACTCTGTGATTTGTCTTTTCATTTTCATAAGTGATTTTTGAAAAACAAAAAAGGTTTTAATTTTGACAAAGTCTAATTTATCAATTTTTTCTTTTATGGATGATGCTTTTGGTGTTGAATCTAAGATATCCTTGCCTAATAACCCAAGATCACAAGGATTTCTTCCTATGTTTTCTTCTAGAAGTTTTATAGTAGATCTTACATTTAAGATCTATGATCCCTTTTGAATTAATTTTTATATTGATGCAAGGTATGGGTCAAAGTTAATTTTTTTTTTGCATCTGGAAATCCAATTGTCTGGTACCATTTGTTGAAAAGACTAGTCTTTCTCTACCTATTGCTTTAAATTTTTTTAATTAAAAATTTCTTATTGAAATATAGCTGATTTTCAATGTTGTATTAGTTTCTGGTGTACGGCAAAGTGGTTCAGTTTCATATATATATATATATAAAGGTTTATTACAGGACATTGAATACAGTTCCCTGTGCTATATATGCAGTAGGACCTTGTTTTTTATCTATTTTAAATGTAGTAGTTTGTATCTGCTAATCCCAAACTCTTAATTTATCCCTCCCCACCCCCTTTGCCCTTTGGTAACCATAAATTTGTTTTCTAGGTCTGTGAGTCCGTTTCTGCTTTGTAAATAAGTTATTCGTATCATATTTTAGATTCCACAAATAAGTAACATCATATTTCTACCTATTACTTTTGCATCTTTGTCAAAAATCAGTTGTCCATATATCATACACGTATGGAACTATTTCTGGACTCTATTCCATTGAGCTATTTGTCTATCTTTGTACCAATTATCACACTGTCTTGATTACTATACCTTTATAATAAAATCAGATAGTGCTAGTCCTCCACTTTTGTTCTTTTTCAAAGTTGTTTTGGCTATTCTAGATCCTTTGCATTTCCATATGGATTTTAGAATAAGTTTGCCAATTTCTACAAAATAGCCTCCTAGGAGTTTTATTGTGATTACACTGAATCTTTAGATTAATTTGGGGAGACTGGCATCTTAACAACATTGAGTTTTCTTATCCATGAACAACAGGTATTTCTTGATTTATTTAGGTCTTTAATTTCTCTTAGTAATGTTTTATAGTTTCAGTGTCCAGGTTTTAATGTATTTTGCTAGATTTCTTTCATGTTTTTTGATACTGTTGTAAATGGTAATGATTTTTAAGTTTCAGTTTTCCAATGGTTTATTGCCAGTATTGATTTTTGTACACTGAGCATGTATTCTGCAGCCTTGCTAACTCATTTATTCTAGTAGCTTTATTTCTTTTTTTTTTGGCGGGGGATAGATTCCATAGACAATCAAGTTGTTTGTGAATAAAGATAGTTTTACTTCTCCCTTTCCAAAGTGATGTCTTTTAAAAATCATTTAATTTTTTTCCCCAAATGTTCAATTTGATTTAATTAAAAAAATTTATTTTGGCTTCTATGATCATCAAGGATACTGATCTATAGTTTTCTTTTCCTGTCTTTGTCAGACTGGGGTAATGCTGGCCTCATAGACTGAGTTGGGAAGTACTCCCTTTGCTTAAATTTTCTGTTAAGAGTTTTTGTAGAACTGCTATTATTTCTTTCTTAAATACTTGGTAGAATTTACCAGTGAAGCCACCTAGGCCTGAAGTTTTCAGTGTGGAAAGATTTTAACTACAATTTCAATTTCCTTAATAGACATAGGCATATTCAGGTTATGTATTTCTTCTTGAGTGAGTGGGGTAGTTTGTGTCTTTCAAGGCATTTGTCCATTTCAACTAAATTTTTAATTTTATTGATGCAAAATTGTTCACAATATTCCCTTATGGTCCTTTTAATATCTGTAGAATCTGTAGGGATGTTATCATTCTCATTTCTAATATTGGTAATTTGTGTCTTTTCTTTGATCAGTCTGGCTAGAGGTTTATTAATCTTTTCAAACAAAAGCTTTTGGTTTCATTAGTTTTCTTTATTCTTGGCCACAAGATCTGGGGGGCCTAAAGGCAAGTCTGTTTCAAATAAATTTAGCCTTATTGTATTATGCAGAATTGGGAATGACAGGCATCTCAGCCTATAAATTAATTCTATGTGAGCATTTCCCCAAATATGCTGATGAATAGAGTTTTAGGCCTCTTTCAGTCATCATCTGGATTCTGTTGTTCAAAATAATTTTGCATTTATCTTGATGAAGAGAAAAAATATACAGATTTAAAATACTAAGACTAAGCTGTTTGAGGCATTTTGGTTTTGTTTTCCATTATGGAGTAAAATCTGCCAATTTCACTTATTTATAGGAAGAGAATCTGAAATGGAATTTGGAGAAATATGAATTTATAGGGTCTTATTTTTTGCCCATATGCCATTAAGTACTTTGTAAAATTTAAAGGCCCATAAAAATAAGCTATGACTCAAATCCCAGGAAAGATCAACATTTTGGGAATAAAATATAATAAGTTAAAATTGGATTTTGCTTTCAGGAATTAGAAATATTAAGCTACAAGAGACCCTATATTTAATGGTATCAACATTTTAAAAATTATGGGTATGTTAGACACACCCTAGAAAAATAGGTAGCTAACACTAGTTTTTGTTATTTCACAGATTAAGATTTAATAAACATTAATTGTATACCTTCTGTACTGTGCCAATCACTTCACATAAGATTTTTAATCCTTCTGAGATATATACATATATAAAGAAATTGAAGCACAGAGAGGCTGAATAATTTGTTAAAGATCAAAAATTAGTAAATGAGACTGATAGGCAAACTCCGACTTACTTTATGGGCTCAAATATTAAAAGCTTTAATGTGAAGTTGCTTTGTTATAAATCAGCTTGGAGTGTGTCAATTTTTGCCAATTTTCAGTTGACTGGGAAGCAGGCAGACACCAGAAACTCTTGAATACACCATGAATCAATTAACTGCAGTTATTTTGCCAATATGCATGGGTAAATTTTAGAGTAATAGACCTCTGTGAGGGCGACTTAGCTCCTCACACATGCACTCACAGGGAAAGCTCATATCTCTAAAAGGCAAATAGGTTTTCTCTTTGGAATAGGACCTAACATAGTGCTGGCATATGGTAACTGTAAGGAGAATCATACCACAAAGCCAGACCAGAGTGAGTCAATTTACAATTTGAATAAACTTCAAAGGCAAAGTTATAACTGTTACTTGCTTTTCTCAAAGTAGGAAATAATGAGAATGTTCTAAGACGCACTCAAAGATTTACCCTAATGCTGGAATAAAGGAGATGCTTTCGTATACGTCATGCTTTCATTCATATTATACATCTCTTTTCCCTTAGTATTATATTTTAAAAAGAAATTTTAGGTAAAAAAAATTTTTTTTTTGTATTTGGATGTATTTTCCTTCTGAATTTGGTTCAACTATTTTAAGAAAAGGAAGCATCCTGTAATGATATCATTTGAGCTAAGCCAATTTCTTTTAGAAGCAACAAAAAATCTGCCAGATGTTGCTATTATGAAACTGTGATCTAGCATTTATAATTCATCTGACACCTGGATACACTGGCACAAACAATGGCTTTTTATATGATGAGGCAGTTCTAATTTGAGATCAGCACTTCATCTGTTTTCTTTGTAACTCTATTAGTACTAATGGGCAAGTCTAGGCATACGTCCATGGACTGCCTTTTGGCATTCTGCATGTTAGAAATGGTTAATAAGCAGGGAACACATTCCACCTGGGGAAGTTTTGCTAGCTGCTGCATAATTTTGCACTTATTTTTTAAAATGTTGTTGAGGCTTGGCTCTGTTTTGTGCTCCTGAGAGACTGAGGGTAGCACTAATTCGAACTGTCTGGCAAAAGCCAGAGTCATGTAAAGCATTAGTGTTCACTTGAAAGGTATTCGAAGAAGGCATGTTCTAATGCCTAAAACCACTATGTAGGAGATGATGAAACACTACCTTATAATTAAGTCAGCAAGAATCAAAATCTTTTTGTTAACTATAGTCTTCTGTTTTTGAATGAATAAATTGTCCCTTTTCAGCACAAAATAATCTACTTCACCAAAACTGACACCTATCATAGCCAAGCATTCTTTAAATACTGCAATTAATGTCATAGACTCACTTTGCCATGACTTGCCTGAACTCAGGTTATTATGTGTGAGAGTATTAAGTTGAAGGGTTCAAAGTTTTAAAAATTTATATTTTAATTTTTTTTTAATGTAGTATGACCAGATTTGAAATCGTACTAAAGGGGTCTTCAGACCCGGAACAATATTATTTTCTACAGTTTGTGAAGCATTCACCTATTGAGTTTTCATTAAAAGTCAACTTTTGTTTTCAGTTTCAGAACTAACTGAAATTTCTTACTGATTGTGAGTAGATTCTTTTGCTGACTCTAATATTTAGGTATGCAGAATTCTGCAGGTTGAATACGGGTATTTAACACATTTAATACTGTATTTAACTTAAGCCAAATTCAGCCATACAAACTCAGTCCCCAGCAACTCTCCCTCAATTAAAGGAAAGGAATTTTTAAAAGGTAAAAGTTGAAAACGAGGTGGGGAGAAAGGGAGGGGAGACAGTAGCAGGCTAAGAAAATTCAGAAAGATGGAAAACAGAAGGAAGAATAGCAGAAAATGACAGAAGATGAGAAGCTACATTGGGATGAAAATGATTTGAAAAGGTAACAGTTTTCCCTGTAAACCCAGAAAGGCTCAGGACTCAGAGGCCCAAGTCCTATTAGGAGGAAAAGGGGGGCTAAAAGTGAGAACTAGTTGTAAGTCTAGAGAGGCAGTGGTGAGACCTCTAGGGTCCTTTCCTATCTCATGTAGTCTTTCCTACCTCATGACTACCTTCTTGCAAGCAAGAGGTTCTCTGGAAAAACCAAACTTGATAAGTTCTGGACTTGGGAACACCATGCACAACTGGATTAATGATGAGACTGAAAACAGTACAGAAAAAGTAAAACTCTGCACACTTAACTGGGATTTCCCTGGACCTATTTCCTGCCGTGCTTCCAGAAAGCAGGCAGCCAGGGTTATAAGTACTTTCTGGGTATCACACTGGCAAATTTTTCTCTAGAGAAACTACAGAGCTGCTGTTTTTTTTTTTTAGAACTCCAGTTTACTAAGAAGTTGGACTTACTAATTAAAATTTTTTCATATTCAGTGAAGTATAATTTAAATATACTAAAATTTCCCTATTTTTAGCCTACAGGTTGATTAGTTTCGGTCACTGTTCATTTGGTTATACATTTGTATAACCACCACCACAGTGAGGATACAGAACAGTTCCCTCATCCTATAAAGTTTGCTCATGTCCTTTCGAAGTCGACCCCCTCCCCTGACCACTGGTTCCAGGCAACCACTGATCTGTTTTTCTACCACTACCATTTTGCCTTTTGTAGGGTTTCCTATAAATGAAATCATATATTGTATAGTCTGTAGTCTTTTTTACCCATTTTCCCCATTTTTTTGAGAAATAATTGGCATACATCACTGTATAGGTTTAACGCTACAGCATGATCGTGTGAATTACATATACTGTGAAATGATGACCACAATAGGTTTAGTTAACATCCACCATCTCATATAGATAAAATAAAAAGAAAAAAAATTTTCTCCTTGTGATGAGATTTTTAATTTTATTTTATAAATTTATTTATTTATTTTTGGCTACATTGTGTCTTCGTTGCTACGTGCAGGCTTTCTCTAGTTGCGGTGAGCGGGGACTACTCTTCGTTGTGGTGAGCGGGCTTCTCATTGCCGTGGCTTCTCTTGTGGAGCACAGGCTCTAGGCGCACAGGCTTCAGTAGTTGTGGCACGCAGGCTCAGTAATTGTGGCTCGCGGGCTCTAGAGTGCAGGCTCAGTAGATGTGGCACACGGGCTTAGCTGCTCCATGGCATGTGGGATCTTCCTGGACCAGGGCTTGAACCTGTGTCCCCTGCATTGGCAGGCAGATTCTTAACCATTGTGCCACCAGGGAAGTCCCTTGTGATATTTATCTGACTTTTTTCATTGATCATGATTTTAAGACTCATCCATATTGTTGTGTATATTAACATTTCATTCCTTTTGCTTGCTGAGTAGTATTCCATTGCATGCATGTACCAGAATTTGTTCATCTGTTCACCAGCTGATGGACAATTGGTTAGTTTTTCATGCTACCCCTTTATAGTGACACCCATTCCCCTCCCCCACTATCTCCAAACCCTCACAACCAATAATTTATTCTCTATCTCTATAATCTTGTCATTTTGAGAATGTTATATAAATGGAATCATACAGTATGTGACCATTTGAGATTGCGTTTTCTTCACTCAACATCATGCTCTTGAGATCCATTCAAATTGTTGCTTGTATCAGCAGCTCACCCCTTTTCATTGCTGAGTAGTGTTCCATGGTATGGATGCACCAGTTTGTTTAGCCATTTACCTGTTTCAGGACATTTTGTCCCCTCCCTCCTGCAATTTCTGGCTATTATAAATACAACTTCTATAACAATACTTTCATATTTGAACCAAGTTTCTTATAAAAAACATACTGTTACATCATGTTTTATTTAGACCATTTCCATTTTTAATGCAATTATTGGTATGTTAGGGCTGAAGTCTGTCATTTTACTGTTTGTTTTCAATTTGTTCTATTTTTTTTCTTTCTGTTTTCTTTTCCCTGCCTTCTGTGGATTACTTGAACATTTTTTAGAATTCTATTTTGATTTATCTATAGTGTTTTTGAGTGTGTGTCTCTATGTAGCTTTTTTAGTGGTTGTTCTGGGTATTACATTACATATCTTGTTACGGTCGACTGGTGCTGACATTTTAGTGAAGTGTAGAAACCTTACTTCCCTTTACATCCCTTTGTGCTCCCCCATTTATAATTGTCTTAACTATTTCCTCTACATATATTGAGAACATCAAAAACTGTTACAATTTTTGCTTCAACCATCAATTTAGAAAACTGAAGAGGAGAAAAGTCTATTGTATTTGTCCATATTTTACTTTCTGTTGTTCTTTTTTCCTTCCTGATATCCCAAGATTCCTTCTTTTATCATTTATTTTCTGCTTGAATAATTTCCTTTAGCCATTTACATCTATGATCCATTTCAGGTAAATTTCTGTGAATGATATAAGGGTCAGGGTTCATACTTTTCTATATAGATATACAGTTATTCCAATACCATTTGTTGAAAAGTTTCCTTGCCCCATGTCTTGTTTTATAATTGTTTTCTGTGGGGGAAGTTGTCATTAGAGTTTTAATCCCTCATTTGTGGAAACAGCAGTTAAACTTACTTCCTTTAAACTTTATTTCACCCTTTGAAATCTGAGGATGTTACCTCAACATATTATATGAAAAAGGAACAGTTATAAACTTTTATTTCAGCCATAAAAAAGGTTTAAGTTAATTTTAGGATAAAAATATGTGAAACCAAAAATATGGATATTTTCAAATGCCTATGGATGATACCTTAAAATACTCAGTAAAGAAGTTTGTAAACAAGTGTCCTATTCTCAGTTTAATTCTTTTAAAAAAGTTGACATGGGAATTCCCTGGCAGTCCAGTGGTTAGGACTCCATCTGTGCCTTCACTACCAAGGGCCTGGGTTCAATCCCTGGTCAGGGAACTAAGAACCCGCAAACAAAGCAGTGTGGCCAAAAAAAAAAAAAAAAAAAAGTTGACATGGGTTCAGTTTAATTCTTATTAAAAAGTCTACATGGGTGACTTTACCTGCCATTCCTCTCATTCCACACTGTTTTGATTACTGCAGCTTTGTAGTATTGTCTGAAGTCTGGGACAATTATGCCTCCTGCTTTGTTTTTTTTCCCTCAGAATTGCTTTGGCAATTCTGGGTCTTTTATGGTTCCATATAAATTTTTGGATCATTCTAGTTCTGTGAAAAATGTCATGGGTAATTTGATAGGGATTGCATAAATCTGTAGGTTGCTTTGGGTAGTATTGCCATTTTAACAATATTAATTCTTCCAACCCAAGAGCATGGGATATCTTTCCATTTCTTTAAGTCCTCCTTAATTTCCTTTATTAATGTTTTATAGTTCTCAGTGTAAAAGTCTTTCACCTCCTTGGTCAAGTTTACCCCTAAGTATTTATTTTTTTTGGTACAATTTTAAAAGGTACTTTTTTTTATTTTTTTTTTTACATTCCCTTTCTATTTCATAGTTAGTGTAAAGAAATACAACTGATTTCTGAATGTTAATCTTGTATCCTACTACTTTGCTGAATTCATTTATTAGATCTAGTAGTTTTTGTGTGGAATCCTTAGGGTTTTCTATATATAGTGTCATGTCATCTGTATATAGTGACAACTTTACCTCTTCCCTTCTAATTTGAATATGTTTTATTTCTTTTTCTTGTCTGATTGCTGTGGCTAGGACTTCCAATACTATGATGAATAGAAGGGGCGAGAGTGGGCATCCTTGTCTTGTTCCAGATTTTAGTAGGAAGGCTTTCAGCTTTTCACCATTGAGTATTACATTGGCTGTGGGTTTGTCATAAATACCTTTCATTATGTTGAGATATGTTCCCTGTGTACCCACTTTGGTAAGAGTTTTTATCATGAATGGATGTTGAATTTTGTCAAATGCCTTTTCTGCATCCATTGAGATGATCATGTAGTTTCTGACTTTTCTTAACGTGGTGTATTACATTGATTGATTTGCATACGTTGAACCATCCTTGTGAACGTGTGATGAACCTCACTTGGTTGTGGTGTATGATCTTTTTTATGTGTTGTTGGATTTGGTTTCCTAATATTTTGTTGAGAATTTTTGCATCTATATTCATCAAAGATATTGGCCTGTAATTATCTTTTTTGGTGGGATCTTTGTCTGGTTTTGGTATCAGGGTGATGGTGGCGTCATCCCAATGTCTTTGGGAGTGTTCCCTTCTCTTCAATCTTTTGGAAGAGTTTGAGAAGAATCCATATGAGTTCTTCTCTGCATGTTTGGTAAAATTTGCCTGTGAAGTTATCTGGTCCTGGCCTTTTGTTTTCAGGGAGTTTTTTTAAATTACAGATTCTATTTCACTTCTAGTGATCAGTCTGTTCAAATTATCTATTTCTTCTTGATTCAGTTTAGGTGGGCTGTATGTTTCTAGAAAGTTGTCCATTTCTTCTAGGTTGTCAAATTTGTTGGCATATAATTGTTCATAGCATTCTCTTATTTTTTTTGTATTTCTGTGATATCAGTTGAGATTTCTCCTTTTTCATTGCTTTTTTCTCTTTGGGTTCTCTCTTCTTCTTCGTGAGCCTGGCCAGGTTTGTCAATTTTGTTTACCCTTTAAAACAACCAGCTCTTGGTTTGATATTTTTCTATTTTTTTTAAAAAAAATCCTTACATGTTCTTTAAGTGTGAACACCACATTATGAAGATTGTGATTTTAATTTTTAAAGATGTCCACTTTTATACACCAAAGACATTAAAAGCAAGTCAACCGCTTCATCTGGTATTCAACTGAATAAAGAGTGATTTTTTTTTTCTTTTTATAAATTTATTTATTTATTTTTGGCTGTGTTGGGTCTTCATTGCTGTGCACGGACTTTCTCTAGTTGCAGCGAGTGGGGGCTACTCTTTGTTGCGGTGCGCAGGCTTCTCATTGCAGTGGCTTCTCTCATTGTGGAGCATGGGCTCTAGGCGTGCGGGCTTCAGTAGTTGTGGCACATGGGCTCAGTAGTTGTGGCGCACGGGCTTAGTTGCTCCATGGCATGTGGGATCTTCCCGGACCAGGGATCGAACCCGTGTCTCCTGCACTGGCAGGTGGATTCTCCACCACTGCGCCACCAGGGAAGCCCAAGAGTGATATTATTTCAATGCAGGGGCAAAATTGGTTGAGTGTACTTATTAAGACAACAGAGCCATCCAGTGAGGAGCCTTTCAAGTGAAATTTTGACATTATTATATTCAAATTGGATGTGAGGAAGAGTAATTCTTTAAGAAATGTAGAGCCACTGAAAGTTTTTGTCTGTCTGCTTTAAAGATTTTTGTAAAAGAGAGTAACAGCTTCATATCTGAGCATTCAGAAGATTTTATTAGCAACTCAGGACATCCTACATGGTCTTGATGAAGGGTGGTGAGAGCCTCAACAAGGCTGAACCAGGTGGTCATTCAAATTTTTTTATTCACTTGTTATACGTATTTATTAAGGGTCTGCTACATTCCAGAGACTAAAATTATAATTGCATTAGATATTATTAGGGATATGAAGATTAATATAACATAGACCCTTCTCCCAAGAATTCTCAGTCTAAGTAGAAGGCAACAGACATGTACAAATAGATAGATTCTAGTGTACAGATGCTACCAAAGAAGTCTGTACACGGTTCATAAGAATACAAATGAAGGGGCCAGGAAAAGGTTCAAAGATTACTTAGAAAGAATCATGGAATAAAATATAGTGCTGAGAACAGTGCCTGGTACATAGTAAGTGGTCAAGAAATATCAGTAATGATGACTGCAGATGGTAGTGGGATATAGGCATGGAGGCAGGAAATAGCCTGTGCATAGCATAATAAGACAATGTGCAGGATAAGAAGTGCTTTCATGAAGAACTCGTATGCGTTCATCTATCCAGAAGTGAGAAAATATGCTTGCTGCTCTCCTTTAGTCTCAGTTAAGCTTTCTGTTTCAGAGACAATGGGCTTCAAACTTCTCCCTCATGTATTTGCCGAAAGATGTCTGAATAAAAAAAGCTAATAAATATTCAAACAGGAAGCAAATATATAATTTGCTGCAAAGAGTTTAAAAGTATAAGCTCAACCTTGTGACCAGCTTCTCCAGATACTACTCAAATCAACTAAAATTATTCAATAGGTCTTTTCTTTAAGAAGCTGATTGGAGCAATCAAAAACATAACCTCCAGTGTTTGTGTATGTAGGGGATGGGGTCGATGGAAAAGTCACTGCTAATGGGTATGGAGTTTGTTTTGGGGTGATAAAATAATCTTAAATTGCTTGTGGTAATTGCACAACTGTGAATATACTAAAAACTACTGAATTATACACTTTAAATACATTTTTAAAAAATTATGAAGTGAACTGATAAAGCTGATCAAGTGATTAATGGAATAAAAAACAAAACAAAACATAACCATACATAAGATGACCTAGTTCCAATACTGGTTCCTAAAAACATTTTTACTTTTCTTTCCAACAGATACTTGAGGCCAATTTATTTCAATTTCAAAGAGGCTCACTGTTCTGACAAATATGTTTGACGTGCCAGAACCCATTCACTGTTGTGGTGCAGATGAAACAGGCTAAAAGTGTCAACCTTACTTTTTCTAGGCCATTTTAGCCACTGGTGCCAATGCCTTCAACTTGTAAACCCAGTGCCATCCAATTCTCAATTCTCCCAGTACTGACCAAGGCCTGAGATGAAGGTAAGAGGGAGCCCAGAGCATTCACATCTCCCAGCTCCCACTGGGTTTGACTGGATTATATACCTGGGTTTCTGTCTGGTCTCTCTCTTTTTTAAAAATAAATTTATTTTATTTATTTATTTTTGGCTGCATTGGGTCTTCGTTGCTACACACGGGCTTTCTCTAGTTGCGGCGAGCGGGGGCTGCTCTTCATTGCGGTGCGCAGGCTTCTCATTGCGTTGGCCTCTCTTGCTGCGGAGCACGGGCTCTAGGCTCGCGGGCTTCAGTAGTTGTGGCTCACGGGCTCCAGATGCGCAGGCTCAGTAGTTGTGGCGCACGGGCTTAGTTGCTCCGCGGCATCTGGGATCTTCCCTGACCAGTAATGTAACCCGTGTCCCCTGCCTTGGCAGGCAGATTCTTAACCACTGCGCCACCAGGGAAGTCCTCTGTCTGGTCTCTTGATTAGCCCTGATTATGCCAACCAGTAGAACTGAGCCATTGTTCTCAACCTCAGAGGCTTGCCTGGTCGGGCCCTGATTCTTTCTCTAGGGGTTAAGCTCTACCTCCTATATTTCAGGCATAAAGTAGGGTCCTCCCCAAATGGGAAGACCACGTGCTGGATTTCAGGCTCGGCCAACACCTAGAGAGTTTTGCTGTTCTACACTAGATCAAACCTTCGAGAACAAGCCAAGTTTGCTCCGTTACATTAGATGGTAATTTAGAGTGCTGCCCACTTCACTTGGAGGCCAGTTCACTAGCCAGCTCAGCTAGCCTAGTTTCAGAAACCAACTAGTTCTTTTTCTGTTCCATTTCCAGGAATCTACTGCTGAGATTTTAGCAAGTCTTATGGCTGAGTCCATCAGAGCTGTGACATAAAGGTACCTGGCACAGCAATGCAATGCTCAGTAAATGCTAGGTCTTTTCTTTCTCTCATATCAAGTCAGTTTAAGCTTGCTCTACTTACCTGGTGTACACAATCTAAGAACTGTAGGAAGACTGGAGTGAAACCACTGCCCTGACAGCTGAGGGTCAAGCTGCTCCGCTGACTGAATTTATGACCAAAAGAGAGCCACTCTTTTTCGACCAGCATCCGGAAGCCTTCAAGTGTCCTATAAAAGGGATCACTGAGTAACTGAACCAGGGAGGTCACCTAGGGTACAAGCAGGTTGGATACTTCATTACTTTCAGTCCTGAAAAATTCCTGCTTCTAAGACAAAGCACTTCCTTTTGATGACAGCTAATTAACAAGCAAAGTTACCTGGATGGCAAATTTGTTCGCTAACTGTTCCAGGACAGCTAAGTGAATTAATTCTACAAACTTTCCATTAAAAACTAAAAGACTCAAATTCATTTTGGCTACATTTTCCTTCAGAGAATTAAGAATTTAATCCTTGCCTGGCCAGTTTGCTGACTGTGGCCTTCTCCTAGGTTAATAAGGTCAGAGGATCGGTTCAAACCTACATCTACTTTTTGGCAGATGTAGATTAATGTTTTACTGTAGATTATACTCGTACTTTTCCTTTTCACTCTGGAGTGAGTAAAGAAGGGGCTTACAGAGAACCAGAGAAAGGACTGACAAAACATGGGAAGGATGGTCCATGTCCTACACCGCTGGTCATGCTTGCATGATGCTTCTGTGGTGTGGGAGCCTGATGCCCTGAGCCAGAGCTCCAGGCTGTGTAGGGCCTGGAAACTCACGGCACAGAGCTTTTTGACGGATACCAGGTGGTGTTTAACAGAGGACTTTCTCTGTCCATAAACACATTAGTCATTATACAAAAGATTCATCTGCAGAATTTTACAATAACTGAATTAAAATACAAATATAAAATTAAATATCTAAAAATATGTTTTAATAATTTACTTGTGCAGTGATGTCCCAGCCTTCTTCCAAACACACCAAAACCGAGGAACCATTCTCAAGTACTTCTGATACAACCACAGCGAGCTGCAATATCCTGTGAAGCTAAGAGATAAGAAAGGAGGCCACAATTAGACCAAGTGCCTTCTGAGCACCAAGAACAGACTTGCTATCAACCTTAGATAATCAAACAAGTTAGGGATTAAAATATTTGGACAAAAGAATCATATAAATTTTAAATACTTTAAGTTCTTTGTCAAAATCAAGATTAAACAATGACACATTTTAAAACAATGTGTTCAAGTGATAATGAAATAAACTGACCTTACAAGATTCCCCTCAAAGCAGAAGAGCTATAATTCTTTCCAGTGGAAAAGAGTGAGGTTCTAAGTAGCCCTTGCAACACAGTTATTAGATTTAAAATTTGTTCTTATGTGATATAGTGAGTTCTATTTCCGACCGCTGCACAACTTTGTAAATATACTAAAAAGTACTGAATTGTATACTTTTTTTCATTTTTAAAACCTCTAATATTAGAGAAAATATACCTACAAAAAAATCTCAGGAGAAAAAAAAATATTACAAAATAGATATAATGCATCTCCCTAGAGAAATTACAAAAGATATTGCTTCTATCAAATGTGAATTCTATACTAAAGTATTTGTACTGTGTATTAAATGGGAAGAAAACTTTTATTTGCACTCAGCTTTTTAAGCCAAGACAACTGACTCCAAGTCCCTAATGAACAATTAGGGTGTGAGCAGAGCATACAGATGTCAAAACTAAATGTGTAACATTCTGGTTTAAAAAAAATTTTAAACATCACTTGACATAACTTGTAGAATGAATCCAACTCTGAACTAAAACAAAACACTCCCACCTCCGTATTTTAAACAGAGCTAGGATTTTTTTTTTAAAATTAATTATTTATCTATTTTACATTTGGTAGTATATGTAAGTCCAAGTCACTCTCTCAGTTCATCCCAGAGCTAGGCTATTTTAAACACAGGAACAAGGCACATGTCCTCTCCAAGAATGGGAAGGTCCTCACTCACTGTTCCTATAACACAACTCTTACCAGGCCTGTATTCTCTCGGGCTTAGCATGTGCTCTGAGTTAACTTTTAAACTGCCAATATCCCAAGTGGGGCAATGTTTTCCATTGTTTTTAGTCACTAACTTCTGATATGAAACCACTTTGAAGTAAGGAGTAGAGCACAGAATAGGAGAAACATAGATGGACAGGTTGAGTGGTAGGAACACTTTGGGGCTGGGGCTTATAACTTAGGGACAGCAGGGAGTACTGATCAGCTACTTCGATGGGTACTCAAAGTATCCTGAATTGCCTTAACAGTAATTAACATAGCCTCATATAATAGCTAATTGTATATGTGGTTGTTTTCCTAAAGTTTAAGTGCCTTGAGAATAGTCACTGCCCTGGGTACTTACACCATTTCCTGGTTTTTTTTTTTTTTTTTTTTTTTTTCTTTTTAGTCCAATGTACTGTGGGAAACAACCCTTTTTCCTCCTCAAGAGAGGCAGGAGAAAAAAAAAAAAAGAGAGGCGGGAGGCTTGGAGGTCGGTGTGGACAGGGGATAGAGGGGCTGTGTGCTCCTACAGGGGGAGAAGGAATAATTGACATAGCACCAGGGGCCTAAAGACAAGGCTGAAGGCTGTATTGCAGAGAGGCTCTTGGCCAAATATCTGCATCAGTGTCTAAAACATGCATGTCATAAATACCTTTCTTTCTGTGGTTTGGAAGAAATGTGGGTTAGGTGTGCTGGCATACCTATTTCTCCTTAATTTCTCAATAAGTGTTCAATTAAAAACATCCCAAGCTTGACTTAGCTGAAGGAAGGATATGTGGTTTTTCCTAAACCTTAGGTAGGCTTCAGGGCATCCAATGTGCCTTTGTTGGGCTGGCTTGGGAGTGAAGCCACAATCCAGAGACACGGAACAGGCAGAGACAAATAGAAAGTGAGAAAGTAAGAGGAAAAGCCTCTTGGAGTCACCTAGAAATCACATCCTGTCCTGGATCCTCACTCTGTTAGTAACAGAGCAGGAGCCCTATAAATACATGTTGTTTAAATTTGTTGTATATCAAAAAGTTTCCATCTAAAAATAATAATCTCCTTCTTAGCATCCTAGGGAGACCAAGCAAGTTTCAACAACAGAGAGAGAAAAACCCAGGGATGGAGAATTCTACCCCTTCATTTCCTATATCACATGGTTCCCTGGAACTGAAAGGCCTTTATAGAGGGCACACAATCAAGGGAGAATGTCAGGTAGTGGGGAACACAATATTTTTTTCCTCAAATATCAATTCTGTATATCCACTTGGGCCTCTCTTTCCTTGAGTTATAAGACAAGCTGCTCCAGACGTTACCTGTGGGAACCACTCAGAGTCTCCCAGGGCTCTCAGGAAGGTCACTTCTGAGTCAGCAGGGATGGTGCTTGGGACACAAGCTCTCATCAGTTTTTTAAAACTGGCTTTCACTTGTCGGATGTCATGAAATTCAACAGGAACAAACTCACAATTTAAAGCAAATTCTAACTTGAAGTTCTGTGGATGAAGATGCAGAGAATTAGGCAGACGACGTGTTATAGGTAAAAGAACAATGTCTTCAACAGGGTAATGCTTAGCGATATACAGTTAGTTGAGGCCAAAGAGCTGCAGGGGCTGCAGTGGATCAAGAAAGTCAATCTTGTTTCGCTGAAGCGTCAGTATTGCTGGAAAGAGCCATTCAGTAAAGTCTAGTGGTTTGACTTAGCTTGCTGTCATTCTGAGAACTTGAAGAGGCTACTAGTAGACTGGAACCTGATGGAGCTTATAGGACCAAATATAAGCTACTTAGAAGGCCATGAACCTGGAGGTCTAAGGAGGAACCAATGACGCATGACAGCATGATTAATCCAAAACTGTAAACTAAGTCTCCCCAAGATGTGAATTGTAATTAAAAGGTAATATGCTGTTGAGGTTCCAGAGCTCTACAAATTAAAGTTTATAGACATACACATTTGTTTCTTATTATGCAAGTAAAACACAGTCATTGTGAAAATGAAAAAAAAAAGCAGAGATAAACACTGAGAAGAAAATAAAAATCACTATCTCACTGTCCTACGACTACTAATATTGTAGTTATTCTTTTAAAGCCAATAATAAAAAACTATATACAGTAAAACATGAAAGGCTTTGTTGATTTCTATCTTTTGGAAAATATTTTTCACTCAGTATGACACATATATCAATATGTGTTTCAGTATTTTTATCATTTATATTTTTAACCCATATGGAATTTTTTCTATGTGAGTTTGCAATTGTAACTAAAGAATGCTAAATTGGTGGCCCATTGAAATAGTTTATTTTGGTAATCTAGTTGCCTACTTCTGAAGATTTAAAAGTTCTCTAACTTCTTATGCCAAAGAATGAATTAATTTTCTCATGTTCTTTTCACTTTCTTCACATTCTGCCCAAATTACTCTACTGGATCATCTGCTTTTCTAAGAGTAAACTGCTTTTTGGAGATTGGCTCTACAATAATATGAATGTACTTATTTAGCACTGCTGAACTGTACACGTTAAGATGGTAAATTTTATGTTATTTGTATTTTACCACAATTTAAAAAAATTGCTGCCAAAGACTTATATATTGGGTCTGTTTCATGTTTTATATTGGTTACTTTATTTTTTAAAGGCCTATTAAAGTTTTAAAATAAAAAGTAAAAACCCCCAAGGTTTTTTTCTTAAACAGCATTCCCAATATATATTAAGAAAAAAAAAGTTTCTTTGTCTTAGTAATTCCACTTTTAGGAAGCTAGCCTAAAGAAATAATCTAAAATGTAGGAAAAAATCCTCTAGTGGATTGTATCTCAATAAAAAATAAAAATAAATAAAAAGCTTTATGCTTGAAAATGTGACTGCAATTTTACATATTGATGATAACGAAAGAAACCGAAACAACCAACAAAACAGAAAGTTACGGGACTTCCCTGGTGGTCCAGTGGTAAAGAATCCACCTTCCAATACAGGGGACGCGGGTTGATCCCTGGTAGGGGAACTAAGATCCCACATGCTGCGGGGCAACTAAGCCCGTGCACCACAACTATTGAGCCTGTGCACCTCAACTAGAGAGCCTGCGTGCCACAAACCACAGAGCCCACGCGCTCTGGAGCCCGCGTGCCGCAACTACAGAGCCCACGCGCTCTGGAGCCCACGTGCCACAACTAGAGAGAGAAAACCCACACGTCACAACTAGAGAGAAGCCCGCATGCCATGCCAAAAAGATCCCTCATGCCGCAACGAAGATCCCACATGCCACGATGAAGACCAGACACAGCCGAAAAATAAAAATAAATAAATAAAAAGAAAATAAATATTAAGAAAAGGACTGAATGTTTAAAAAAAAAGGTATGCAGTGATTAAAATAAATATGAAATCTATTATACAACATGGAAAGATGGCTTGAGATAAAGAACTTAGCACTATGAGAACACGAGTTCTTTTCTGTTAGTTTTTTTAAAAAAATCTTTTTTTGCTTTATTTTAAACGTTCTATGCAATTCAAAACATACTATTACAATCCAGATATATTTACCAAGACATTTAAACATTTATATTCCTGAGTATAGTTCCCTGTGCTATACAGTAGGTCCTTGCTGGTTATCTACTTTATTTTTAAAAATTTTCATTGGAGTATAGTTGACTTACAGTGTCGTGTCATATTAGTTTTTTTTTTTTAAACTTATATAAAAAATAGTTTACTTTTCAGAAAAACTAGATTCCTTTCCATTTCCCAACCATACTTGAGCTAGGTATACCTACCTTATAAAGCAGGAGTTATCAACCATAGTGTTCGACACACTGTTAAGATTATGAAGAATTTGTTACTAAGATATTAAAAGTATGTGAATTAAAAAAGGTAAATAAGGGCAATTCCAGATTGTTTAGAATGAGTCACTCTCACTTATTTGCTTTCCTATGTTTCCTTTGTTGGGATAAAAAGGTGTGGAGCTGCAACTAGGCAGCACTGTGCTGGCTAGACTCTGGCACACGACAGACAGATATGCACCCATACTCTACAGACACAGTTGAATTAATAAAAAGCAAAATGTGAAGGAATATACAAAAATCCTAATAACTATTGTGCCAGAAATTATGTTTGGAATTATGGAATTATGTTTTTTAAATATAGTATTTTATTGATGAAAGAAAGAAAGAGAAAGGAGGGAGGGAGAGAGGGAGGAAAGGAGGAAGGGTCCCAATTGGTCAGTCTTTCTTACTCATATATGCATGATCACACAGCTTATCTGAGGACTGATGTGCAAAGGGAATAGCAGAGGTGAGCATTCAGGAGACAAACCTTGGGGAGTGACTCAGATCATAAATAAGAGGTGTGCTGAAGTGTGCAAAGTCTGTGCTCTGGGTAAGACACTGGTGCCAAGGAGGCTGTTCAGGCATCCCTGGACTACTGTTGAAAAATGTCCCATCTATTTTCTGGATATAAAATTATCTGCTGTATCAGAAGACACATGGACATATTTAAAAACTGAGCGTTACCCAGCAGTTTCATTCCCTCTACCCTAAAGCTTGGTGACTAAGTGACTGCAGTAGTCCAGGCAGTGGGAGAAGAGCTAGCAAAGCCAGACTGCCACTGAAGAGCTGACTCAGTCACTGGCATCCTGAGGACCAAGCATGTGGGATCCTGCTCACAGCCTCCATTTTACAGTTCAGCTGAAGGTCTGTCTAGATTGTCCACTGCTCACTGGGGCACTGGACTAAACTTTGAGGGGATTTCTGAATTAACAAATACTTTAAGGGACTTCCCTGGTGGTCCAGTGGTTAAGAATCTGTCTTCCAATACAGGGGACGCGGGTTCGATCCCTGGTCGCAGAACTAAGAGCTCACATGCTGCGGGGCAACTAAGTCTGCGCACCGCTACTACTGAGTCCACACGCCACAACTAGAGAAGCCCGTGCGCCGCAACGAAGAGCCCGTGTACCGCAGTGAAGACCCAGCACAGTCAAAATAAAAGCAAAAACAACCCCCCCCCCAAAAACCCCAATACTTTTATTTCCCACACACCTGTCAGTAGTAATGAAATTTATTCTGTAATGTGTGAACTGCAAAAACATTAAACCCCAAGGAATTATTGTTGCTTTTGGAGATAGAGACTATCTTTACAATTTATGGGACTTGAGCATAGTGAAGCTCTTTAACATAATAATTTAAAAGTAAGAATAAAGGGGCTTCCCTGGTGGCGCAGTGATTAAGAATCCTCCTGTCAATGCAGGGGACACTGGTTCGAGCCCTGGTCCGGGAAGATCCCACATGCCGCAGAGCAACTAAGCCCGTGCACCACAACTACTGAGCCTGTGCTCTAGAGCTCGTGAGCCACAACTACTGAAGCCCGTGTGCCTAGAGCCCATGCTCCGCAACAAAGGAAGCCACCGCATTGAGAAGCCTGTGCACCGCAATGAAGAGTAGCCCCTGCTCGTCTCAACTAGAGAAAGCCCGCGCAGCAACGAAGACCCAACGCAGCCAAAAATAAATAAATTAATTAAAAAAAAAAAAAAAGTGGGCTTCCCTGGTGGCGCCGTGGTTGAGAATCTGCCTGCTAATGCAG
>NC_041229.1:64375166-64417999 GCF_002837175.3 Physeter macrocephalus
AAATAAATAAATAAACTCCTACCCCCAACATCTTCTTTAAAAAAAAAAAAAAAGTAAGAATAAAGTTGATCACCAGCTAATATCTTACATTTTCTGACATGTCTTAGGACATGTGTCACTCTATATAGTCTTGAGAACTCTTAAAGAATGTAACTTAAGAAGTGTAGCCTTGGCCTTCCCTTGCCTCCATATACAGTGCCATACTCTTCTTTCCACTCTTCCTTCCTGTAGCTTTATCAATAGGTTTACAAGAACAAAAACATCTGTTTTGCCATGGGCACAGATTCCTATGGAAGCTGAACTAAGACAGTGGAAAAACACAGCCTGAATAAGCCTTATTTTTTTTTTTTTTTTTTTTGCGGTACGCGGGCCTCCCACCTCTGCGGCCTCTCCCGTCGCGGAGCACAGGCTCCGGACGCGCAGGCTCAGCGGCCACGGCCCACGGGCCCAGCCGCTCTGCGGCATGCGGGACCCTCCCAGACCGGGGCACGAACCCGTGTCCCCTGCATCGGCAGGCGGACTCCCAACCACTGCGCCACCTGGGAAGCCCCAAGCCTTATTTTTTTAATGTACACTCCCTAATATTCGTGATGTTTATGCTGATTTTTAAAATGATTATGAATCAGCACTTATTTTCATGCCTAATAAATACGCAGTGTATATGCATGTGTATCTCTACATAAGTACAGGTAGACATACATGTATACATATACATGAGCTAATTTTTTTTTAAGATTGATTATTAACTCCAGGTTAAGACTCCATGCAGCAAAAAAAAAAAATTTCTAGGAAAGCTGGTTTATGAAATAAGTTTTATACACTGCCTTCATGTATCCATGAAGTTTCTAAGTGAGAAAAAGAAATCTTACCCTTAGCTGCGACTTCTCACCAAATATATACAGGGCTGCTTGGCGCTTCAAGAGCTGGTTTTGCAGGTAAGTGCTGTTACTGAAGGACGTCGAGTGATCCTTGCCTGCCAGCCGGGCGCCAACATCAATGAAGGATGTTGGAGAGCTGATCAGGCGAGTGCTAGAGCGAAGACTTGCCCAAACACCTTCACAAAAGTCAAAACAATTGAGTGAGATAATCTGATGTGAGAATGCCACTGAATAGGGAAAAAGATGCATGCTCTGTGGGTACAGTTTTAGAGGTAACAGCAAATTAATTCATCTAAGTAATCATGTATCATATTGGTCATTTTTCATTTACTTTTGCATCATATAAGCATTATTAATATAGCATTTCAAAAATCATTTGGCTCAGAGGAACCTAATAAGTCACCCAAGTCAATTCTATTTTTGTATACTGATGTAAATTCAGTATTTATAAGTAAATACTGGTATCATAAATAGAGTGCACTGGCTCTAGGAAAGAAAAAACGTGGGCAGGCCGCAATAATGAAGCCTAGGAAGGGGAACGTGGAGTAAATTTCTCAGGGCTTCAAGAAAGAAGGAACATTATTCTGCTTTAGTCAGTCAATTCAACAAGAAAACCACATTAAGAAATAAATTAGAACTTTACTAAACCCACTAAAATCTGAGAATTAATATTTGTGTATCATGCCAAAATAATGTAATTTTAAGTCAGTAAAAGTTATATTTTAGTCTTTTTCCCCCCAGTATCCAGGAAAAGCAGTGAGAAGTTATAAATTTAGTAATGTGCATTTCACTGAATCTTAGGAAGCTTTATTTAAAAGGTATAGTCAGAAGCAGATGTCTTCTAAGGGAAAGGTCAAGCTAAGCTACTGGAAGGATCTCATAAGTTGACCTTAATTATATTAATTAGAAAAATCAAGGATTTCTAATATGCAAGTGAGACTATCAAATATTAAATATCTAAACACAAAGGCATATAATAAGTCCCAAATTTGACAGAGCTCCTTACAAATGCCCACAGACTGTAGTGTTCAGGCTGGTGACGGAGCCACAGTGGTACATAACACTGCCACTGCTTCCCTAAAGTGCATTCTCTAGATTTGGAAAGTCTCTTTGAGAAGCTTTAATCTTTGCCAAATGTTAAATCAAGCCATGCTTCTAGGTGACTACAAGTCACCATGATAATGTCACATCTGCTTCTCTTTATAAGCATCTGTAGGGTCAGGAGACCAGTTCTCAAGAAAAGGTATTGTAAATTTCTGCTTAACATGGATGAAGCTTTCTATTATAACCTATGAGTTGTTTTAGACGTTACAGCAAGTGTTAATTTTTTGGTAAATGGAATCACAGAGGAAATTCAGAATGTGGATGAGAATAAAGATAATTTGACAAACAAATGTGAAAAAAGTCACTTGTAACACATATGCTTTCATATGAAGATGGTTAAAAAGAGTGACACATCAGGACAGATAATACAGTACCTTGATAATGGACTCTTCCCTTAGCTGAAGATTTGGGATTTGACTGAGTAAAACATTTATCTCTGTACCCATGCACTGGTAGGTAAGATTAAAGAAGGAAGAAGGAATGAAATGTATATAGCAGCAAACATCAGAGCAAATGGAGTAAGAAAAGAACAGGTTAATTTTAAACATTAAGTTAATGATAGGGGAAAAATGTAAATATATTAAAAGCAGAAGATTTGATTAACAAATAAAAAGCTGCACAGTCACACAAAAAGATGAACTGAGTGCCTGTTAAATGAAATTTCAGCAGTTGTTTACAAATATTATAAGCACAATGAAATGGACAGCGCAGCAAAGAGTGCCACTAAAAAATTATACCAAATGGAATAAGCTTTTGGAGGTTGTCATTTGGTGAGAAACAAATTTTTATAATAAAATTAAGGAATTTGGGGAGGGGTGAATGTTAGGAATACACTGGCCCTAGTATTTAAGGAGGCTGACTGATGGGCAAATACGATGTGTTGTACAACATGTTTGTTCTTTGAGCAAGGTCATCATATCAGGAATGACCCTCTAACAACCATTTGGAATAACAAAGGGCATGTTTTTGCAGTAGAGCATTAAGCATTGCCACACTATCTTCTTTTTTTCCTCTTTTCATTTGGAAATTCCATTTATTTTCCATAAGCAGACAGTTACAAGCAGCAAAAATTTATGACCCTGTGACAATACCCAATGCCACTACAAATACAGCTTGTGATGGCTGACGTAATGACTTCTCCTAAAATCCCTATTTGCACCAAAATGATAGGCAGTATCAAAGATAATACTTTTGTAATTTGAGTAATATTGTTTTTCTCCAAAAGAAAGAAAGTGCTTAGTGACTATCGCAAACTTTACCTGGTAATAACACAAATGGTGAGCAGTAAGTTACAGTTATATTCTTTACTGAGTAAAGGAACTGCTCAAATCACTTAAGGAAAATGATTCTGTACTTATTCAGGATTGAAAACATTAATGGCAGGATTATTAAGCTATCCATTTCAAAACTGCATAAAATATGACATAATTTGATAAAAGAAAAATCATCATAAGTGATTTTTCATTTCTGCCTCACTCCTTTGCAAGTAGGAAATGAAGGACCTTGATGGCTTTAGTGGCCAAAGGAAGTCAGAAAGCTAAGGGTTGCAGAGGCACTGGCTGATTATACACAGAGACTGCTACTGCAAGACAGAACAAAGACCTGGAACAGCATGAAAAAGGCACAGGGCCTCCTGTGTGCGAGCCAACTACTCTCCTTTCTGCCAAGGTTTTTAGCTTTCCTATTGGAATATGGATCATTAAATGCTTACAGTGAAGCCTGAGTGGTTGGTTCCTGATTCTGAGATACTGTTCCCTAAATATATCATTTTCTTATGCTAGTCCCTTGGCCTAGAATGACCTCTCCCATTTCTTTACCTGACAAACTTCTTATTCCTTAAGATCCAGGAACAATGTAAACTCCTCTGAAAAGCATTCCTGATGGTCCCTAGAGTTCTAGACAGCTCTATTTGAACTCTGATCCCATTGCACTGTGATTATTTGCACATTTTATTCTACTTGATTGTGTACTCTAAAGGGCAGGGACCTAATCACATTTACTCTTATATCCATGCTGAGAGCCTGATATCTAGGTACTGCAAACATTTGTTGATTATTTTCTTTTTGAAAATTGATACATATGAGCTGTTGTAGTTCTCTACTATACCTTCAACTCAATTATATGCCCTGAAAGAATGAAAAGGGTATTAATTAAAAAAAAATTAAGCACTTCCTCAAACAGAGCCTCATTAATGAAAAACTGCCAAGTGTTTATCACCTAGCAGAAAATCAGCAACGAGAAAACGGGCTGTACTGTTATGGGGTCAGCACAGGGCTTGGAGAACTGTAATTCCATTTGGCAGTCACATTAACCAAAGGCATTACACTACTGCATTGGTGGCGAGGTCTGCTTAGCTTCCTGAGTGATTCCTAGGTGTCAAATACTTGCCCTGAGCATGTAACACTGACCTGGAGTGGTGTTTTTCCAAACTGCAGGGTCCTCCTTAGTGGTTTGTGAAATCATTTTAGAAGGTCAAACCAGTATTTTTAAAGAAGTGAAACAGATTAGAGTGGAAAATGCTATGAGCACTGCATGTGGTATAGATGAATATTGTTTCATGAAACTTTCATTATAGTCTATATACATTTTGCATTGTGACTTAGTACTACCTTTGTGATATAAAATGTATATGCATACATATAGATATAAAATGTATTTCTTACTGTGAGCCCTGATCAAAACAGTTTGAAAGTTACTGGTCTAGGCCTAAGACACATTCTCCTTTATCTGCTTGCCTTTGGCCAGTGAGAAGCAACCTGGCTTAAGGTAATTTACATACAAATGTAGACTTTCCTCCCATTTCAGTGGAGTATTATGCAACAATAATGACAACAACCTCAACAATAATAATGGAACTAACATTTATTGAGCTTCTATTAATAATGAGCCACTTACTAAGTTAAGTGCTTTACATATATTATTTCATTCCTTCCCCATAACTATTCTAAAGCTAGAATACTTTTTATTATCTCCATTTTACAGATGAGGACACTGAAAATTACGAAGTTTCCTGAATTGCTTAATATCAAACACTAAGTGGTAGGACTGCAGCTTGAATTTGAATGTAACTGAACCAAACTCTTAGTGTCTTGTCACTTAAGCAACCATGTGACCCTGGATCTGTCCAGCAGGGTCTGGCTAAGGGGACTGTTTCAGGGAAGAAGTGAGACAGTTCATCCCACCCATGGGAATGCAGTGTTGTTCAGAGCATGAGCGTTTCCTAAGCAGTGGTATTGTTCTCTCTACTCTGTTCAGAACAAACAAAGAAGGAAAAGAGATGCTTGGGTTGGACGTGACGACAGGGTATTGAATTTATGGATGTACCCTTATGCCTAGCACAGTGCATGAGGTATAAGCTATATTCAGTGAATGCTGCACTGAAATGGACTGAACTAATCCTAGTCCCAGTTATGCTCTTGTCTGCTAAGTGATCCTGGCTAAGTCACATCATCTCTCAAAGCCTCCTAAAGTACCTGTCCTGGAGGTTATTTCAAGGATAAAATAACACTGTAGAGGAACTTAAAGGGCTATGAAAATGTAAAGGATGAAAAATTTAAAAGCTGCCTCCATGTGGCTACTTCTCAAATATACCCAGGTATTTCATTTTTATATTTAAGAGGCAGATTTTCTCATGGCATTTTTCTATACAACAAGATAATTGATCCAAGTTGCAAATACTTGCATTTTCCCCATGGGGCATAAAAGCTATTGTAATTTTAAATGAAAAGCAATGTGATCTATTCACATCTTCATTTTTTCTTAACTGGTTTTTGTGTCAAAAATGTTGCTTCCCCTGGCTTAGGAACTCTTCAACGTGCATGCTGAACGCTAAGTGACCACCCTCACTGAAAAAGGGTGAAGGAGAAGGTGAAGGTCAGTCTAAACCCTGGCTCATTAGAGTGGGAAAGGCACACAGTGGAGATAACATAAGAAGGAAACCTGTAACTAAGATTCTGTGACAATGAAAGGAATGGAAGAACAGTGAAAATACACAGAAAAGGAAAAAGGAGAAGGTTAGGAGGGAGATTTCGAGATAGGAGGCTCTTCCCACCCAGGGTAAATGAGGAACTGCTGGAGAAGTGGTACCTAGCTCTCTGGAAGAATGAAGAGACTCTGTACTCGAGGGTTGGAACAAGGAAATGAACTAATGTCAGGGCATGCAAGTGTCTACATATAGTCTTGCCCTGGCCAATCTGAGTGTGCGTCTACCTGCCATGTTAATGTTAATAGGGAATCTTCTGAGATTTCCCAAACTTGCTTGCCCCAGTCCATTCCTGCTGCTCTATGTGAGAGGGATGATGCTATCAGAAGAGACAAAGGAAAGCAGTTCCAGGGATCACAGAAGAAGTTGAAAGTGCCAGGAAACAGCTGTATCTCATCTTCCAGTTAATCACTGGGACCTTGGGAGATTTGGAGGCTTTGGGATTGAAGAATTAAGAGATGGAGTAAAATAATAAGATTTGCGTTTCTGGATCCTAGCTTAAGATACCAGAATGAAGGGGACCTGGTTAGGAGCAAAAAACTGTAATAAGGAAACACTAAGTTTACAGGAATTTTCAGAAGAAAATATTTGGGAAGGGGGTCAGAAATAATAATTATGGCCTCATTATGCATAGAAAGGGTCATAAACAGATTAAACAGGAGATTTTAATCCTAAAATGTAAATACAGCCTTCCAGGTACCTTTGAGAATAGCAAAGAATGGACTTATGACTAGAATGTAACCACTAGTGGGGGTTCCCTTGTATAAAAAAGCCATGAGTCTGAGGCCAATATAAAAAAAGCAAAGATAATGTAGTTGAAATAGACTGGTGAATATCCTTGTGTCTTAGGTACCAACAAAGAAGGAGAGACAGTTTTGTACCTAAAATTTATATTACAGGTCACCTGGCCCAATGGAGGAATAGATAACATGTTGTTGATGAAGTTTACAAAGGCAAAACTCAAGAGCAGGGCGGGGATGGGAAGGCTTCAACTAACCAGACATATGCCAGAAGTTGCATCCTACTAAAAGTTAAAGGGAAAAGTTTCTGACGTGCCTGCTAATATAAGCTTTCAGATGGCAAATAAAGCAATAAGGAGAACTGCAACTTCGAACCAAATTCTGACAGGAGTTCTTGGCAACAAAAATACAGGAAACCTTAGGAGAAAGTCACTGTACTATCTTTTAGTTCAAATTCACCAAGAAAGAAATGATGAAAAGAATGAAGTTTGTATCTTAAACTTTAAAACAATAGTATTTTAAAAGTTCTGGAAAAAGTTACATATGACTGTTATGGGTTTAACTATGTCCCTACCCCCTGTCAAATTTCTTATGATGTAGTCCTAACCCCCAGTACCTCAGAAAATGTGACCTCATTTGGAAATAGGGTCATTGCAAACGTAATTAGTTAAGATGAGGTCACACTGGAGTGGGGTGGACGCCTAATTCAGCATGATTGGTGTCCTTATAAAAGGGGAAATGTGGAGACAGATGCACAGGGAAAATGTCATGTAAAGATGAAGGCAGAGATATGGCTGATGCTTCTACAAGCTAAGGAATGCCAAAAATTGCCAGCAAACCACCAGAAGCTAGGGGAAAGGCATGGAACAGATTATTCCTCACGGCCCCCCGAGGGAGCAAACCCTGACAACACCTTCGTTTTGGACTTCTAGCCTCCAGAACTGTGAGACAAATGGTTGTTTAAGCCACGCAGTTTGTGGCACTTTGTTACAGTAGCCCTAGCAAACTAATACAATGACCTTAAGGCCTGATTAGGAAGATACCTGAAGAAGGGTGAAAGCTCTTAGGAAATTCTGCCATCATAGAAAGTTCTGGTGAGGTAGGAAAAAAAGTATCTAAAGAATCAATATGGCTGCCAGGAGATGTGCATAGTAATCTTGGTTTTCAAAAGGAAAAAAAGTGAATTTTGTAAAATAGAGTCTTTATGTTGATTCTGAACCACTGTCTCTTCCTCCTCAAACTAGCACTTCAGAGAACAGGAGTAAAAAGAACAGGCATTGGAGGCACAGCCTTTGAGTCTGGGATCATGTCTCCCTAACTGTTTATGCTTCTGTGCTCAGTCTTTCTACACTGCAAACTTGAAGCATCATGGAATGCTGCCAGAGCTGAGTCACCATTTAGATATGTTCCCCTCCCCTCCCAGTGCTTCCAAACTCATCAGTATGTTAAGATTTCAGCAATTATTATACCTCTTGTCCCACGAGGCTAAACTCATCTGTCACCATGCTAGTAATAAATTTGATCATTCGTTTAAAAAAGGGTAATTAAAAACAAATTTAACCATAATTAGTTGATTTGACGTATCACTATCTAGAAAAAAGTTTTCTGCTTTTAAGGTTGTATCAGTGCTCAGTTATAAATCAATCTTACTAACCTCCTCGAGCAAAGCTATTGGATGGGTTTACATCCAAATGTCCTGGCACTACCTGCTTAAGCACAGTGGACATTCTTGAAGTCCTCCTTTCAGTCCCTAAAGTCAGCCAAAAAGAAGAACAAAAACCATGTCGTCGGGTTAACATTACTCAAATGACAAAAAGTTATCTTCATGTGTAGCATGTCTAATTGCTGCCAAACATTGTACTTTTTAAGTACCAAAAGCTTTAATAGAGATAACAAGGCACTGTTACTATTTCCTCAGAGATACACACATCTGCAAGATTATAGAGAGTTAGGTTTGGCAAGTGCAATCAGAGAATTTAATGATAAATGAAACAAGGCATGCATGGTGTTACTTTACAAGAAAAGCCACTTTCTGCTTATGTTGAGCTATTCAAATAGCTGATTAAGCCAAGGAGACCAACTTCTCAAGTCACATGCTCCTGTGTCTAACACATTAGGGTTACCTCTACATGAACCCTTTGGGGTTCCATCACATGATAACTGAAACAGAATATTAGTACAAGTCTTAATGGCTTCATCCAAATCTAGTGAAAACAAACTGTACTGCAAATCATAAAAGGCTGCAGAAATTTCAGGAATTTCAAAGTTATACATGTTGATTTTAATAAATATACATTTAATAAACAGATGTTCAACTTACACATTCAACTCTGTAATATTTTAAATTCTATGTAAAACAGATTCCAGGAAAAAAAAAAAATCTCACATGACTTCATGTTTTCTACCACCTCTCCTATTACTCTTTTAAAGAGGAAATAATTAAATCTCTAAATTTGGTTACTATTTACTAGAAATTAATAGTGGTACCCTGATTTCTAAATAAAATAATCTAAAGTTATAGCCCCACAAGGTAAAACATTAAGGGGTCATGTTGAAGGAACAATGCAAATAACTAAAGAGACTAACCCTGGGAATGAATATGACCTTTCACAGTTGTCAAGAAGAAAAATATTATTAAATCTTACCTGGAGACAGAGCAAGTGCTGGCCTGACAGTAAGGGTGTTATTGCCACTGAGTTTCTGATGGACAGATGCTGCACTCAGTAAGGCTTGCAAGTACTTTTCTTGTTCTATGCTACTGGAAGATTCTAAAGAGGAGGTAGGAGCTATAAAAGGAAAAGAAAATAAATAAAACAAACTGTATCTATGTTAATAAAACAGGCTCTCTCTATATACATACGCTTATTCTTTCTATATACGGTCTTCAAGTTACCGTACCCAAATATAGAAACCAGCCCCACTTAAAGCTCCAAACTATTAAATGGCTAATCCTCCTATGATATTGGTTTCACCACACCTACTGCTTGATTGCCTCATCATCCTCCCAGAAAGAGCCCAGGTCTGGTAAACCAGCATACAGCCGTCCTTCCAAGCACAGGTGCAGTTTCTCATCAACCAATCAACTCAAAATAAAGATTCATAAAAGACAACATGTCCTTGATGATCTCCCCCAACCACTCTGTCCGTGCCACTGTTTGGGAGCAGAGGATGGAGCAGTTTCCCTCAGCATCCCAGCATGGGGGGAGGTGAGAATATCCCAGTACCAGTAATTTTATTCCAATTCTGTCACATAGGCCTAGGGGACATCAACTTGTAGAGGGTTGTTGTGGGAAGAGAGGAGGAGGAAGATGAGAAGACAAGAGCAGCTGGGGCTCAATTCCCTGGTCCTTCTGAAAGAGGATCAAAAAGTATGCACAGATGGAAACAACTGTCAGAGCAATTCTGGGTTGGAGGGAGTCTGAGCCTGGCTTGTGTGGAGTAAAACAGAATCACTGAAATTGGCCCAGGCACTTTAAAGTGGCATCGGGAGAGATTCACTGGAAGGACAATAGATATTAACAAATTTTCTTACAAGGTGAATAGGAAATAAATAAGTAGCATTGCTATATTATTGTATTTTATCAACTTTAAGGCGCCATCATATTTTATAAACTCTAAAATATCATCAATTATAAGATGTACCACAATTTTATGTACTAAGAATAAAAAGCTCTGCCATTTAAACCATGACACAATTATTTCTAATCACATGAATTGTTAAGTTGCATTCTAATTTCAAAGATATTAAAATGTGAGCAAATGTGTGAGCTCAAAAATGTGAAATATAGTAAATTTATATTGAAAAATAAGAAACCAGTGGAATAAAACAATTTCAATTTTTCTAACTAAAAGTTCAGTGATATGCTCATTAATGCTTAGTGATGTGCTCATTAATGCATTAATGCTGAAATGATTCTCTCACTTTATGTAACCTACATATGCTGTGCTCTATTATACCCATTATGTGGCTTGGGAGGATTCCTCTGGGCAGAAAAAGTTAAAAGCCAACTGCCTTCAATTACACAAAAATGCCAGGTGAAATAATAACAACAACAACAACAACAATAATAATATAGCGTGGTGTGTGTCATGCCCTCAGTCAACTGAATGATCAAAGACGTACTGGCCAGCTTTTAAATTTCAGGAAGGAACAGATGAGAATAAAGAAGAGATATCAAAAAGCACATGGTTCTACCTACTGAACCACTGAACTTGAGTGAGTTCATTTCCAAAGAGGAAAGAATGCAGCAGCCATCCCTAAACTGGATCTGAAATCTTAGTGGTCCTTGTTTAATTTTATTGAGCATCTACTTTAAGCTAGAAGTTATGAGAAAGGTTAGCAAAATATAGCTCCTGACTGACTTCAGACCTCAGACATGGTGCTCAAAAATATCCTCAGAAAAAAGGGCAGTGCACTTAGTATATCTTTTTTCTTAAGTTGGCCAGCCTCTGGCTTTCTGAAAATGTCTCTGCTTGAGAGCTCCTAAAGCAGCATTTTGCACAGATGGAAACAACTGTCAGAGCAATTCTGGGTTGGAGGGAGTCTGAGCCTGGCTTGTGTGGAGTAAAACAGAATCACTGAAATTGGCCCAGGCACTTTAAAGTGGCATCGGGAGAGATTCACTGGAAGGACAATAGATATTAACAAATTTTCTTACAAGGTGAATAGGAAATAAATAAGTAGCATTACTATATTATTGTATTTTATCAACTTTAAGGCGCCATCATATTTTATAAACTCTAAAATATCATCAATTATAAGATGTACCACAATTTTATGTACTAAGAATAAAAAGCTCTGCCATTTAAACCATGACACAATTATTTCTAATCACATGAATTGTTAAGTTGCATTCTAATTTCAAAGATATTAAAATGTGAGCAAATGTGTGAGCTCAAAAATGTGAAATATAGTAAATTTATATTGAAAAATAAGAAACCAGTGGAATAAAACAATTTCAATTTTTCTAACTAAAAGTTCAGTGATATGCTCATTAATGCTTAGTGATGTGCTCATTAATGCATTAATGCTGAAATGATTCTCTCACTTTATGTAACCTACATATGCTGTGCTCTATTATACCCATTATGTGGCTTGGGAGGATTCCTCTGGGCAGAAAAAGTTAAAAGCCAACTGCCTTCAATTACACAAAAATGCCAGGTGAAATAATAACAACAACAACAACAACAATAATAATATAGCGTGGTGTGTGTCATGCCCTCAGTCAACTGAATGATCAAAGACGTACTGGCCAGCTTTTAAATTTCAGGAAGGAACAGATGAGAATAAAGAAGAGATATCAAAAAGCACATGGTTCTACCTACTGAACCACTGAACTTGAGTGAGTTCATTTCCAAAGAGGAAAGAATGCAGCAGCCATCCCTAAACTGGATCTGAAATCTTAGTGGTCCTTGTTTAATTTTATTGAGCATCTACTTTAAGCTAGAAGTTATGAGAAAGGTTAGCAAAATATAGCTCCTGACTGACTTCAGACCTCAGACATGGTGCTCAAAAATATCCTCAGAAAAAAGGGCAGTGCACTTAGTATATCTTTTTTCTTAAGTTGGCCAGCCTCTGGCTTTCTGAAAATGTCTCTGCTTGAGAGCTCCTAAAGCAGCATTTTGGTCATTAGTTTGCCCTCGTGTGTGTGTGTGTGTGTAGGAATGAGATAGGATATCTTACACCACATGGGACAGAATCCCTATTTGCTTCTGAAGCTGTTAAATATATTTGAATGCTTCCCAAAAGAAAAGAAAATGATTAGTATATGTAATCTGTTTCCATCTGTGGATACTCTGGTTTGTGAAGTGAAAACAGCCTAGAACCAAAGACTTCATTATATTAATTTCTATTAAAATCCAAATATAAACAGACATATTAAGCAAGATGGCAAATTCAAGGTGGAGCCCCACATTGTCTAGTTCTTAAGCGGTACATGTATATAGCACAGTGGAAAAGGCTATGTGTGAGAGGCTCGATGAAAGGGCACAACTGGCATTCCCAGATTTTACTTCCTTCATTTTTTGGAATACTCTGAAGTGGAAGGATCAGAACACTGCTGTAAGAGAGCTGCTTACCTGCCTGAGGGGAGTTCTGAGATTTAAAAAGGCCAACTACTCCCTTCCCATGGAATCCTCCAGATCGGAGAAGCAGGGTACTGCTTCTTGAGTTCTTCCAACATACAACAGGCAGGCGATTGTGTCGATAGCAGCGGGCTACTCTTGGTAAACTACTGTCCTGTACAGCTTGAGGTACAACTAAAAGTCCAGGATAGCTTTAGGGACATGGAAGGGAGAAAGAGAATAATTTGGGTGGGCGAGGAGGGGTGGGGAGAGGAGAAGAAAAAAGAAATGGAGAGAAAGAGAATATAAGAACATGAATATCATAATATCATAGTAATTTTCTAAGACTCAAACATATTGGTGCAGTGGTAAGACATATATTTCAAACATGAAACTAAGTTTCAACTCAGTTCTTTAGGGGTTGAGAAGAAAAGGCCTAGATGGTGAAGACAGCTAACTCATCCACTAATCTGTATTTTTTTTTTTTTTTTTTTTAATAAGCCTCCTTCGGTGATACTGCAGCCTTTTGCTGAGGAACAAGCTTAGAAAATGAAAACGTTACACAGAATTATTAAAAAGCCTTCTGTTAAACATGATTTCCCTTGCCTTATACATGACTTGAAATAAAGATTGCAAGATTAATGTATTTTTAAAAATTAATTAATTTATTTATGGCTGTGTTGGGTCTTTGTTGCTGTGTGCGGGCTTCTCATTGCAGTGGCTTCTCTTGTTGCAGAGCATGGACTCTAGACACAGTAGTGTCTAGAGTCTTCAGTAGTGGTGGCTCACGGGCTTAGTTGATCTGCGGCATGTGGGATCTTCCCGGACCAGGGATCGAACCCGTGTCTCCTGCACTGGCAGGCGGATTCTTAACCACTGCGCCACCAGGGAAGTCCCGAGATTAATGTATTAGTGTCAACTTTATGAGAATGACAAATCAAACTGTCAACTCATTGGATTGCTGAAATGACAACAGAGAATAGAGTACACTAATATTTAGACTGCCAGAGATGGTGAAAGGATTAAAAATCAAAACCAAATGATCTCTGGTATGAAAACAATTCGTTCAAATGTCAAGTGCGTTTAAATATTTTATTAACACTACATGTTGATAATTAAAAAAAAAGATTAGCTCATAAAGTTACAGGATATGATGCTGGGAAAATGAAAAACAGACAAGAGACCTTGTTTTTAAAGATTACTAAGTACAAGAAGACAGGCAGCTTTCAGAGCATTTCCTTCCTTTAGTTTATTTAGAAATATTAGACCAAAGAGATTTCATATTAATAACCTCCTAACCTCTAATCCATGTCTTTTTTTGTGTGACTTTTTTTATTGTGGTAAAATATACCTAACATGAAATTTAACATGTTAACCATTTTCCGTGCAGAAATCAGTGACATTAATACTTAACCAGAGATACCTTGGAAGTATTCTGAAAACCTAGTACTTCTGTGCTTCAGGAAGTTACAGGCTGTATTTTTCTAATACCACAAACTAATAAAGAGACCTAGCTGTAGACATAATCATTCATGAAGACTTGAAAAGCAGTTCCATTATTTAGGGCCCTCTATTTCTTTTTAGAAATCCATATCACTAGCACCTAGGTCAAGAAATGGACCATAACCAGCATCCCCTTGTGTCACCTCCCAATCACTATTTCTCCCTCTTCCTCCTCAAAGATTATCACTATCCTTGACTGCTAACAACCATGGATGAGTTTTGCCTGTTTTTTGAACAAAAAAGGAATGAATACAATTTATTTTTTTGTGTCTGGCTTCTTTTGATCAACAGTATGTTTATGAGACCCATCCATGCCTTTGCATATAACTGTATTCTGTTCATTTTCATTGCTGTATAGTATCCCACTATGTGATTATACTATTTATCTATTCTTCTATTGTTGATTTTGAGTAGTTTCTAGTTTTTGACTATGTAAGAAACATGTTGCCATGAACATTCTTGCAGTTGTCTTTTGGGAGAACATATGCATTCCTAGATGGAGTAGAATTTCCAACAGATACATGACAGATTGTGCACTGTTCAATACATGTCTAGAAGTTTAGTAGATGCTGCCAGACAGCTTTCTAAAGATGTTTAACCAATTTACTGTCACACCAGCAATAAAGAGTTCTACTTGCTCAACATTTTTACTAGCATTTTGTATTGTTGGTCTTATAAATTTTAGCCATTTTTGCAGGTATAAAGCAGTCTCACTGGGACTTTAATTTGTATTTATCTGAAGACTAATAGGTTAAGCATTGTTGGAGGATGGAGGGAACCAAAAGTACCCAGCAAACTGAGAAGGCATCTTGAGACTAAAAAATCAGACAGGCAGCTCCATATAATTAATGGATCAGTTTATTACAGGGTAACTAACTCACAGGGTGGGATCTAGATCGGGTGAACAATGATCAGGAAACATTCTCAACTGCACTCCAAGCCACTGAGGGGCCACTGGGACAATTTTATAGTTAACCTAGGGTATGGGGGTAGGTGCTTGGAAACAGGATGTGCATTCTCAAGTTAAGAGATATGAATAGGTAACTAGTCTCATGGGTACTGGGAATACTTAAGGGAAGGTTTTCATCATTGTTTGGGGACTAACAGAGCATAGAGGCTACCTGGTCCTAATGATCATTAAACAATATCTATTAACTACAAAGCTCTTGATGACAGAGAAGTGATTCACTGCATAGTACAGTGCTTGGTAGGGTCGGCGAAAGACAGGAGAAACCGTAAGGGCCCAAGATGGCATCAGTTATGCTAACAGCCGTACAAGCATCTTTTCAGATATTTGTTGCCCACCAGGATATCCTCACAAAAGAGGATATCCTCTGCCATTAGTTATTGCCTCTTTACTCTCTTAATGATGTCTTCTGATATATAAGACTTCTTAATTTATCAATTTTTTACTTTCTGGATAGTGTTTTTCCTGTCTTAAATCTTTCCCTACTTCAAGGTCATGAAGATATTCTCCTGTCTTCTGGAAGCTTTTAATTATTTTAACCTTTTACGGGTAGATCTACAGATCAATGGGAATTGATTTTTGTCTATGCAGTGTAAGGTAGAGGTCAAAATTAATTTTTTTCTTGTATGGATATCCAGCACCATATATTGAAAAAAACATCTTTTATCCACCGCTCTTAAGTGCTATCTTTATCTTAAACCCAGTGTTCTTATATGTTGAGATATTTCTATATTCCCTATTTTGCTCCAGTGGTCTGTTTGTCTATTCCTGTGTACATCCCATACTGCCTTAATTACTGTAGCTTTATAAAAAGTCTTGATATCCTGCAGTGTTATTCTATAAGACTATCCTGACTACTTCTAGCCTTTTGCATTTTAGTATAACTCTTAGAATCATCTTTTCAATTTCTGTAAACATTTTGTTGGGATTTTGATTGGGACTGCATTGAATCTGTAGATCAATGTCTGGAGAAATCACAGTTTTAGAGTATTGAATATTCTAGTCCAAGAACATTAAATATCTATTTATTTGTATCTTTAATGATCCTTAATATTGTTTTGACTGTTCCATGTAGAGGTCTTACACATCTTGTATTAGATTTATTCCTAAGTATTTAATGTTTTTTAGTGCTACTTTAAGTAGTATCAGTAGTACCAAAATAACATCATTTAAAATTTCATATTTTAATTATTTGTTTTTGGTACATATATGACTAATTTTTGTATAATGACCTTGTACCAGTGACCTTATTAAATTCACATATTAATATAACAAGTTTATCTGTTGATTCCTTCAGATTTTCTATGTGTATAATCAGATCATCTGTGAATAATACAGTTTTATTTCTTTCTTTTCAATCTTTCTGACTTTTATTATCTATTTTTCTAGTCTTTTTGTACTTCCTAAGACCTCTAGTACAACACTGACTGGAAGTGGTGATAGTGGGCATTCTTTTCCTGATCTCAGAGTACAAGTTTTCAATAGTTTACCATTAAGTAATTTTTGCTGTAGGATTTTTTTAGACACTTAGGAGATTAAGGAGCTTCCCCTGTATTTCCAATTTGCTTAGGGTTCTTTTGAAAAAATCATAAATATATATTACACTTTATAAAATGCTTTTCTGTATACAATGAACTTAAAACACTTCGTAGTTCTTTTATGTGGTGAACTATACCGATTAATTTTCAATTGTCAAGCCAGTTCTGTACTCTTGTAATAAACTATACTTGTTCATAATAAATTCTGCATGAAACGAAACTTTTGTCATTATGAACCATCCTTTTTTATTGCTATTAAAATTTTACTTTAAAAATCTACTTTAATATTTATATAGTGACAATAGGTTTTTTTAAAGGTAGTTTTGCATGGTGTATTCTTTCTGTTCACTTTCAACCTTTTTGTAATCTTGTACATTAGATAAAGCCCTTAAAAGCAGCATAAAGCTTAAAAAATTCTGATTACCTTTTTCTTTTAATTGGAGCATTTATCAATTTATAAGTAACATAATTACTGATATATTTGAATTTAAATTTACCATCTTACTCTTTGCTTTCTAATTGTCCCATCTGTTCCATGCTTCCTTTTCTCTCCTTTCTTGCCTTCTTTTGGATTATTGTTTATTATTCCATTTCCTTCCTTCTAATAGCTTGAGGGATTTATGTTGTTTAGTATCACCATAAGTTCTTTACAATAAGTGTTCTAATAAGTGTTCTTTTAAGATTTTATTTTGTTTCTGACAGATTGAAATGATAAATAATGTCTGTTTTCTCACTGTCAGGTATGATTTTGATAGCAAGCTTCTCAAATAGTAGGACATCACACCTTACACCTTCGCTTACACTTATATACAAAGAGAATTTAGTTAGAACGATAGAGTATCAGGAAAATTACTGCATACTCAACAAAATCATAGCCTTTCAGTACTTAATGCAAAGATTTTGTTTGTCCCAAATCTCACACTATATTCCCAATTTGTTTCACATTGGTATTTGTACATTTAAATTGTCATTTAAAATGAGATATCTACAGTTCTTTGAGAACAGTAGGATTGAAACTAATAGTAACATTAAGGCAACTTTCTAAAATATGTACAAGGCTTACAACTTACAAAGTACTTTCACAGCATTATTGTATTTAATCAAACCAGGAATTTATAAATGCAAAGAATAGAATTTACCTGGAAATGAAAATGATTAAACTTGTGGATGGTAGAAATGTAGTTTTAAAAGATATAAAGCATGGAATAGGGCTTAACAGATATATAAAACAGCAACAGACAAAAGAACAGAAAAAAGAAAATGTGTTCATTTACATTCTTTAAGTAATATCTCCTGAAAATATTCTAATTAGACAGCATAAGGAAACCCTACCTACACTTGGGTTAGCAAATTACAGCCTGTGGGCCAAAACTGGCCTTGCCCATTTATTTATGTACCGTCTACGGCTGCTTCAGTGGCAGAGTTGAGTAGCTGCAATGAGAAAACATATACCCTGCAAAACTGAAAATATGTACTATTTGGCCCTTTAAAGAAAAAGTTTGCAGACCCCTGACCTATAGCAGATTTTCATCTCTCCTCTCTGCCTGGACAAATTCTATTCTTACTCAAGTTATCTCAGACATGTTAGAAGAGAGGCAAATGGGAAGAGAAAGACACATATGGGAAATTCATAAAGCGGACAAAAACTTTTACCATTCACTTTCTGATCTAATATAGGCACTGTTCAGTGATATAACTGTATTTCTGAGAATGTCAGTGAGATGCTTGCACATGCTGCGTAAAAAGTGTCCCTTAAACACACATACCCCTGGACACCTTGCTCCTGTTTTCTAGCATCTCTCTTTCTCTCTGTGCTATGGATGCAAATAGCCCATTCAAGATTCAAATGGAAGGAAGGAAAGGTCTCTTTTTGGACACCACCAACAGACTTACCTCCGGCAGAGTGAATACATCCTGTTGGAGGCAGTGATTCGAAAGTACTCTGGTTTTGAGCGAGAAGAGCTGCTACTTATGGTTCCCAAACCTAAACGCTGATAGTCTCTGAAACAAGCTTTTTCCACTAACTGTTCCATTGTAGATTTCTCCGAAGCCTTCAGGGTGGTACTTGTGGGGAGTTCACTATCATCTGAAACTGTGATGGCAGAAACAGGTTTTGAAGAAATGATATAGCTCAAAGTAGAGGATTAAAAACTTCCTTCTGAAGAGGATCCTTAACCAGGAGAGGTTTATATTAGGGCTAGAGGTGCTATGTATACCAAAATTAAATCATGTAACTTCTCTGAGGAATCATTATGCTTAAACATAAATTAAAACTGTAATAGTCAGGAAATAAAATATCAGGAGCTCAACTAACTCAAAATGTCAGGGAAATTAACTCAAAATTTCTAAAAACAATATAATTTTGAATTCATTACCCATATTTTTCTGTTTCAGTCAGGCTTGCTTATTAATGTCCACCTGGAGTGATTTCTGTTTAGGACTCTATAGAATAAACACTCATACTTTGTGAGAGACTAACCTGTCAGTAAAACTGATCTCTAACATGATCACTACACAAACTCATCATTCCAGGTTTCAGTTAACTTCCAACAGCATAAATTTTTATTAGAAATTTTTAGATTAAGCAGAAGGTCACAAGTGGGAAACGACCTTTCTTAGGTATGAAGGAGTTGTATTTGGTGGAAGTTCTATTTTGTCAGAGGATGTGGTATATATGGGAAACTCCCTCACAATTTTGCAATCGCAGGTTACAGAATCCTTTAAGATTTTAGATGTTGGAAGAATTTACCCAATAATGAAGTATTTTAGGGAGGATTTTTTAAAAAACAACATTCCTAATTGGTACTGCATGTTCTAACTAAAAAAAAAATTTTTTTTTCCATGTTAAAGACTATCTTTACTTACTTCCCTGTTTATTTTTAAAGTGAGAGAAGTCAAATTAAGCTTTCAGAGTTTTTGGAAATGTACTCAAAGTTCTAAAGTCAAAGGGAATGATATGGCTCTCTTCCATTAAAAGGAAAAAAAAACAACTCAGCTTATCTCTATAAGACTTTGTGCTTTAGTTTGTGAACTTCACAATGCAAATATATCATTAGGTATCAGTTTTATTTGTGTTGGCCTCTTATCTTCAGAGGAGCAAAGAGCATTATATAATTTGGTCTTTTGGTGGAATAACTATCATAGAGTAAGTTTTTGTTCTGTGAAATCATAAAATCTTCGAATTAGAAGTCAATAGTGATGGGTAGCAGTAGTTTTTGTATGGCTTTCCATGTGACTGTGAGAAGCCAGGGTTCCAATAAATGGTCTTTTCACTGCCCCCAGAGGCAAGCCCGTAGATACACATACTGAAATGGAGACCTTTAGCTAATGATCTCTCTAAAGATGAGGTTTCTTTCTTTAAAATGTTCTTGTTGTTATTAGTAGGAGTAAAAGTAGCAGTTGTATCATCACTGATTGAGTCTAAGAGCCTGAGAAAGAAAAGGGTATAATGGCATCCTCTCTAATAGATCAGATTCTCTCTAGTGTTAATTCCATAAGCATACTTAACACTAGGTTAAGGAATAACTTTTGCTGCTAGTTTTCTGCCTTTATTTTCCTGACTGAGAGTTATCTCAGCTTCCCAGATTCTGCTCTTTTAAGTATTTAGCAGGCACTTTTTTCTTATCATCTAAGAATGCCTTCATCTTAGGCCCCCCATTTTGATTAAGAGCACCCACAATGTTCTTACCAAAACCTCAAATCTTCAACTTTGAATATTTAATGCCCTTATTTCCTTATTCTTATTCCATAACAATAAGGTATGGGGGACTACTTTATACCTAAATTTTCTATGTAGCGGGGTTTCTTTCTTTCTCCCTTTAATGAGACCCACATAACAGTGGCCAATCAGCTCTGTGGATTTGGTAGAGGAGGAATATAACTTAACAAAATCTATTCTGAACAATGGAATATTGGGAAAATAAAAAAATTTTTTTTTCCAGTTCTGAGAAGCTGGTAAGTGCCTCCCATTTTATTAGACAGATCTAGGTTTTTGAGAGTCAGGTTTAAGTGCAATCATGTCTTAGTCTCTTGTTCTTACTCAAATAAGAAGAAAGATATAAAGTTCATTCATGAAGGAAAAACAAGTTCTCACATACCAGATATGTCATCCTCTTCATTCCATCCAGGACGGTTCACTCTCTCTTCCACAATTGTCCCTGTCCTCCTCTTCAATAAATACTGCCGCCCAATTGTCATTTTCCCTGCCCTTTTGGCACCTTTCACAATTGTTTTTGAGAAGGTGCTACAAGTCACAAAACCAAAGAGAATGTCAATTTAATACGAAGATGCCACTTATATTTTTTGATACCTACGTTGCTCAACTTGTTTCTTCTCTATTCCCACAGCCCCTAGCATTGTCCAGACCTTCATTAAGCTTCTCTTTCTTTAGGTCACTTTTTATATCTCAGCAGACTAATTTCCCATAAAACACTGCTGTCATCAGGACACTGTTTTAGGCAAAAAGTGCAAGAACCTAGAGTGGGACAGAAACTACGTATCATTCCTCATCTAAACTCCTCAGTTTGGCTTTTTGGTCAAGCATGCCCCTAACCCACTCTGGTTATCCATGCCACTGCCCCCACCAGTTCCCATAGACTATGCTTGCGGAAGTCCTCCTGCGTGGAAAGCCAGCCTGCCTCCTTCTCTGCTGATTCAAATTCTCTACTGACTCATAAGTTTTTCTTTAAGATCTTGACAATTGTAACTGGCAACACCTTTACTTATTTCTTAAGTGTTTTAAATGTGTATGTGTGGTGTCCTGCCTTCTGACACTAGAAGCCTTCTGAGATATAGAAAAGAATAAAATCATTCCCCTGTTTGAGAGGAGAAAAAATAAGAAACCAGAAATTTGAGTATCCTTTTGAGAATCAGCTTTAATTAAAGAGAAACTAGGATTTAAGTCATTTGGACCTAAAAGTACTTTATTTATTTAAATGGTTTACTTTTTCTTGCTGATAGAAATTCTGGGTACAGATATCTACAATTCAAAGAATTAAACAAAGAACCTATTTCCTGAATAATCATATTGAGATGAAGGTTTCAAGTAAGATTGTTTTTGATTATGTTCTTCTTTATTGCAAAGAACAGAACTCTTTTAGTGTTTTCTTGTCATTCGATGAAAGGTGGTAAGGATTCTTTTATTGTCAAATAGTTTTACCAGACCTTGTCTTTAGTGATCTGAAGTGTAAACCTGAGGGTTATGAGCATGTTTTACATAGTTGTTAGAAACCACAGAATACTGATATTTCCTAAATTAAGCCTATTGTGAATCACTTCAGGTGTAACTTAAACTCAATGGGATTTTTGAATTTTTTCCAGCTAGAGCTATATCTTTTGTTTTATATATGCAAGACAATTCTAAGATATTTTAAAATTTAAAATTGCTATATCTCTGTTGTAGCTTGACAGAATCAGCTTGATTTTATAGATATATATAACCAACCCCACCCCGACAGTTTCTAAACATAAAACACCATACAAAGCTTTGTTTCTTCCATAGAGGGCTGAGATAACATCATAGGCTCCCCTGTGACCCCACAGTGCTAAGATAAGATGCTTGGCTCACCATTGTAATTGGTTAGAAAGCTGTTCATAGTTCTTCAGCATCTCATATCTGGCTATACGTGGTCTCCTCTGCTTACCAGGTAACAATGGTACAAGTGGCTAGCTATGCAGTTTAGAAATGACATACTGTCTGTGACTTCAAATCACCTATAATCCCCAACCTACCCCATTTTCAGGCAAAAGGAAGGCCTTTTCTCCAAAATCTGCAGAGTACTCCCTAATATGTAATTTGTACTAGCAGATGCCCAAATTCCAGGTGTTTGATGATGAATGGACTGGAATGTTAAGCCTTATATTTTATCACTAACTGAAGAGAATTTTAAAGCAATTGTTACTTTGTAATAACTGAAATTTAAAAGTTTCAACATGAGTTCCTCAACATTTTCATCAGAAAATAAGGATTCCTACTAAAGAAATATGACAAGTAAATGCAATGCCTGATCCTGGATTGGATCCTGTACCAGACAGAAAAAAAAAGGAGCTGTAAAGGCTCATAAGCAAAATTTGAATATGGAATCTGGGTTAGGTAGAAGTTTTATGACAATTAAATTTCCTGGTTGTGATTACTGTACTGTGGTTATATAAGATAATGTCTTTGTTCTTAGGAAATGTATATTGACGTATTTAAGGATAAAGGGGCATTATATATGTAACTCAAATGGTTTAGAAAAAATATGTATATGAGAGAAAAAATGATAAAGAAAATGGAATAAAACAAACAACTGGTGAATCTGGGTAAAGGGTATACAGGAATCCTTTGTACTATGTTGTAACTTTTCTATAAATTTGAAATTATATCTAAATAAAAAGTTACAAAAAAAGAAAAAGAAAAAATAAACATTCTCATCTTTAGACCAGAGCAAAACTGTCTACTAGGCCTGGATATTAATGAAAACTGAAGTTAGAAAGGGATCAGTACAGGAAAAAGGGAAAACAGAATTTCACATTCTAAAAATGCATCATGAGCAATGGACATGATTGTTACATATATTGATGCTGCTGTTCCATAACTCCTGAGCTTGGTTCAATGGGTGTGACAAAACAGCAAACAAAAAGAACAGTCGCATACTGACCCAAAAGATAGGTCACTTCACCTGACAGTCAACTATGGGAGGGCTGAAATGAAGAAACTTGTCTTCTTACCGAAAGGAAGTGTTCTTTTCCTTCTGCTTGGGTAAAATTATTTGTGGGGTAGTTTGTCCCGCAGCAAAAGCAAAGGTGGTAAAAATGGACTGAGGATAACGAAACTTCATCAGCTGTTTTTTAAAGATCTCTACTACTTCTGGACTCACTTCTTCATCAAATGCTACTTTAATCAACTAGGGACAAAAGAAATTAAACATATTAGAAACATTAAGGATTTCCAGATAGCTTCCCCCAAATTACTGAAATAACAAAAAAATAATAATACTAAATGGTAAGAGTTTCAAAGTTGAAGGGACCTTGGATATCATGCAATAAAATTTAAAAATTTCAAAAATAAAAAAGGCTCAGAAGGTTTACTTGTTACAGATGGTTAGTTGGCAAGGAAAATCGTGTATCTTGAAGTTGAGTTTCTTTAAGACTATCTTTTCTCAATTTCTTTTCATTTCTTTTTTTTTTTTTGGTTGAGCCGCACGACTTGTGGGATCTTAGTTTCCTGACCAGGGAGTGAACCCAGGCCCTCAGCAATGAAAGCACGGAGTCCTAACCACTGGACCGCCAGGGAATTCAAAACTATTTTTTCTATGATGGGATAGGGAAATTAACTTATAGTGGCTGGAGTAGGAAACATGTCCTGCTCATTTATTAACTGTTGGTTCTAGATAGGGAATTTGGCCTAAGAAGGTCTCTTCCTACCCAGAGATACTATAAATCTAGGAAGAAAAAATTCAGTTTGACTAGAATCCTAGCCAGTAGACCCATGCAGCATTCTAGTTTAGAGTCCTTTGGCAGTTGGAATAGTGAAGAAATCTCTAGGAGGTCAGTGCTCTCAGGTGACCAGAGAAGGTCTGGGCCTAGAGATCAGCAGACTTACATTTCGTACAATTAGCATATGGAGGTACTAGGGAGGGCTTCTTGCCTGGAAGGAACGAGGCAAGAACTGGAACCCCTGCAAATCTGAGAAGTCAGAGACAAGGCAGGAAGAGTGAGAAGAGCACAATGTCGCAGACCGAGAATTATAAAAAAAGGAAAACTAAGAAAAGATCACTCTTCCAAGTGTCTGGTTTGCATCAATAATTTCACAAGTTCTGATACGTTCAAAGCTCCCTGAAAAAACCTTTGCTTCATCAGGGGTTACTTAGTTAGAACCTTAGACCTAGCTATAATTCTCAGAGCTCTACCTCTTCCACAGAAGAGCCACAGGGCATTTCCTTCTGAAATAGATCCCAAGAGATGCTTTCTGTCTAAAGGCTTTATCAAACACAAACTGAGGTATGACTTGGCACAGAATAAGAGTCAACTGTGTGTGTCTGAATTTCTAAGATCACTGAATATCGACAGATAATCTGTTATTACTGAGTTGACCGCAGGGCTCAGGAAATGGAGGATTAAATCCAATACCATTTAAAAGTTGACTCAATCAAAGATTACCCTCTCAGACCCTCTGATTCTCCTCATCCTCTAACTCCTGACCATATGATCAAAAGAAAGTGGCCATGACATCATTTGTAGAAAACTTTTAAACAGCAGATGAATGGCTCCCTTTCTTAATACCTGAAAAGATGCTGATGTGATCTGCAGTCCTTCTTGCATGTTCTGTTGTAGCTGGTTCTGCATTGCGATCTTCTTCTCCTTGGTGATGGAGGCAATGGGAAAACTTCGCACAACTGTCTGCTCACCAACTACAGGACGACAGGGTACAGACTAAGCAACAGCACTTTACAGCTCATTTCTTTTTTTAAAATAAATTTATTTATTTATTTTTGGCTGCATTGGGTCTTCGTTGCTGCACGCGGGCTTCTCATTGTGGTGGCTTCTCTTGTTGCGGAGTGCAGGCTCTAGGCACGCGGGCTTCAGTAGTTGTGGTGTGTGGGTTCAGCAGTTGTGGCTCGCGGGCTCTAGAGCTCAGGCTCAGTAATTGTGGCTCATGGGCTTAGTTGCCCCGCGGCATGTGGGATCTTCCCGGACCAGGGCTCGAACCCGTGCCCCCTGCATTGGCAGGCGGATTCTTAACCACTGCGCCACCAGGGAAGCCCGAACAGCTCTTTTCTAGAGTCTCTGCGCTCAATTCACCAGCCTCTGCCAGAGAAATGTGTCTGGAGAGGACAATGTCCAGGAATGCAGTGAGAGAAAGTGCCACGACTCTAGAATCACATTCATTAATTTTGTTGCATGGCAATTCATTCCTGAGAAACAATCCTTTCCTGGAGTGAAGGAACTGTCCCAGCCTGCCAGTCTTCATTCTAGTTCCCCAGCCTATTATGTGCCACACAAGATCATCTGGTTTAAGGTATCTTATAGGAAGGGTAGGTTTTATACAGAAGAAAAGAAGTATCTTCAAATATTGAAAAGACATTTATCATATTTAATGTAATAATAAAGCAAAAGAGAAAAGACTGTTAAAGTTTGTTTCTGTATAAAGGTGCTATACTATGTATATGTGCCTTCAGAAGATATATGATTGGGCTTAGGCCCAAGATTTTCAGGAGTTTAAATATTAAAGCAAGAAAGGGAAAATACAAATAATTATTTATCAACTACCTGAGGGTATGAAGATGAGCATCTAGAAAAGAAGTAGCACACATGAAGCTTCCCTTGGAGAGCTCACAGTTCCCCACGGGGGAGGAAAGTCACATGCAGAATACAGAATACAACAACATGCAATTAGCCCCTAGGTTTGAGGGAACATGGCTTTAAATATTTCAGAAGGGGAGTAGACTTCTGCACGCTAGATGGCTAGAGACTGATTCCTGGAAGAAGTGAGAGAGAAGGTGAGCGTTGAAGAGAATGTAGGTTTTGATCTGCAGGGGGGAAAAGGGTGGGCATTTCAGGCAGCGGTACAAGTAACAGAAAGGAGGAGCAATGGGCAAGGCCCCTCAGCTAGTACGCCAAAGGGGGTGAGATTTGAACTAGGTTTATCTGACTTAAGAGCCCATATATTAAGTAATCTACTGAGAATTCCTCAGTCCCTGAACTTCTGAATTCCTAACCTGGAAAATTCTCTTATATTAGACTCATACCCAGAGACTAAACAAAATCAAGACATACACAGGATTTAAGTTCTAAGATGTATTAAATGACTTATGCTTATATAACACATGTCAAATGATCAGATTTCTATGTGGCATTAAAGGAGAAATTTTAAAATTTAAATTAACTTAAAAAGAGAAATAAAATAAAAGAGGCAAATACAAAACTTTTCTGTGATGAAAATAATTTTCCTAAAATGTGAAATTAACCCAAAAATTGTCAGGAAAAAACAAGAGACCAATACAAGGTTTCACACTAAATATGGCTTTGTAGAGCAATTTAAATGACCAAGTATCTCATATATTTATATGCCCAAAATATATGTTTATGGCCACTGAGCTCACAAAGGTTTTAGTCAAAAAATGCTTTAAGTACTAGATATTTAGTTTTAAAAATACACTTGCTTACAAATACAAATGTAATTTATTTACAGTAACATGACAGAAGGGGATTGAGAAATTTTGCTCTCTTTTTCACTCTTTTTCAAAAGAGCACAACTATTCCTGCTGATTCATTTTCTTTATTGAATTTTATGAGCTTTTTGCTTTTCATGTGGTAAGCAATCTTTATGACCAATAAACCATCTTGATTCTGTCTAAGCAAGGGATTATACAACTGTGAGATTCTGAAGATAATACAGTTTATACATCTGAATTCCACTGTCTAACAAAGTGCATAACACATAGTACACACTCATCAAATGCTATTGAATAAATAATTTCAGATGAGAGAAGAATTTTAGTGACCATTTATCCCAATGTTTCTCAATCCTCAGTATGTAGCAAAAATACACAGATGCCTGGGTCTTCCCCCTCCTAATTCCTGAATTAGAATCCTATTACAGATTCTAATTCAACTGTTTGAGAGTCAGTCCCAGAAAAAAAAAACTTTTTTTTAAAGCTTCCCAGATAATTCATATACGCAGTCAAGGCTGAGAGCAACTGCATTATCACCAAGCAAGCCCAATTCCCTAATTTTATAAAAGGGGAAATTGAAACTCAGAGAGGTTAGGGGACTCACTTAAGATATCAAGATTGGTCAACAGTGATCTAAACCTGAGCTTCCTGATTTTGGAGTCCAATAATTTTACCCAAAACCTTATATGCTTTTCCTATCAACCAGAATAGTTTATATAGAGACTAGTTTATGTAGAGATTTTAAAAAGATAATTCGGACTTGATAAGGTATGCTATTCCTTTCTAATACAGAAGATTGTAGAGCGTAGTAGAAAATAGAAGTTGAGGGAGTTTAGTGAATAGAAGAGAGGTATCTTCTTAGAAGAGAGGTCTGCTGAATAGAAGAGAGGTCTGCTAAGAGAGGAATGGGGTTAGATGAAATGGAATGAGAGATGTGGGGTTAGTTAGTTAGTGCTGTACAGCCCTGCAATGCTTAGCACACCCTTCCACAAAAGGGGTCATGAGTCTGGAAAACCTCAGCCTTACAGTTTACTGCAGGACTCAGAAGGTGGGGCAAATCAGCAGAGGATGTTAGTAGCTGGATACTATGAATATCCCTAAGTCACAAAATGCTGCCTCATGAAATTATTATAGTTTCAGTGGATGAACCTGGTTTGCTCTCTAGAAGATACCTTTGGTTCTTCAAATAAGAATCTATGATCCAAATTATCATTAGCTTTGACAGACAAAAGATCTAAAAAAAAGCTGTGTGGCAAAAAGGCTTACTCTGAATCTGAACTGACTTGCAAATCACCGCACACAGATGGAATCAAAGCCTCACGTAGCACATAGATAACCCTGTTCTGATGGCATTATAGGAGCCGTACCTAGCTGATCATGGGGAGTCCCTCTGAACAGAATTCTGTATGTGGTGAGGAACAAGGCTCCTTCCGCCGGCAGGAGCTGAGGGCCTCCAAGAAGGCCTCCAGTGGCTTCTTCTCTTCCATCAGGATCCAGCAGGACTCGAAGACCTTCACAAACAATTTCTTCTCCTGGCAGTAGAGCAGGTCTAAGAATCTTGGGCTAGCAACAGAGAAAGTTAATTTAAACACAACTCTTGTGGGATTTCCAACCCTTAGACCAAGGTTATCTTTGCAGTTACAGATCTAAAAAAATTTGAGCCAGACTTCCCAAGTAGCCAAAATGAGTAAACAGATTTGGGAAGAGGCAGAAATGATGTTTCTATATCCAAATGTAAAAAGATTCTTCTCAGCATTGCTTATTCACAGTAAAATCATTGGAAATTACTAAACTTTTTGAGATACCTATTTAATGGAACATTTTGCAACCATTAAAAAGAATGACATGGATCTATATATGTAAACAGAATGATGCCAGAATACACTGCTAAGTAAAAAGAGCTACCAACCAGTGTGTCTATTATGATCCCCTTTTAGAATATGCACCAAACTGTTAAAGGTGGTGCTATCACGGTTAAGGGTAGAGGTCGGGGTGAGGAGGACCATGGGGGACTTTCATTTTGTACAATGTGTGCTTCTTTAATGTTTCAATTTTATACAAAAGCATTGTTACTTTGAAAATTGAAAAAAGAAATATTTTTTAAAAATGGATGCGTCTTTAAAGAGCCTTTCTTAGTCTTTTATAAAGATTAACACAAAAAATGGCCAAGCTATGACCATTTATACATCTTGGGAAGTAAGAAACCACATGATACACTCCCCTGAAGGGTTCAAAAAAATCCACCTCTCGTGAAGATCTAATACGCTTATTATTTTTTTTTTACTGAGCAATAAAGACTATATAAATCAGCACTATTTGTTTTGTTGGCTCTAGGAAGCTCAGAGCTAAATGTAAAGCCAAAGTATAATGATCACTGTGTATCAGATTTCTGATAGAATTCTCTCTCCTTTCCATCAGGCTTCTGATTTCTCCTTTGAATTTATTTTTAGTAGTTCCTATTATATAGGTAAGAGGGTCTTGAACCCTACTCCCACAGACTGGTGCCAGACTAACTGCAAAATAATCATCTGGGACGCTTGTTAAAGTACAAATTCCCAGGCCAAGTCCCAGGGTACTCCTATTCAGGAGGCTGGGCTGGGATTCAGGCCTCTCAATTTTTGATAGACTTCCCAGATGATTGCGATGTATGCTTGTAATGCATACAGATTCAGGAACCTGGTGATTTTATGGTAATTGCCTTAAGTCATTTTTTTGGGGGAAATAGGCAGGGCATAAAATTGTGGCTTGGGCTTGGAAGTTAGAATGTTCATAATTTATGCCTTGCCTATAAAAGTAGACTCAACAAGAGGTTATTATTGCTCCTTTGTTGATCCACTATTCTGTTTCACTATCCTTTTTTATGAGGATCTACATGTAAACTCCTCTCAAGTTTTAATGTATCATTAAAACTAGAGCTGGTCTCTGTAGAAAGTTAGGAGAAGGTACTTTCTGGGGCACAACTGTCTACTGTTGCTATTTTTAAGAGATTTTATACTCTGAAAGCATGTAGTCTGCAATAATTACCTTCTGTATAGGTGGAAGTCTTCTACTCTCTCGATGCACTGTTTCTAGGGTTTCAACGTGCATAGCTACAATTCCTGGGATGAATCAGAGTATTCAAAATGAAAGAGTACCAAACAAGCAGAATTAAAACAAATTCTGGATATTTTAGAATTAAAAACTAATCATAGTTTGGTGGTTCCTCAAAAAGTTAAACACAGAATTACCATATGACTCAGTAATTCCACTCCGAGGTATATACCCAAAAGAACTGAAAATAAGACTCAGATACTTGTACATGAATATTCATAGTAGCACTGTTCACAACAGCCAGAAGGTCAAAACAATCCAAGTGTCCATCAACAGATGAATGGATAAATAAAATGTGGTATATCCATACAATTAGAGTATTATTCAGTCATAAAAGGAAATGAAGTTACAATACCTGCTACAACTGGATTAAACCTTGAAAACATTATGCTCAATGAAATAAACCAGACACAAAAGGACAAGTATTATATGATTTCACTTATATGCAGTATCTAGAATAGGCAAATTCATAGAGATAGAAAGTAGATTAGAGGTAACCAGGGGCTAGAGGGTGGAGAATGGGGAGCTGTTGCTTAATGGGTACAGAGTGTCTGTTTGGGGTGATGAAAAAGTTTTGGTAATAGACAGTTGGTGACAGTTGTACAACATTGTGAATATAATTAATGCCACTGAATTTTACACTTAAAAAAGTTTAAAACGGCAAATTTTATGATATATTTTACTATAATTTAAAACTATTGAAAAAAACTAATTGAAACAAAAATAAATAGCAGGCTAAACTACATGGAAGCCAAGTATTATGCTGGAGAAAACAGACCCATAAGAATAATTCTTATTCAGTTATCTCTAATATTCTGGTTCTCTAATATCTGCAAAGTGATTACCTGGTATCATGCAATGCAGGCTCTTGATGTGATCCTGAGTAACTCCACTCTCTGTACAAACTTTGTCAATAAATCGGGTAATGAAACGCACAACAGAATTGGCAATGTCATTATTCTCTGAATCTTCAAACCCACTTTCTGTATCATAGCTCTCAGCTACACTTCCTGCAATACTAAGAAAGTCAAGGAAAGAAATCATGGTCAGTAAAACAAATGACTACTATATCACAGTGATCTTCCATAGCAATTTAAACTTGCTCAAAGGGATGTATACTCAAGTAGAAACCTCACTTAACTCCATGGCTTCTCTATAAGTGATAGTAGTGAAACATGATGTTCTGTTTGCCTACGTTTGGAAGCTATTGTCAGGCATTGTTCTTTGGATCCAGATTTGTTTTTGTAAGGAATACCTTCTGTCATTTTTCTAAGAGGAACTCATGAACCACAGAAAATAAAACAAAAAGAGACTTTAAATTTTATCTGATACTTGAACCTTCTAAAAAAACTTGCCCTTCCAAATTAATTGCCACATGGAGCCAGACAAAGTAATATGGCTATCTTTGGCCTTTGGCAACCGGGGGACATGTCCCTGGTAGGCAAAGTAAAAGAACTTTTTTCAGCAAGTAGTGTATTTTTCCAAATAGAAGAACAAAATTGTCCTATGAACCCTTCTCTTGCCAATATTTTTCTTTCTGTCAGTGAATCACAACCATTTTGGTCACTTTGAAACCATCATTTGTCTGTAGGTGATACAAATCATGCAAAAGAAGGGAAAAAATTTGAAATGGAGCAGACGTGAAAGTGTAATACCTGCCCGTGTTGCTTTTTTTTTTTTTTAATTCAATAAATACTCCTGCCTCCTATGTCTTTTTTTAGACTGCTAGTCATGGAAAAGACTCACTGCCAATTCTAAACTACCCACTTCTCTTTCTTCCAAATCCAACCACATTAGCTGATTCAGTGTTAGAAGTAAAGCAAAGCAGTGAATTTGGCCATCACACCATCCCAAAGCATTAACAAACTTAGGTGCCTTAGCCACTCACTATGTAAATCAGTTTGCAGAAAATGTCATGAAAGAAAAAAAGGTATGAGCAAGTGATGGACGTGTTACTTAAGACAGGGAAGTCAGGAAGGCCTCTCTGGGTGGGTGACATTAGAGCAGAGAACTAAATGAAGTGAGGGAGTGATTCTTATGACTATTTCAGGAAGAGTATTCCAGATTGCAGGAACAAGAAGTACAAAGGCCCTGAGGCAGTATCATGCCTCAAATGTTGAACAGGGATACCAGTTTCGTTGACAGAAGAGTGATAGGAAATAAGGTCTGAGCAATAGCCAGGGGCCAGATCCTGTTAGGCCTTATGGTTTTATTCTCAGTGGTATGGGAAGTAGTAGGGTTAAGAGCAAGGAATGGTTGAGGACATGATTATAGGCAAATGCAGTGGATAAACTGAGGAAAAGGAGGGCCAAGAAACAAATAATCACTTTGACAAGGAGTTCATTAGTAATTTTCCAGAGTGCTTTCTGTAAATTGCTGTGGTGGAAAGTAACTGAAGGGCTGGATCAGTAGTGGTTGAGACATTTGAAAAATCAGAGGGCATAAAAGAGAAGAGAGTATGGGAGGTGATTAACAATAGTTGGATGTAGTGAAAGTCTTTTAACAGAGAAAAGCTGAGCAAGTCTGAAGATGAGGAAAATGGTTAATTTTTGAAATATGTATAGCAATATTTACCCGAAATACTTTATATTCTGTGCTAAGCCAAGAAGAATAGGAGGGTCTCTGTGTGTCCACATTTGGTACCTGTTTGTGACAATGCTGTTGCTCCCACTTTCCCAGTCTCCTGGTGCTGACGTTCTTAGGAGTTTGTTTTTACTTGTATCTAGTGGAACTAGCAGATTGACCATGAGGTTTGCAAAGTGAATGGCCTGACTGAAGACAGTGCTTTCCTCACGTTGCACCAGCTCCTGCTGAGCTGATTTGCTCAAAGTAGGCCAAAGGCGTAGCTGCTCGGCTGCCAGGTCCATTGCTGTCTTCTCCTGATATTGGTCATCAGGCAGTTTACCCTAAAAACCAAAGCAAAAATATCCAAATCTGGGACTTCCCTGGTGGTGCAGTGGTTGAGAGTCAGCCTGCCAATGCAGGGGACATGGGTTCGATCCCTGGTCTGGGAGGATCCCACATGTTGCAGAGCAACTGAGCCTGTGAGCCACAACTATTGAGCCCTCATGATGCAACTACTGAAGCCCGTGCTCCCTAGAGCCTGTGTTCTGCAACTACTGAGCCCACGTGCTGCAACTACTGAAGCCCTCGCACCTAGAGCCCGTGCTCTGCAACAAAAGAAGCCACCACAAATGAGAAGCCTGTGCGCTGCAACGGAGAGTGGCCCCCGCTCGCCGCAACTAGAGAAAGCCCGTCTGCAACAACGAAGACCCAACGTAGCCAAAATTTAAAAAATAAAAATAAAAATTAAAAAAAATCCAAATCTATCACTTCACATGAGCTTCAAAAAACATGGAAGAGGGCTTCCCTGGTGGCGCAGTAGTTGAGAATCTGCCTGCCAATGCAGGGACACAGGTTCGGGCCCTGGTCTGGGAAGATCCCACATGCCGCGGAGCAACTAAGCCTGTGAGCCACAACTATTGAGCCTGCGAGTCTGGAGCTTGTGCTCTGCAACAAGAGAGGCCACGACAGTGAGAGGCCCGTGCACCACGATGAAGAGTGGCCCCCGCTCGCTGCAACTAGAGAAAGCCCTCGCACAGAAATGAAGACCCAACACAGCCAAAAATTAAATAAATAAATAAATAAAATTTTATAATCAGTAAACATTTAAAAAAACCATGGAAGATGTTTTAATAATTCATCTATCAAATACCTATGTCAGTAAAAATGAAAATATATAAACAAAATATAACAACAACATGAAACGTAGTCTTTTTTTCTGAGCTCCAACAGGCCTTGAATGGAACCACATGACAAACACAAGGAAGCAGCAGCAAAACAAAGATGTACACACTTCTTATTGCTAACATTTCACTGCATTTATTTATCTCTATGGCTCTATCCTCTTCAAGTTGCCAGTTATAACAAATCGTTGACCTGAAGTACCTATTAATGTTCAGGTCAAATGTGCCAGTAGCATTTTCTAATACTCTGCTATGTTTCTTTTCTTCTGCTCTTTGGAGAAAAAGACAGAATGACCAAAGTCACAAAAAATAGAGCTAGGTTTCTTTGTAAATATGGGAATGAAACATTATCACCACATGGGTATATAGGTGTCCATGGGATTTTTAAGAGGGGTTTCCTATAGGCTGAAGAGTTAAACAACAGCAGTAACCCACATCTGCACAGCACTTTACAGCTTATGAAGAGCTGGTATATCTATAGTCTCACTCATACCTAAACTGGGGCTCAAGACAGACTTTTATAGAATAAAGGACACAGAAGCAGTGACATGTATTTGCTCTATGAACGTTTTTGAGATATACCAATGTTAGCACCACATCTTCTTTAAAAATTATCAAAAGCACCCCACCAGGCCAATTATTTCTAGAATATGACTTCAAGCTAATACTCTTTGGATCTGCTACAAGTTACCCCTTTTCCAAGTGCATCTGGTGTTTTGAAAGAAAAATCAGAGTTTTAAATTAAGAAAAAACAATTAAAGCTAACTGTACAACAATAATTTGAAATATCAGATTGATGTCATATAGTGCTATTTTTATTAAAGTTTCTGTTCTTATCATACTCAATAACAGATCAATAATATGTTTAAAATTACTTGAGGTCATAGAAATATGTGACTACTAGGTAGTTTCAGTTAGCTATCGAGGTTCATTTATCTCACATAATATAAGGCAAATTTAAAATGGAGGAAAGGATCATTCAGCAGCAATGTATTAGCCCAGCATGTAGGATTAAAAATTACTCTTCAATTATACTTCAATAAAAAAAAAATTAAAAAAAACTAAAAAAAAAAAAATTACCCTTAAAGTGAATCAACACTGATAATCAGCCCTTAGTGCTGCTTTAAGTTCAATTAATGAGGACAGTAATTTCTAACAGTTATTATTTAGTATGTGCCAGGAACTCTTCAATGTCCTTTACTTGTATTAGACATTAAAATCTTACAATAATCTTATCTATTGATTTTACCAATGTACAAATAAGGCACAGAAAGGTAAAGTGAATTGCCCAAGACCAGACAGCTAGTGTATGACATTTCAAAATTTCAAAAAAATTTAAACTGCTCTTTCAAATTAAAACCAATTTTCTTTATTTTAAACTATTTTCTTGATAGTTTCCTTAAATTTACTTTATGGTGATAAAAATATATGGAAACATATAGAATACTCCTAAAAGAAGACCTAGATTTATTGCTGGCATACTTTTGAGCATTTATTTTAGAGTCAACTGACTTTAATTTGACATTTCTTCAAGAAGTTAATTGCATAAAGACATCTGCCTAGGTATTTTAGGTTTATTCTTTCTGTTCAACTTCCTATAATTGTTTCCAAAAATACAATAAAACAATTCTAGTGCTACAGAACTGTAGTAAGAAGTTATTATGGAAAAAAATGTCAGAAATCAACAGGAGAAAGATGCTCACCAGAGGGCTTCCTAAAGTAAACCCCAAATACACTGGTAGGAAGTGGCTAGATTTCCTTTGGCCCTGGGAATACCTGAGTAAGCTTTCCTTCAAGCCAGGACCCCAGCCCCACACAAGTACCTTTCTTTCTCTTACCTTTTGCTTCAGATGTGGGGCATGATTGTCTTCCTTGGCTGAGAGATACAGGGATCGAACCTGTTCTTGCACCGCATTGTAAAAGGTTGTCTCCCAAAATTGCTGATTCGTCCAAATGGGGTGGTCCTGTACACAGGTGTAAGCAAACTGGCTGACTCCAGGGGCCAGTTTCTGTGAGAACACACAATATACATCACCATGGGGCTGACAGAGTCATGACGGTTCAGAAGGTTACAGGGGCCACAGCTAATCATGAATGTGATAAAAGGATTTATCTAAACAATATCTTATGGCAGTACAAGCTTAGCAATCAGCAACTTACATATTTTTAACTGGCAACTTTGGGCTTGCTATCAAATCCTTCAGGGTCTCTCTGTCACTTTATCTATTAAAATGGATATTTTAGCAACAGCTAAAAATCAAAGGAATTATATGAATTAGAGAATATATGAAAAGTACCTAAACACTGTACTGTGCAAACAGCAAGCAATGTAGAGTTGGTAGCTCTTATTACAATTAGGACATATAATAAAATTCATGACAACCTAAATATAAAACTCCAGATAATTCAAAATTTCTTCTATTGGTAGTAGAGTACATTTTGGTGGGGTTAGGGGGACACTAATTGAAATGCGAGTGAGCCTACAGCTTCGCCTTGCACACAGAATGAGGGCATATCATGAATTTGGGACTCAAGAGGAATTGCACCCTCCCTCCTGCTCACTCCAGCCATTTACCTCCCTACCGAGGCTGCTGTCTGGCTCACATAATCCATAGATGACTGTCCCCGGCTTCTGGGGCATTTTCTGGTAACCAAGTCTGGGCGTGGGAAGGTAATCTCAAACCAAACCTTCCTTTCCAGAACTTCCTGCTGGGCTTCTAAGTAAGAGTAAACCCTACTCTGTGATTAACAACAGAGGGAAAGAAAACTAACTCTGCAGTCACTTGAGGCTCTTCATAAATATTTATGCATCTCATTTATACTAAAAATCTCTAAGAGGCACATTATTATTGCCAATTTAAAGAAAACAGAAATTCAAGGTTTAAGTGATTGCCCAAGGCCGTATAGTAATTACATAAGTGGTGGAACTAGGTTTCAAGCCCAAAGTTTGTTTCCAAAGTCCCTGCTCTTTTTACTATAGCAAATTATCTTGCAAAGAAACTGAAAGCAAATCATAAATAAATTAAATACTGTTTAGCATAACTATCTGTTTTTTTTCCTTCACTTTAGGATTTTGTTTCCCAAAGTAATATTCTGCCTTGAAACCTCTGATATGATTTTAATTAATGCTGCGTTTTAAATTTTACAGACAACTTACAATTGCTAAACTTCAGTAAATGATTTGAGTCACCTTTCCATAGCTGTTGCTTTCACCTCTAAAAGTTAAAGATGTTTCAAAAATTTTTAAATCCATTATTTCTCAGCAAATACCTGATAATACTTTGAATAGACATAATTTTTGTTCCGTTTTATTCTTTAGAATTGAGTTAATTTGTTTTCTATCAGTAGAACTAAAGTTTTTGATAATGTAAGTTTTATTTTATTTTTTATTTTTAAGTTACTTAAATATTCTAAACTTCAGTTTCCTCATCTGTAAAATGAGAATAATAATATTTCCTTCACAGGAATGTTGCTAATTTAAACAATAAGATATCACATGAATAACATGTAAGCGTTTAGCATTGCAGGATACATCTGATTATTGTTGGGTTTTTTTTTTGTGGTACGCGGGCCTCTCACTGTTGTGGCCTCTCCCGTTGCGGAGCACAGGCTCCGGACGCACAGGCTCAGCGGCCATGGCTCATGGGCCCAGCCGCTCCGTGGCATGTGGGATCTTCCCGGACCGGGGCACGAACCCGTGTCCCCTGCATCGGCAGGCGGACTCTCAACCACTGCGCCACCAGGGAAGCCCTGTAAGTTTTATTTTGAAGTAATTTAATAAGCAAATTCTCTTCTAAAATGTTGGACACTGAAGATCACTATTAAGGTTATATACATAACAGTTATGTAGCAAAAAGTTGGTTCATTTCTTAGGGATGCATAACAAATGTATAAGATTCCTGGTAAAAATCATATGCTCAGTACATGCTAATTTCCTTCTTGGTTCAGAACAGACTAAACCTACAACTGGGATAGGCACCATGTAAACCATGAAATGTACTACTTATATAGTTGGAAGTGGGGTGGCTGGGATTTTGCCTAGTAGAGTCTGTGTCCTTCTGCACCCCATATGTAAGTCCCTTTCAAGATAGGCCTATGCACTGCTGTTGGGATGATCGTCCATAACTCTTTTAGGGGCTATAAGCTGGAACTGACCATGAAGCACGTATCAGGAGATCCCCAAGGGGAAGCTGTGCAAAGACTGCTCATTTAAGACACAGCTACTCTCTACCTATGGGAATCAAGGGCAAAATGTGTGTGGTTCTGTGAGCCACAGATACTGTGAGTCACATACTCCTTCTATACTCTGCTTGAGGACACTTGGGATGTGGGTTGAACTTTTTTTTTTTTGCCCCAACCACTCTAAGAAATAACAATGACCTCAGTGGCAGTGCATAGGCCTATTGTGAGAGAGATTTTAAAGGCATAACATTTAAACAAGGTAAAAGCATAATTCTCAACTGCCTTTCCCTTGAGTATAGTCAGAGGCAGCACCATTTCTTACAAACACAATGTAACAACAGATTCTAATATTCTGGAGTTCTGAAATTATATTAATATAGATGAGCTCAGAAAAACTGAGCTCTTAACAAATCCTTATCAGTTTCTCACATGTAGTCCTTTTAGGATCATCAACAAAACAGAAAGTTATAATTAATTATAAATCTCTTATTACAACTTGACAGAGCGCTGTAGGAATCTGAGAGTCTAATGAAGCCCTGCCTTCCTCTTTCAGCAGTTTTCTCACTGATGCTGCATATTCACTTTCCTTGGCACAAACCAATTATTATCTACCTGTTTATTCACAAACTACAAGTGAATATGTAAAAACTTCCCTAAGTCTTTTGAACAAAAGTGGACTGAATGTGTTCCAAGGCAGAAAAATGGTGTAACATTGACAGTGGCCCAAAGGGTCAGAACCCACAGCTTGTTTACTAGGTGAGAACGACAGCAAGGTGAAGGGATTATAGGATAAGCACTTTTTGGTGGCAAGTCAGTCACAAATGGTGATGGCATCTGATACATGCATAAGAAATCATTAATTCCCCAATACTTTAAATATTATTATTTTTCCAAATATGAAATGTGCTTCCTTTCTTTGTGGTTTCCTGCTATGTCTTCTCAAGTGCAAGCAAGGGGCACTGAGTTCCTTGCTGTTCAGATGGGCAGAGCCACTGCACTGGTGGGTAGGTGTTTTTAGGGCCAGCAGAGGGCAGTAGCACCTTATTCTGCCTAGATTCCATCCATATAAGGCTTTTTTTTTTTAATGAGAATTGCAAAAATGGAGCCATGCATTCTGACTGGGCTAGAAAGTTGCGTGGAAGGTGAATACTGCATGCCCTCACTGTACATTTGAGAGACCCCATAAAGAAAATGGATTTGCCCAAGGTCACATAGCAAGATGGGTAGAAGAAAAGGGAAAAGAGATAAGGTTTTCCATTATTCTATGTCATTTCTGTAAGATACAAAAACTAAGATATTTCACAAAACAAAACTATAATTATCTAGAGAAAGATGCAATGATACTGCTTAGGGGTTCAGATTCATTATGTTCTATGATAGTGTTAATAGTAGTTTTAACTGTCCATCAACAGATGAATGGATAAAGAAGATGTGACATATATATACAATGGAATAAAAGAAAATGGATTTGCCCAAGGTCACATAGCAAGATGGGTAGAAGAAAAGGGAAAAGAGATAAGGTTTTCCATTATTCTATGTCATTTCTGTAAGATACAAAAACTAAGATATTTCACAAAACAAAACTATAATTATCTAGAGAAAGATGCAATGATACTGCTTAGGGGTTCAGATTCATTATGTTCTATGATAGTGTTAATAGTAGTTTTAGTAAACAAAGAAAATAAGCACCTGTAGATAAAACTATCTCATGATTCTGATCACTTTTTTGGTTTGAAAAAAAAGACTTTCCCAAGATGGTTTCTCGAATTGGCCCATATGCCAGCTTTATGACCTTTTATTTTGTACACAGATGAGACTCAATCCACAATGAAGGTTTGAGGGTGGTGGTAATACTGTTGTCAAATGGCATCTTTTTTTCCTCTCAATTTTGGCAATAATATTTACTTTACATTTCATAATAATTCTTATGATTTTATCCTAAATAAACAAGTGATATTTTGCCATGCAATTTTATGAGATGTTTAAGAATGTGTTGACTTATTTCCTTATCTAGAAAAAATAGCTCTGAAGGTACTAGATTAAGCAATGCCATTCATTTTCCACAAAGCATTCAAAGGAAACCCAGCATGGGACAAGATATGCAGAATAAACTTCAGGGGGCTCATTAACCAGCAGGCCAGATTCAAATCCAAATAAATGGATACAAGTCATCTCAGAGACGATTTGGTCAAGGGAAGGTTAAGATATCAGTATGAGAGGCCTATCTAAGGACTGTCTGGCTAGATACATTTGCTCTCCAGGCCCAAGGCTTCAATTAGGGAGTTCAGAGGGAAGCCAGATTTCAGGAGAAAAAGCTCCTGGGAGGAGTGATTCCATAAATATGTAATGTTCTTAAAAAGAATAATTAGAATACAAAGATTCACTGTTTAAATTGCTGGGTATTTCCTAACCAGTTCTGGACACTGGAATACAAGTGTACCCTACTGCACAGTTCAGGGATGGTGCCAGCCAGCCCTTTTATGATTCTGCACTGGCCTGTGAAGTCCACATATTAAGACACTTTAAGAATTAACTTCTGAGTATTTTCTGATGAACTCTGGTGAAATGCTTAGTCTTGAGAGACAAACAAAAGGAAGACAGAAATGAGAAAAACATGTATTCAAAACCTATTATCAACTCTTAACCACATCTTAAACATATTTGCTTTGTGCATTTTTTTAAAACAAAGGACATACAACATTATAGATCTGGTTGAAGCCTACTGTGTACCTCTGTTGATCCCATTTCTCTCCTATCCTAGAGGCAACAATGATCCTGAATTAGGTATTTTTCATTCCTATTTATGTTTTTATACCTGTTTATATCCATAAAGAATATACAGGATTATATTGCATTTTATTCCTTATTAATGCTTTTCAAAGTATACATCTTACTTCATTGACTTATGTAATATTTAATTAAACTATATAATTAATTGGGACAAAACACCTGGCTCTTTGTAAACAAACAACTCAGAAGGGACAGAAAGACAGTGGCCTACAACAATGAATACTGTGTTCATTAGTCAGTGGGGTTTACAGGAAGGTGAGTAATCAAAATAGTTAAACGGAGGTAATGTGAGAATATACCATAGTTTTTCCTGTTCTACTACCTGATACTGAAGAGTGCAAGTAACCTCAAATGCGTAATGGTCTAAACCTCTCCTGGGCTGCTTGGAAGATCCAGGCACAAAATTTCTACACAAGAAGTATATTCATTCACAAGCATTGCCCAGTACTCATTTGATGTGCCAGTGTCAGTAGCTGGAATGGCAGGGTTGAAGTCCTTAAACCACGTATCCTTCTAATGATTCTCTGTATGAAGCTGCTTAGTAAATATTGAGAGAAGAGAGGATGAATCAATTTCTTTCCTTTGTGGTCCAGAATTTAGTAGAAATCAAATACTAGCTTGTTGTCAAGTCCTTTGCCTGGTCTCGTATTCCTAAAAACACAAAACAGGATCTAAATCCCTGCCCCTTTTTGGTAGGTTTTTAAACTTTATATAAATGGTACCATATTGTGTTTTATTCTGCCACTTGGCTTTTCACGTATTATGTTGCTAGACTTATTAAGGTAATAATAATAATTATTATCATTATAACTAACTTGTACTGATCTCTCACTATATATATTTGTCAACTTACTTAGTATTTATAGCAATCTTATGATCCACTGAGATAAGTACTATTATTACCCTTGTTTTAAAGGGGAAGAAACTGAGGCACAGAGAAGTTAAGTAATTTGTCCAAGAGAATATTGCCAGGAAATGGTGGAACCAGAGCTGGGATTCAAACCCAGGTAGTTTAGCTAAGAATTTAATTTCTTAATCACAATTTAACTATTGTGTGAAATTCCACTGTATGAATATATAGCATTTCCTTGTTCCTGTTGATGGATATTTGTATTGTTTCTACCTTTTAGCTATAATAAACAATGGTTCATGTCAACTGTCAACTTCTATTATTAGTTTCAGTACTATTTAATAGTTCCTGGAACTACTTGAGAGGAGCCTAAGAAATATTCCCATTGTTATCTGTACCAATAAACATTTTTGGGTTATTATTGTACATTGGTTATTTTTCTAATGAGAAATTATTTCACACAGACTTTTAACAAATCTACTATTTGAAAAAATTAACAATAATTTTTAATATAAAATATCTAGTCAGTGTTTAAATTTTTAATTTATCTTATAAATGTTAAAAAGTTTTTCTTTGTTTTTTTCCTTGTTTTGTATTTTTATTTTTTTTTACAATCAGTTTGTTTGACTCAGGAAGGACCCAAATAAGGTCCATATATTACATTAGTTTATATATCTCTGAGGTTGGTTTTAATCTACAGATTTCTCTACCACCTGTCTGTCTGCCTCTCTTTTTTTCCCTCCACTTGCAATCTATTTTTTGAAGAAGCTGGATTATTTGTCCAACAGAACTTCCATCTGTCTGGTGGTTGCTGACTGCATCCCAATGGTCTCATGTGATATACTCTTTTGTCCTCTGCATTTCCTGCAAATTGGTAGTTGGATCTAGAAGCGTGATCAGATTCAGGCTTGATTGTTTGGCAAGAATATTTTATGGAGATACTATTGTAAGAGGCAAATCTGGTTGTCTTTCTTTCTGTAATATTAAAGTCCATTGATGGTCAATGCCTAGATTCATTAATCATTAGGAGCAATAAAATACTGATATTTTCATTCTACCATTACTTCCTCACTTATTAGCTAGACTATTTCTATAAAGAAAAACTTCCGGGCTTCCCTGGTGGCGCAGTGGTTGGGAGTCCGCCTGCCGATGCGGGGGACGCAGGTTCGTGCCCCAGTCCGGGAGGATCCCATATGCCGCGGAGCGGCTGGGCCCGTGAGCCATGGCCGCTGAGCCTGCGCGTCCG
>NC_041229.1:64418795-64455601 GCF_002837175.3 Physeter macrocephalus
TTATAGGATAAGCACTTTTTGGTGGCAAGTCAGTCACAAATGGTGATGGCATCTGATACATGCATAAGAAATCATTAATTCCCCAATACTTTAAATATTATTATTTTTCCAAATATGAAATGTGCTTCCTTTCTTTGTGGTTTCCTGCTATGTCTTCTCAAGTGCAAGCAAGGGGCACTGAGTTCCTTGCTGTTCAGATGGGCAGAGCCACTGCACTGGTGGGTAGGTGTTTTTAGGGCCAGCAGAGGGCAGTAGCACCTTATTCTGCCTAGATTCCATCCATATAAGGCTTTTTTTTTTTAATGAGAATTGCAAAAATGGAGCCATGCATTCTGACTGGGCTAGAAAGTTGCGTGGAAGGTGAATACTGCATGCCCTCACTGTACATTTGAGAGACCCCATAAAGAAAATGGATTTGCCCAAGGTCACATAGCAAGATGGGTAGAAGAAAAGGGAAAAGAGATAAGGTTTTCCATTATTCTATGTCATTTCTGTAAGATACAAAAACTAAGATATTTCACAAAACAAAACTATAATTATCTAGAGAAAGATGCAATGATACTGCTTAGGGGTTCAGATTCATTATGTTCTATGATAGTGTTAATAGTAGTTTTAGTAAACAAAGAAAATAAGCACCTGTAGATAAAACTATCTCATGATTCTGATCACTTTTTTGGTTTGAAAAAAAAGACTTTCCCAAGATGGTTTCTCGAATTGGCCCATATGCCAGCTTTATGACCTTTTATTTTGTACACAGATGAGACTCAATCCACAATGAAGGTTTGAGGGTGGTGGTAATACTGTTGTCAAATGGCATCTTTTTTTCCTCTTCAATTTTGGCAATAATATTTACTTTACATTTCATAATAATTCTTATGATTTTATCCTAAATAAACAAGTGATATTTTGCCATGCAATTTTATGAGATGTTTAAGAATGTGTTGACTTATTTCCTTATCTAGAAAAAATAGCTCTGAAGGTACTAGATTAAGCAATGCCATTCATTTTCCACAAAGCATTCAAAGGAAACCCAGCATGGGACAAGATATGCAGAATAAACTTCAGGGGGCTCATTAACCAGCAGGCCAGATTCAAATCCAAATAAATGGATACAAGTCATCTCAGAGACGATTTGGTCAAGGGAAGGTTAAGATATCAGTATGAGAGGCCTATCTAAGGACTGTCTGGCTAGATACATTTGCTCTCCAGGCCCAAGGCTTCAATTAGGGAGTTCAGAGGGAAGCCAGATTTCAGGAGAAAAAGCTCCTGGGAGGAGTGATTCCATAAATATGTAATGTTCTTAAAAAGAATAATTAGAATACAAAGATTCACTGTTTAAATTGCTGGGTATTTCCTAACCAGTTCTGGACACTGGAATACAAGTGTACCCTACTGCACAGTTCAGGGATGGTGCCAGCCAGCCCTTTTATGATTCTGCACTGGCCTGTGAAGTCCACATATTAAGACACTTTAAGAATTAACTTCTGAGTATTTTCTGATGAACTCTGGTGAAATGCTTAGTCTTGAGAGACAAACAAAAGGAAGACAGAAATGAGAAAAACATGTATTCAAAACCTATTATCAACTCTTAACCACATCTTAAACATATTTGCTTTGTGCATTTTTTTAAAACAAAGGACATACAACATTATAGATCTGGTTGAAGCCTACTGTGTACCTCTGTTGATCCCATTTCTCTCCTATCCTAGAGGCAACAATGATCCTGAATTAGGTATTTTTCATTCCTATTTATGTTTTTATACCTGTTTATATCCATAAAGAATATACAGGATTATATTGCATTTTATTCCTTATTAATGCTTTTCAAAGTATACATCTTACTTCATTGACTTATGTAATATTTAATTAAACTATATAATTAATTGGGACAAAACACCTGGCTCTTTGTAAACAAACAACTCAGAAGGGACAGAAAGACAGTGGCCTACAACAATGAATACTGTGTTCATTAGTCAGTGGGGTTTACAGGAAGGTGAGTAATCAAAATAGTTAAACGGAGGTAATGTGAGAATATACCATAGTTTTTCCTGTTCTACTACCTGATACTGAAGAGTGCAAGTAACCTCAAATGCGTAATGGTCTAAACCTCTCCTGGGCTGCTTGGAAGATCCAGGCACAAAATTTCTACACAAGAAGTATATTCATTCACAAGCATTGCCCAGTACTCATTTGATGTGCCAGTGTCAGTAGCTGGAATGGCAGGGTTGAAGTCCTTAAACCACGTATCCTTCTAATGATTCTCTGTATGAAGCTGCTTAGTAAATATTGAGAGAAGAGAGGATGAATCAATTTCTTTCCTTTGTGGTCCAGAATTTAGTAGAAATCAAATACTAGCTTGTTGTCAAGTCCTTTGCCTGGTCTCGTATTCCTAAAAACACAAAACAGGATCTAAATCCCTGCCCCTTTTTGGTAGGTTTTTAAACTTTATATAAATGGTACCATATTGTGTTTTATTCTGCCACTTGGCTTTTCACGTATTATGTTGCTAGACTTATTAAGGTAATAATAATAATTATTATCATTATAACTAACTTGTACTGATCTCTCACTATATATATTTGTCAACTTACTTAGTATTTATAGCAATCTTATGATCCACTGAGATAAGTACTATTATTACCCTTGTTTTAAAGGGGAAGAAACTGAGGCACAGAGAAGTTAAGTAATTTGTCCAAGAGAATATTGCCAGGAAATGGTGGAACCAGAGCTGGGATTCAAACCCAGGTAGTTTAGCTAAGAATTTAATTTCTTAATCACAATTTAACTATTGTGTGAAATTCCACTGTATGAATATATAGCATTTCCTTGTTCCTGTTGATGGATATTTGTATTGTTTCTACCTTTTAGCTATAATAAACAATGGTTCATGTCAACTGTCAACTTCTATTATTAGTTTCAGTACTATTTAATAGTTCCTGGAACTACTTGAGAGGAGCCTAAGAAATATTCCCATTGTTATCTGTACCAATAAACATTTTTGGGTTATTATTGTACATTGGTTATTTTTCTAATGAGAAATTATTTCACACAGACTTTTAACAAATCTATTTGAAAAAATTAACAATAATTTTTAATATAAAATATCTAGTCAGTGTTTAAATTTTTAATTTATCTTATAAATGTTAAAAAGTTTTTCTTTGTTTTTTTCCTTGTTTTGTATTTTTATTTTTTTTTACAATCAGTTTGTTTGACTCAGGAAGGACCCAAATAAGGTCCATATATTACATTAGTTTATATATCTCTGAGGTTGGTTTTAATCTACAGATTTCTCTACCACCTGTCTGTCTGCCTCTCTTTTTTTCCCTCCACTTGCAATCTATTTTTTGAAGAAGCTGGATTATTTGTCCAACAGAACTTCCATCTGTCTGGTGGTTGCTGACTGCATCCCAATGGTCTCATGTGATATACTCTTTTGTCCTCTGCATTTCCTGCAAATTGGTAGTTGGATCTAGAAGCGTGATCAGATTCAGGCTTGATTGTTTGGCAAGAATATTTTATGGAGATACTATTGTAAGAGGCAAATCTGGTTGTCTTTCTTTCTGTAATATTAAAGTCCATTGATGGAAAAAGAAAAAAGAAAAGTACAGATCAATTCTGCCACAATACTAGTAAACCGCAGTCAATGATCACCCAATTAACTACAGAGGGAAAAAGATAGCAAACAAATGTAGAGGTTCATGACTCTATTACTTAACCAGGTATGACTAAACAGTGATTACAACTGGATTACACGAGCATCGCTTCCTGAGTATCTTTTCTAATGTATTAAGACACAGCTTGAGCTGTGTCTCAAGCTTGAGCTGTCAAGCATTACAGCTTGAGATGGCAGATTTAATTTAAAGAAGTAAACCAGTGGTTTACTTTATTGTCTGCAATCACTTCCACAGCTGATATGAACATTTGTTAAGGTACAAATGCACAGAAGCCAAAATTGTGTAGCAGAAATTAACTTATGAAAGCAATTAATGTAAGCAACATATGCATGAACATTCTCATGCGGTAGTGCATATGGTTCATTAAAGTTTAACATAAATTAGATCTACTTAACCTTATTTCAAGGACCATTGGCACAGTTTTTTTTTTTTTGGTAAAATGCCCCTATATCTTAACTAAGGTGATAAACTGCATTTTAGTAATGACCTCCAAGACCTCCAAAAATTAGCCAAAGCGTCATGGTTCATTCCTTAGTTAGCAGCAAACATGGCTCAAATGCTCTGTTTGTTTTCAAGATGATTCCAAAAGCCAAGACTGGATAAAATACATAAAAGCCAAATCAAGGGATCAGTCTTTCTGGAAATAACTGATATATTTTATATTTAAAGAAAAACTTCCGGGCTTCCCTGGTGGCGCAGTGGTTGGGAGTCCGCCTGCCGATGCGGGGGACGCAGGTTCGTGCCCCAGTCCGGGAGGATCCCATATGCCGCGGAGCGGCTGGGCCCGTGAGCCATGGCCGCTGAGCCTGCGCGTCCGGAGCCTGTGCTCCGCAATGGGAGAGGCCACAACAGTGAGAGGCCCACGTACCACCAAAAAAAAAAAAAAAAAAAAAAGAAAAACTTCCCCTCATCAACTGTTTGGAGACCCAAACATATATTGTATATTAGAAAGCAGGATAAAAACATGATTTTATTCCTTCATTTATCAGTTTAAAAAACAATGACTTGGGGAGTTCCCTGGTGGTGCAGTGGTTAAGAATAAACCTGCCTATGTAGGGGACACGGGTTCGAGCCCTGGTCTGGGAAGATCTCACATGCCGCAGAGCAACTAAGCCCATGTGCTACAACTCCTGAGCCTGTGTTCTAGAGCCCGTGAGTCACAACTACTGAGCCCACATGCTGCAACTACTGAGCCCACGTGCTGCAACTACTGAAGCCTGTGCACCTAGAGCCCGTGCTCTGCAACAAGAGAAGCCACCGCAATGAGAAGCCCATGCACCGCAATGAAGAGTAGCCCCCGCTCGCCACAACTAGAGAAAGCCCATGCACAGCAACAAGGACCCAATGCAGCCAAAAATAAATTTAAAAAATTAAAAAAAAAACCACCAAAAATTAAAAAATGACTTGTTTTTCCAGCATCTATTACAGATGAACAATTACTTTTTAAAAAAAATTCATATTTTTACAAACTCGCAGATTTTTAAACATATTTGATTTAAATATTCTTAAACCTGTTTAGAAACAAGCCAAAAAAAATCTATCCATAAGTGTTTACTGGAAGCTGTGGACTGATGAACCTAATGATGTTGTTTATAACAGCACTGTAAACCAGGAGGATAAAGTACCTGATTGGGAGAATATAATCAGCAAAAAGACTAGTAGATACAAAACAAGGTATTTTCTCTGAGGTGTAACTGCAAAAGGAGCAATAGAATAAAGGCATCAGTGAGTCCTGGCACAGGAAATGGAGGAATTTGGTGAGTCATAGTTCTTACTAGGTGTACTTGCAAATGGCCCAAAAGCTCAACAAAAATGTTTATTATAGCATTATCTTTAATAGCTATACCCTCTCCAAAGTTAGCAATTTTAATGTCTAACTATAGAGATGAAAGGTTAGACAAATGATGGTACATTATTAACACAAAAGAATATTATGCTACCATTAAAGTGGTTAATATGATACTGTGCTTATGAATGAAGTGCTTATGCTATATTTCAGAAAAACAAGTCAATTATGCTATGATTATGTCTGTAAGTACACAAAGACTGGGAGGAAAAAGACAAAATGAATATGAATTAAAGGTAATGGAATTTTGAACAATTTATTTTCCTTCCCCCCAAATTTTTTTTTTTTTTTTTTTTTGTGGTATGGCGCAGGCTCAGCGGCCATGGCTCACGGGCCCAGCTGCTCCGCGGCACGCGGGATCCTCCCAGGCCGGGGCGCGAACCCGGTTCCCCTGCATCGGCAGGCGGACGCGCAACCACTGCGCCACCAGGGAAGCCCTCCAAAAATAATTTTAAGAGATTTTTAAATTAAATGTGGCAGATTGAATATTCTTTTGCTCCCTGAACTCCACTGAAATGACAGAAAAAGAAAAAATTTTTTTAAATATACAAGAACAAAGAGAATGAGAAAACAGACACCAGATAAATGATGTTAATAAAATTTTAGACGTCATAAAATGGATTTATAAGCAGTAACAAATGTTGAAGATCAGATAAAGCTGAAACCCCCTACTACATAGAGAAGGAAAGCCCTTTTCACACTTTAAAAGAGTAAATTTTATGGTATATGAATTATATCTCAATTTAAAAGATGGAAACAAACCAAGTGTGTATCAACTGATGAATAAAATGCTGTATATATGTACAATGTAATACGTGCCAGTAAAAAAAATATGAGGTACTGATACATGCTATACCATGGATGAAACTTGAAAACATTATGCTAAGTAAAAGAAGCCAGTTATGAAAGATTACATATTGCATGGCTTCATTCATGTGAAACGTCCAGAACAGGCAAATACATAGAGATAGGAAGTAGATTTGTTGTGGCCTAGGGCTCGGGGGATGAAGGGAAATGGGTAGTGACAGCTAATGGGTATGGTGTTTCTTTTTGTAGTAATAAAAATGTTTGAAAATTGCTTATGGTGAAAGGGAATACACTAAAAACCACTGAAATGTATACTCTGAATGGGTGCGTTATTATGGCATATGAATTATATCTCAATAAAACTTTTAAAAAAGGTTGCTATGTATACTTTATCACTTAAAAAAAAAAGTTGCTGACAGGAGAAACTGGGCAAGTACACACGGAAACTATCTGTCTTAGCAACTTCTGGTAAATGTCAAAATGCTCTGAAAGTTTACTTTAAAAAAAAGATGGAAGAATATATAGTATACTGACACTAGTCAAAAGGAAGCTGGCGTGGTTATGTTAATAGAAGATGATTTCAAAGCAAAGAATATTTCCACAGATAAAGAAGGTCATTTCATAATGGTAAAGGGTCAATTAATCAAGAAGACATAAAACCCCAGAGTGTTTAGGTACAAACAAGAGAGCTTCAAAATACATGAATGAAATCTGATAGAAATGCAAGGAGAAATAAATATACAATTATAGTTGGAGATTTCAATATCTCTAAGTAATTAATGGAAATGTAATCAGAAAATCAGCAAGGATATAATAGACTTGAATAACACTATCAACTAACTTAACCTGATAGACATTGATAGCACAACAGCAAAAAACCCACGCTTTTCAAGTGCATAAAAAACATTTATCAATAAAACCTGCTCTCTGGGCAATAAGTCTTAATATATTTAAAGGGATTCAAATCATACAAAGTATATTCTCTGACCAAAACGGAATTAAATTAGAAATAAATAGCAGAAAGGTATCTAGAAAAATCTTCAAATATTTGGAAACTAAATAACTCATGGATCAAAGGGGAAATAAAAAAGGAAATTAGAAAATACTTTGTACTAAATGAAAACACAACATATCAGAATTTGTGAGATGCCACTAAAGCAATACTTTGGGGGAGATTTATAGCAATAAATGCCTGTATTGGAAAAGAATGGTCTCAAATCAATGACCTTAGCTTATACTTAGATTAGAAAAAGAAAAGCAAATTAAAGTCAAAACAGGTAGAAAAAGGGAATTAATAAAGATTAAAGCAGTAATCAATGAAACAGAAAACAGAAAATCAATAAAGAAAACCAATAAAACCAAAAGCTGGTTCTTTGGGAAGATTAATAAAATTGATAAGTCTCTAGTCAGACTGCTTAGACAAAGAAAAAAGATAAAATTACCACTATCAAGAATGAGAAGTAATATTATTAGAAATTCTACAGATATTAAAAGGATCATAAATACTATGAATAACTTTGTTATTGACACAATATTGACAAATTAGATGAAATGGACAAATTCCTTGAAAGATATTTATACAAACTACCAAACCTCAAACAAAAGAAAACAGATAACCTTAATAGGCCCATATCTATTACAGAAATTGAAATTTTAGTAAAAAATCTTCCCACAAAGAAAACCCTCAACACATGGTTCCACTAGGAATTCTACCACACTTTTAAGAAAGAACTAATACCCCTTCAACACAAACTCTTCCAAATAATCTAAGAGAAGGGAATAATTCCCAACTCATTCTATGAGGTCAGTGTTACACTAATAACAAAACCAGAAGACATTACAAAAATAAACCAATATGTGTAAATCAACTATATTTTGATAAAAATTTTATACAAGATTTTCTTTTTTAAAAAATAAATTTATTTATTTTTGGCTGCATTGGGTCTTCATTGCTGTGCATGGGCTTTCTCTAGTTGCAGGGAGCGGGGGCTACTCTTCATTGCGGTGCGTGGGCTTCTCATTAGAGTGGCTTCTCTTGTTGCAGAGCGTGGGCTCTAGGCATGCAGGCTTCAGTAGTTGTGGCACAAGGGCTCAGTAGTTGTGGCTCAGGGGCTTAGCTGCTCCATGGCATGTGGGATCTTCCCAGATCATAGATTGAACCCATGTCCCCTGCACTGGCAGGTGGATTCTTAACCACTGAGCCACCAGGGAAGTCCCTCGATAAAAATTTTTTAAAAGCCCAATATGCTCCATGAACACAGATGCGAAAATTCTACACAAAATTTTAGCAAATCAAATATAGCATACAGTAAAAGAATACATGACCCTTGAACAACACAAGTTTGAAATGCACTTAAACATGGATTTTTTTTCATTAAATATGTACTACAGTACTACATAATCTGTGGTTGACTGAATTCAAGGATGTGGTACCTTGAATACAGAGGGCCAACTGTAGGGTTATATGTGGATTTTCGACTGTGAGGAGGGTCAGTGCCCCTAAGTCCCACATTGTTCAAGGGCCAAATGTACTTTATGACCAAGTGAGGTTTATCCTAGGAACTCAGGGTAAGTTTAATATTTGAAATCAATTAGTGTAATTCACCATAACAAACTGAGATAGAAACCATATGACTATTAAATGCAGAAAAAGCATATGACGAAATGCCTGATAAAAACTCTTAGCATTTAGAAATAAAAGAGAATTTCCTTAATCTGATAAAGGCATCTTATGAAAAACCTACAGCTATACATCATACTTAATGGTGAAAGACTGGATGCTTTTCCCCTAAGATCAGGAAGAGTACAGGCTCAACATTGTACTGCATGTTCTAGCCAGTGAAATAAGGCAAGAAAAACAAAAGGCATCCAGATTAGAAAGGAAGAAGTAAAACTGTCTTTATTGTAGATAACATCATTGTCTTTGCAGAAAATCTGCTAGAATCTACAAAAAAGCTACTTGTTGAATGAGTTAAACAAGATTGCAGGATACTGATGAATGTACAAAAAGTAAACTGTACAGCTGACCCTTGAACATGCGTTTGAATTGTGCGGTTCTATTTACATGTGGATTTTTTCACTAAATATGTACTACAGTACTACATGATCTGTAGGTGGTTGAATCCGTGAACAGAGAACCATGGATACACAAGGTGGACTGTAAAGTTATATAAAAGAATAAAAGATAAAAGATTGGTGCCCCTAAGCCTCCCATGTTGTTCAAGGGTCAACTGTATTTCTATGTACTAGCAATGAAAACTGAAACTACAAAACCAAAACCATTTATAATAGCATAGAAAATGAAATATTTTAGGTGTTAAAATATTTTAACACCTAAAATATTTTAGGGGTTAAATAAACCTGACAAAATATGTTAAAACCTGGACACTGAAAACTACAAAAGCTGAGAGACCTAAATAAATAATAAAGACCTACATAAATGGAGGGATTGATCTCATTCATCAATTGGAAGATTCAATATTGTTGAAATGTTAGTTCCTCTAAATTTTTTTTTTTTTTTTTTTTTGCGGTACGCGGGCCTCTCACTGTTGTGGCCTCTCCCGTTGCGGAGCACAGGCTCCAGATGCGCAGGCTCAGTGGCCATGGCTCACGGGCCCATCTGCTCCGCAGCATGTGGGATCTTCCCGGACCGGGGCACGAACCCGTGTCCCCCGCGTCGGCAGGCGGACTCTCAACCACTGTGCCACCAGGGAAGCCCAGTTCCTCTAAATTTATCTAAAGATTCAATGTAATCCCAATCCAAATCCCAGAAGGCTTTTTCCTTTATAGAAATGGAATAACATTCTAAAATTCATATGGAAATTCAAAGGTCCTAGAATAGCCAAAACAACTCTGAAAAAGAAGAACAAAATTGGAGGACAAACACTATTTGATTTTTAAACTTTTATTATAAAGCTATGATATTCAAGACTGATGTTAAGGTAAATATATAGATCAAAGGAACAAAATATACAGAAACAGACCCCCATATATAGAGAGTGATTTTTGACAAAGGTGTAAGGCAATTAAGTAGAGAAAGGATAATCTTTGCAACAAATGGTGTCAGAGCAATTGAATCTTTGATCATATCTAGTACCATATAAAAATATTAACTCAAAAGGAATCATAGACTTAAATGTAAAACCTAATACTCTAAGGCTTCTAGGAATATTTGCAAATCATAAATTTGCTAAGGAGTTATATCCAGAATATGTAAAGAATTCTCAAAACTCAACAGTAAGAAAACAAACAATTTAGTTTTAAAAGATGGGCAAAATACCTGAATAGACACTTTACCAAATATGATACACAGAAGCAAATTAGCACATGAAAAGACTCTCAACATTATCAGTCATTAGGGAAATGAGAATAAAAATCACAATGAGGGCTTCCCTGGTGGCGCAGTGGTTGAGAGTCTGCCTGCCGATGCAGGGGACACGGGTTCGTGCCCCGGTCTGGGAAGATGCCACATGCCGTGGAGCGGCTAGGCCTGTAAGCCATGGCCGCTGAGTCTGCGCGTCCGGAGCCTGTGCTCCGCAACGGGAGAGGCAACAACAGTGAGAGGCCCGTGTACCGCAAAAAAAAAAAAAAACACAATGAAATATCACTACATATCTATAGAATGGCTAAAATTAAACGCAATGACATTAGTGTGTGAGGAACTGGAACTCTCATTCACTACTGAAAGGAATATAAAATGGTAGCACTTTGGAAAAAAACTTCGGCCTTTTCTTAAAAAGTTAAACATACACCTACCATATGATCCAGCCACCCTGTTCTGAGGTATTTACTCAAGAAAAAATGAAATGTATGTCCATACAAAGATCTGTATACAACTATTCACAGTAGCTTTATTTGTAATGGATAAAATCTGGAAACAACAAATGTTCACCAAAAGGTTAACTGCAGAGTTGTTTTTTTTTTTTTTTTACAATGGAATACTACTCAGCAATAAAAAGGAATAAACTGCAACAACATAGATGAATCTCAAAATAATTAAGCTGAAGAAATCAGACAAAAAAGATCATATACTGTATAACTACATTTATGTATAACCATAGAATATGCTAACTACATGCAAATTCTGTAGTGACAGAAATTAGATCAGCAGTTTCCTGGGGATGGGGGTGAAGGTTAGATGAGATGAAGCGATTACAATGAAACATGAGGAAACTTTTTTTGGGGTAATGGGTATGTTCACTATATTGATTGTGGTGATGGTTCCACGGGGGAATGTATATGTGAATGTATGTACATACACATATATATATACGTGTCAAAACTTATCAAATCAAATTGTACAGTTTAACTATGTAAGTTTATGTGTCAGTTATACCTTAATAAAGCTACTAAGGGCTTCCCTGGTGGTGCAGTGCTTAAGAATCTGCCTGCCAATGCAGGGGACACGGGTTTGAGCCCTGGTCCGGGAAGATCCCAAATTACGCGGAGCAACAAAGCCCGTCGCCACAACTAGTGAGCCTGTGCTCTAGAGCCCGCGTGCCACAACTACTGCAGCCCGCATGCCTAGAGACTGTGCTCGGCAACAAGAGAAGCCACCGCAATGAGAAGCCCACGCACCGCAACCAAGAGTATCCCCCGCTCGCCACAACTAGAGAAAGCCCGCGTGCAGCAACGAAGACCCAACGCAGCCAAAAATAAATAAATAAAATAAATAAATTTATTTAAAAAAAAACTACTAAAAAAACGTAGTAAATATACACATAAGTTTGTATGTAAATTTTACCTCAAAAGAAGAAAATGCAAACTCTAATTACAATTCTCACTACAAAACGACACGTGTGTTGAAGTACTGGAATTATATGTTGGCTATAATTTGCTTTAAAATACATAAAAAATAAGACGGATTGATGGATGGATAGATATGTATAAAGAAGGGATAGAAAAAATGTTAATACTAGACTCTAGATGGTAGGTTTATGGATGTCTACTGTAAATTAAAAAATTTTTTCTCTATGTTTGAAAAATTTCATAATAAAATATTGAAAAAAAATAGAGTATTAGTCTAGGCATTAGTATCTGACTAGTAGGAGTTCGAGAAAGAAAAATAGGAAAAACAGATGATTAAATAAATGAATAAATAAATAAACTGAAGGGCATGGATTTTCAAATTGAAGGAACCATCTCATGTCTGGCAAACTGAATGAAAAAAGAACCACATTAAAGTATATCATTAGGGACACTTAATCCTTAAAGGAGAATCCTATAAAGGAGCACAAGGAAAAAAATGGGCGACACAAAGGATTAGAAATCACTACAGCATCAGACTTTTTGCCAGGTGGGGTGGTATTTGTGTGGAATGGAAGGAGGGAGGGAATTTATAAGTAAGAATATGTAGAGGTGGTATGGTGGTAAAAGTAGGAGATCTAAATTTTCATATTCCAAGTCAACTGATAACGTCTAACATTGTAAAATTAAGAAACAGCAGTAAAAGCCTGTTAGAAACACTAAGCCAAATACCAAAAGAAACATCTGAACAATTGAACATGATTGTCTCTGGAAAGCAGATCTTGGAAGTAAGGAAGGGACCTTTGTTTTTTGTTATAAACCGTGTAATCTTTATATTTCTGACTTATATACATATATTACTTTGAAAGGTCTTAAATTAGAAAACACTTTAAAATACAATTATTATATGTGGAATAAAGTTAAATAGAAAATAATTTTTATTAGTTGCTTCTCAGAGAATATTCTTTTGAAACCCGTTTTTACAAATATGTAAATTGAGACACGGAAAAGAAATATGTTTAGACTAAGTTAGTGGATGGGTCAACTTCTATTATAATGACCTAGAAGCAAGTGTTAAAGTTCTTTCATTATCTTAGAATTTTGTTCTTACAAAATATGTGGGCCCTTGAGTGGTCTGGAAATAAATCTCTATTATGTCATGTAGAGTTTTTACTCTCTAGCAACCACAGGTATAGTATTTATCCCTAGTACTTGAGAGATTTCAGAAAAATGACAAATTCAAACTCCAAACCTTGCAGGGCATGTTTTAGGCTCAGCTAAGATTCGGCAGGTTATTGGAACTTTACCTACAGAATCTCTGTTCCTAGGTAAGAACTGTATTTCAAATAATAAATCCAAAGTTCTATAAAACACTGGAATAAAAAGTTTGGCCAATTGTGCTTATTTTACTGTATTTATCAAGGCAGGAAAGTAGTCCAAATAAGATTTTCAACTATGTGGTTTGAAATGAAATGTTTAAGGTTTTTTTTTGGCCATGCCACATGGCTTGTCGGATCTTAGTTCCTCATCCAGGGATTGAACACGGGCCCTTGGCAGTGAAAGCATGGAGTCCTAACCACTGGACCTCCAGGGAATTCCCCCAAATGTTTACGGTTTTAATCCTAGGTTAATTGCTGGATATTAAAATTTTGTGATTTGGCCTCAATCTATTATGCAATCTCTGTCTTAAGGATACATTTCTTTTTATTAAAAATTAATTAATTAATTTATTTATTTTTAATTTTTGGCTGAGTTGGGTAGTCGTTGCTGCGTGCAGGCTTTCTCTGGTTGTGGTGAGCGGGGGCTACTCTTCGTTGCGGTGCGCGGGTTTCTCATTGCAGTGGCTTCTCTTGTTGCAGAGCATGGGCTCTAGGCACGCGGGCTTCAGTAGTTGTGGCATGCAGGCTTCAGCAGTTGTGGCTCGCAGGCTCTAGAGTGCAGGCTAAGTAGCTGTGGCGCATGGGCTTAGTTGCTCCACGGCATGTGGGATCTTCCCAGACCAGGGCTCGAACCTGTGTTCCCTGCATTGGCAGGCGGATTCTTAACCACTGTGCCACCAGGGAAGCCCAAGGATACATTTCTATAAAGATACCCATTAACTGAAATCTAATTTACAAGAAGCCATTCCCTTGATTTATACTGCTCAGAGTAATGATCTATACTGTTTCTTTCTCTTTGTTCATTAGTATGTACAAAATTCCTCCTGGAGCACAGAGGAATTTGATCTAAGCAAATTGATCTAGAGTGAGAGAATTGATATTTGGAACAATGCAACGGTTTAACAAGTGAGAGTGGAAGAGGCACTGACAACCACTGGTTCCAATGCCCAAGTCCTACTGTCTTGGCAGATTCCAGAGATGGAGTGACAAAGGCAAAGATGCTATACATTTACCCAAAATAGCACATGTTCTAAAGTAACTCATTCCTCCGTTGATGGAACTGAATATTGTTCCTAGATAAAAATTATAGATTAGCTACTCTAAAAATAGCTTTGGTGATACTAATGATTCTTGGATTTCACTTTATCAGAGATGAAAGGAAAACTACCTTTCTAGGGCTTGGAGAGTCTTTTCAGTGACCTGAAGTAATCACTAAAAAGCAATTTTTACAGTGTGCTACACAGGTCTAAAGAGATTTGGATTAGTGTCTTATATAAATATGATGACATTGGATTTGGCAATGATTTCTTAGATATGACATTAAAGGCGCAGGTAACAAAAGAAAAAAGACAAGTTGGACTTCATGAAATTAAAAATTTTGTGCATCAAGACACAATCCACAGAGCAAAAAGCCAACCCACACAATGGGAGAAAATATTTGCAAATCATATATCTGATAAGGGATTAATATCCAAAATATACACAGAACTTCTAAAACTCAAAAACAACAGAACAACTTGATTAAAAATGGGTAAAGGGGCTTCCCTGGTGGCGCAGTGGTTGCGCGTCCGCCTGCCGATGCAGCCGGAGCCTGTGCTCTGCAACGGGAGAGGCCACAGCAGAGGGAGGCCCGCATACCACAAAAAAAAAAAAAAAAAAAAAAAGTGGGTAAAGGACTGAAATAGACATTTCTCCAAAGAAGACATACAAATGGCCAATATGCACATGAAAAGATGCTTAACATCACTAATTATTAGGGAAATGCAAATCAAAACTACAATGAGATACCACCTTACACCCACTAGGATGGCTACTCAAAAAAAAAATCAGAAAATAACACGTGTTGGTGAGGATGTGGAGAAAGGGGAACCCTTGTACACTGTTGGTGGGAATGTAAAATGGTATAGTTGCTGTGGGAAACAGCATGATTAATTCCTTAAAAAATTAAAAATAGAATTACCATATGATCCAGCAATTCTACTTCAAAAGAACTGAAAGCAGAGCCTTAAAAAGATATCTGTGCAGGTATGTTCATAGCAGCATTATTAGTATTCACAATAGTTAAAATGTCAAAGCAACCCAAGTGCTCTTCGACTGATGAATAGATCAGCAAAACATGGTATATACATACAATTATTCAGTCTTAAAAGGGAAATTCTGCAATATGCTATAACATGGATGAACCCTGAGGACATCATGCTAAGTGAAGTAAGCCAGTCACAGAGAGACAAATACTGTATGATCCCACTTATAAGATGTACTTAGAGCAGTCAAAATCATAAAGACTGAAAATGAAATGGTGGTTACCAGGGGATAGGGGGAGAAGTGAATGCGGAATGATATTGTTTAATAGGTATGGAGTTTCAGTTTTACAAGATGAAAAGCATTATGGGGATGGATGGTGGCAATGTGCAACAGCCGAAAGCCCATGTGGGAAGTCATGGATATCTCCAGAAAATATAAGCCCCTGCCTGGGTAGAGGAATAGTAAGCAGTTTTAGGGATATACAGAGGCAGCCGGGCAGGCCAGACACCTAGAAAACTGGCAACAGTCATCCAGCTCTAGATGTCCTGCATGTTAACAGTTCACTACTATATTAGGATAAAAAAGACAAAGATGTATCCCCTGGAAAAGTACATTTCTTTTCTTATGTGATTAAACTTTAGAATTTAAATCCTCTGATTAAATTTGGATAATGTCATCACTATCTTAGAGACTGTTCTGATAACAAAGAATCTAGAGGGAAAACACAATCAGCAAGCTTTGATTTCAAGTGATTTTTAACTTGAGTTTTATTACCAAGTAAATAATCTTAAGAAAAATGAACTTCTTCCTTAAACTATTTTCTACTTCTTACTAGATGAAAGCAGAAATCACAGTACTGTTAGATTACAATTTTGAGGTACATCTTCTCCTTCCTTAGTTTCCATCTACTCAACTTTTCTAGACACACAAAGACACACACACTGTTGAATTATTTTGTTAGAATTATGAAAAGCAAAGTAAGTCCTGAAAGCATCCTTACAAACAACAAAATCAACATCTTGGGGCCTTAATTTCTGAATTTTATTGAAATTTTGACTCAAAAACTTAAGACTCTTGTCAATGACCAAATAAAGACTCAAATTGTAGGTTGCAACCATAGTACAGTCAATTGCAGGTGAAGTAACTGCAACTGTTTTCTAAGAGTTATATTTTGAAACTGTGGTCTTCAGAGAACAAGTGATGGACAGCCGGTATGAGTCATGAAGCTGGTGCCCACGCAAACAGGAGGCCACAGAGCAGTGAGTACTAGGGCTGGACATTGAAGTGCTTCTGATGGATAGAATATTCTCAGATAAGTCACCTAAGTTCATTATAAAGACAACACCTTTTTGACTTGGATGTGTATCTGATAAGAGGCAGACCAACCTATTTTTGAGAAGAAAAACTCTGTATTATTAGTTGACTATACATAATGGGGGAAAAGGTTATTTCTTGAAAAGAAATATGCCCTTGTTTTTGAGGAAAACAGCCCTTCTTCAATTTCCGTTCTACTGTTCCTTATTTATTTTGGAAAGATTCATTAAAACTGAGCCTCTAGAATGATGAACAAGCTGTTCATCTAGTAGCCGTTTCCCAAGAAGAATTATCTACTGAATCATAAAGATCAGGTCAAAGTTACCTAACTGTTTGCATGGTAAGTCCACAACTATACCCAGAATTCTAAAAAATAAGTAAAAAACAGTATTATCTAGCTAAAAATAACTAAGACAGGTCCAGGCTAAGAATAAAATAGCTGTAAAGCTATATTAAACTCTTCTAGGACTGGGGATGGTTTTTAAGCTCCAAGGGATCATTTCCCACTTCTAAGGATTTTAGGAACACCAGAAAATCCACCTCTGCACCCCAATTCCCAGCTTTTATGTCCATTTATTAATGTCTAGAATTTTACTATTCATGTTTCTTTCTTATAGTTTAAGGTCTAGTTCCTACTAAAAGGCAAATATTCCTGAAGGTTTGGGGATACCTTTAGCCAGTTGCCTACCAATGAATACGAAAAAGGCTTTGAGATTAAGTTTCCTTAGCAGGGTAGAAAAAGCAGTTATGAGGAAACTGGAAGTCTGATGCAGGAGAAAATAAGAGGGCCAGTGAAGTTGGAAAAGGGCATGGAACAAGGCTGGGGAAATCATCTATCTCCCAGTTTGCCTGGTCAGTTCTCCCTGGGAGGTCCAGTTTGGGTCCTTGGAATATGCAGAGAAAGGTTCCTAATTCATGGAGAGGTGGGAGGAGTTCAAGTTCAACATACCTAAGGGACAGTAGGTTTTTATGCCTATCATCAAACACTTGCAGAGGTATGCATATCTGCTGGTGTGAGAGCACAAATGTGAAAGTATACAGGCACACACAAACCCATATTAAACTTAAATCATTACTTTTTTTTTTTGAAGTATAGACTCCCTAAGTTAAAAGAAACCTCAGAGATAGTTGAATTTTTTCATTGACACATGGGGATGTTAAGACACACAGAAGTAAAGTGACATAATCAAGGTCACACAGCTAGTTAGAGCAGTACTGAAACCAGGAAATGATGTTTTATAAGATATTAAATAATTTGGCCACATCCTCTCTTTCTGGACTTCCTGAGTACTATTCACTTATGTAGATGTCATCCTGAAGGTGAAGGAGCTGAATGCTCTGTGTGCTGAACATATTCTTTGCTTTCCCACTGCCATGACATTGGTTAAACTATTTCTGCCACTTGGAATCTCTCTTTCCAATCTCTAATGGTTAAAATCCTATTCATTCTCCAAAGGCCTATTCAAAGGTCTCTTTCAAAATGCCTTTCCTGGTTACTCTCTCTCTATTTCCTATCTGTTAGGACTGTTCGTGCCTCCCTAAACTTCATAGTTGAAGACCTAACTCCCCAGTGTGGTTGTATTTGAAGGAAGTAACTAAGGTTAAATGAGGTCATAAGGAAGGGGCCCTAATCTGATAGGATTAGTGCCCTTATAAGAAGAGATACCAGAGAGCTCTTCTCTCTCTCCCCCTCCCTCTCTACTCCCCACATATGCATGAGGTATGGCCCTATGAGGACAGAGCAAGAGTTGGATTCAAGCCAGAGAGTCCTTACCCAGAAATCAAATTGGCTGGAACCTTGATCTTGGATTTCCAGCTTCCAGAACTGTGAGAAAATAAAATCCTGTTGTTTAAACCACCCAGTCTATGGTATTTTATTACAGCAATCTGAGCGGACTAAGACACTACCTTATATAGAACTTTGTTTATACTTCTCTAACAATTATTTCATTCTATTTACATCTAGGACTATTTTTGTTCAAGAATGTGCAAAAATGCCATCTTAAAACCTCTCTCAGAATTATATAAGATAGAACGACTACTGACAGATTTTAGCTGCCAACGTAGTACAATGTAATAGCAATAAAGAGTATTAGTATTAGTATTACAACAAAAATGATCAAGGTACAGAGGGTTTTTTTTTTTAAAGAAGTAATACCTTACTGTTTTATAAGAAAATGTATTATGTGAAATCAGTTTCTATATTGTTCCTATCTTCCCATGGTCATTAAGAGATGATAATAAATATTTATTAAAAGGCCAACAATTTATTAGGTTTTAAAAACTAAGCATTAAACTATTAATCAATTAAACACAAATAATTAAAAATTTTTGTGTACATATCATCTCTCTCTTAAAGCCATCTCTGGCACATCTTGGAATCAACTCAAATGTCTGGTTAAAGTATCTTAAATATGAGTATTGGGGATATACAGAATGCTTGTTGAATTTTTAAAAAGTTAATTACATGTTTTCCAGTGGTTTGCTTCTAACATTACAATATTCATTCTAATTTTATTAGCTGGAAATGTCACCCAAGAGTATAATAAAACTATTTAATTTCTCACGGTCATTCCAGCTGGTTCTCTGACTTCTTCCTGGTAATCCCCTGCCGTCAGTACTGAAGTAGTCCTATGACTGAGCGTTCTCCCTGCTTTCATTTCCCCAGTACTTAATCTCCCTCTGAAAGTGGTCTCTCTTTATCTTTATGCCTCTCTCATCACAGAAAAATCTATCAGTGACAAACGGGGACAACTGCAAGGCTGCAGAAATTAAAAACAGACTTCATGAGTTAGGTACAAAATGTTTCCCTTTGGACATAAAGGGAATTTGCTGAGTCACTGAGTTAAGTATTTATAGCACCACATAATTTATTTTCTGCTGTAATAACTTCTTCCGTAATTCAGCAGCTCCTCCACAAGTCTCCATCAAATCTATGATTACTCAAAAATGCTAACAATGCTGACTAATAAGAAGGAAACAGTGCTACCTAAGCAAAATAAACTAGAAGAATAATTTATGTATAAAGTGCTTTTTAGGGACGAGTTTTTAATAAAATCTTTGCTTCCATTATCCACAAAGAGAGTCATAAGTTTTGCATTTTACATTCTTTTCTCAATTATGTTATCAGGCTATATCTCATCAAAAGCTTTTAAATTCCTATCCTTAGGCCTTTTCCCTACTACACTCAAGAATTCACAACCAGAAGAAGCTAAAAGCTACAGGTTGTAAAGTCAGCCTCCTATTAGCTACATCTGGTTGCAGATGTGTTTCTTTTTTGGCTGTCGAAGCCTTTTAAAAAATTAAGCCAACATTTAAAAATGAAAAGATTCTACATAAAAGCTAAATTTCTAACTTCTTTTGAAAAACTGAAAGACGTGGTAAAAATATTCCTGCATTCCTGCATGGTGACAACTGCTGGGGCTGAGGGGCTGCCCTCATTAGACAGTCTCTTCCTTTGGCCTGCTTAATTAACTCATTTGCCTTATTTGTTTGGCCTCCATAGGCATTTGGTTTGTCTCCCTTGCTAAAAGCAAACCATGCTATAGATAACTTTCTTTGTGGATCTCTCCTTAAGTACTCTCATCAACACTCACCTGTTACACTAGCCTATTAAGTGGTTTCTGTTCCTCTAACCTCTCAATCCTCCTGAACATCTTCTACACTGCTGTTAAGTTTCTGAAACACAAGCAGGTCACTGCCCTGTTCTAGAGAATGCTATTGCATGCTTCTTAGTGACTAGAGAATAACATTAATCTAAACTCGTAACATGACATTCTAGGCATTCTGCGATTAGATTCCAAATTACCTTTCCCATCACATTTGCTAAGTAGATTGACACTATCCGAAAAAGAAGTGTCAAGTGGCCTACTATGAAGTTCTGCTCTTTTCACCATTTTAATCAATGACTTAAATAACAAGAAGTATGATTTTCAGATTTAAGGAGGAGAAGGAATAGGAAATATTTATAATTTATTTACATTCATCCTGTGAGATGTGTACCTTAATCTTTATACTGTCTTCGACAAGGGCTCACCCATGGAAAACAAAAAGATCTGGGGTCAATGGTGTTTTAAGATTACACAAATGTCAAGTATTAACATAAAGATCCAGAGCTCCTTTGCCTTTTACAGCATAGTAAGCATTCCTAAAGCATTTCTGGATATAGAATCTCATTTTTTTCAAGACCAAGAAGAAAAGCAAGATTACAGATAAAAGACATAAATAAATTGAAGCAATGGTTACATAAAATAGGATTTGCATTTTGACAGAAGGCTTTCTGCACTGCACTGGTACTTAAGGATATATTATACTATAACCACGAACATTTTTCAGAGTACCAAAGATGTGTTTAGCACTCTGCAGGGGTCTGGGATGGTAGTTCTAAAATGTATTGTCACTTATAAGGTTTTAAAACACTGGGATGAAGCCCTATGAAATAGAATAGAGTTGTGTTAGGAAGAACAAGTAACTGCCAATTGTGACACAGCATCCCACTAGAGAAAGAGTTATGCTATAAAAATTTTAAGTTTGTTCATTCCAAAAAGGTGATACAGTCCAGATAACTTTTTTTCTTTTTTTTTTTTACTCAATCTTTTGGATTCAAATTCCATTCCTGGTGGACCAGTTTCTCATGATAACACTTTGGCATGGGGCATGCCCAGATGTCAGCTGCAATGCACTTCCCAGAAGTCATGTCAGCTTCAGTTAACTTTCTTGAATGGAAAAGATCACAGATTTCAGTTTTGGCCAAGTATAGTCTCTGCAACTCCAACCCCCGACCCCCAATTAAACAAATGAATTTGTTTTGTAAGAAAAACAATAAAGCAAAATGTGTTTTTTTCCCACAGCTTTTCTTGTAAACCACAGGTCTCTCTTTCTGTTTTTACATCTTCATTGGAGTATAATTGCTTTACAATGTTGTGTTAGTTTCTGCTGTATAACAAAGTGAATCAGCTATATGTATACATATATCCCTGTGTCCTCTCCCTCTTGTGCCTCCCTCCCACCCTCCCTATCCCACCCCTCTAGATGGTCACAAAGCACTGAGCTGATCTCCCTGTGCTATGCAGCTGCTTCCTACTAGCTAGCTATTTTACATTTGGTAGTGTATATGTCAATGCTACTCTCTCACGTCCTCCCAGCTTACCCTTCCCCCACCCCATGTCCTCAAGTCCATTCTCTACGTCTGTACCTTTATTCCTGTCCTGCCCCTAGGTTCATCAGAACCATTTTATTTGAGATTCCATATATATGTGTTAGCATACAGTATTTGTTTTTCTCTTTCTGACTTGCTTCACTCTGTATGACAGACTCTAGGTCCATCCACCTCACTACAAATAACTCAATTTCGTTTCTTTTTATGGCTGAGTAATATTCCATTGTATATATGTGTCACATCTTATTTATCCATTTATCTGTTGATACACACTTAGGTTGCTTCCATGTCCTGGCTATTGTAAACAGAGCTGCAAAGAACACTGTGGTACATCACTCTCTTTGAATTATGGTTTTCCTCCATACTGTTCTCCATAGTGGCTGTATCAATTTACATTATTCCCACCAGCAGTGCAAGAGGGTTCCCTTTTCTCCACACCCTCTCCAGCATTTATTGTTTCTAGAGTTTTTGATGATGGCCAATCTGACCGGTGTGAGATGATATCTCATTGTCGTTTTGATTTGCATTTCTCTAATGATTAATGATGTTGAGCATTCTTTCATGTGTTTGTTGGCGATCTGTATATCTTCTTTGGAGAAATGTCTATTTAGTTCTTCTGCCCATTTTTGGATTGGGTTGTTTGTTTTTTTGTTATTGAGCTGCAAGAGTTGCTTATAAATTTTGGATATTAGTCCTTTGTCAGTTGCTTCGTTTGCAAATATTTTCTCCCATTCTGAGGGTTGTCTTTTGGTCTTGTTTATGGTATCCTTTGCTGTGCAAAAGCTTTTAAGTTTCATTAGGTCCCATTTGTTTATTTTTGTTTTTATTTCCATTTCTCTAGGAGATGGGTCAGAAAGGATCTTGCTGTGATTTATGTCATAGAGTGTTCTGCCTATGGTTTCCACTAAGACTTTGATAGTGTCTGGCCTTACATTTAGGTCTTTAAACCATTTTGAGTTTATTTTTGTGTATGGTGTTAGGGAGTGTTCTAATTTCATTCTTTAACATGTAGCTGTCCAGTTTTCCCAGCACCACTTATTGAAGAGGCTGTCTTTTCTTCATTGTATATTCTTGCCTCCTTTGTCAAAGATGAGGTGACCATAGGTGCGTGGGTTTATCTCTGGGCTTTCTATCCCGTTCCACTGATCTATATTTCTGTTTCTGTGCCAGTACTATACTGCCTTGATTACTGTAGCTTTGTAGTATAGTCTGACATCAGGGAGCCTGATTCCTCCAGTTCCATTTTTCTTTCTCAAGATTGCTTTGGCTATTCGGTCTCCATCTGTTTATATCATCTTTAATTTCTTTCATCAGTGTCTAATAGTTTTCTGCATTCAGGTTTTTTGTCTCCTTAGGTAGGTTTATTCCTAGGTATTTTATTCTTTTTATTGCAATGGTAAATGGGAGTGTTTCCTTAATTTCTCTTTCAAATTTTTCAACATTAGTGTATAGGAATGCAAGAGATTTCTGTGCATCAATTTTGTATCCTGCTACTTTACCAAATTCATTGATTAGCTCTAGTAGTTTTCTGGTAGCATCTTTAGGATTCTCTATGTATAGTATCAGGTCATCTGCAAACAGTGACCTACTGTCTACTTGTAAAGTATGTTATTAAGTTATATTAGACATCATTAGTATTTTCACAAAAGTTAATGACAGATTCTCAGGGTTTGGGGATCCTTAAATACCTCTCAGTCCAACTGTGGAACTTTTAAGACACTGATATCCAGTCTTCAGCCCCAGAGATTTTGGTTTCAACTGGCCTTTGATAGGAGTTTTATATCTGTGGCTTTAAAAGCACTCCAGGTGATTCTAATGTGAGCAGGGTTGAGTGGATCCAGGTAAAAGGATTAGAGCTCATTTAGAGAAATAAATGATTGGGAATCAGGGGACTTGGGCTATTGTACTGAATGCTGAATAATCAATTCAACAAACTTTTTGGTGAAATGCTCTGGACCATTTAAAGATGGGGGTGGATTTCAAACCTTTTTTTTTTTTATTTTATTATTATTATTATTATTATTTGTGGTACGTGGGCCTCTCACTGTTGTGGCCTCTCCTGTTGCGGAGCACAGGCTCCAGATGTGCAGGCTCAGCGGCCATGGCTCAGCGGCCCAGCCGTTCCGCAGCATGTGGGATCTTCCCGGACTGGGGCACGAACCCGTCCCCTGCGTCGGCAGGCGGACTCCCAACCACTGCGCCACCAGGGAAGCCCATCAAACCTTTTTTAAAAATGCAATTTTGGCTTTTCTTCAAATGAAATCTTATTTGTAATTCAATGTATGCGAAAGAAACAAAAGGGAAGTGGGTTGGGGTTAGGAATTTCTCCTCTATTGCATTAGCCTTCTCACTGCTCTTCTAAGTAGGAAGCTAACTCCCCAATCCTATAGCATTTTCATCCTATAGCTTTGATGGCATGGCACACTTGTTCCTTATCCCAAGGTTGCAGATTTCACTTTTCCTGGAGTATAACTGAAATGAGGACAGGCGTTTGTCGCAGAGCTGTGGGTGGGCAAAATACACGTGCTCATAAGAACCCTGCCCCTGGAGGATCTCTATCTGCTCAAGCCCTATGGGAGGCACTGCAGCCTGTGTCCGGTTTCTGACTTCCCACTTAGGCTCTCCCATGTGTCCTCTGAGGTAAATCAAGAATTAACCACTGTTCTCCAATTATTCTTGGTAATACTAAAAGAAAGCCTAACAAAATAAGTTATGTATTCAGTCATGTAAACACATTCCAAACATTTAATGGAAACACCCTAAGGTAGTCAATATATAAACCAAAGCTTTTGGGACCTAGATACTGAAATAGTGTAATTACTTCCTATTACTATACATGATGTCAACACTCCAAAGTAGTTCATGTACTTTTAATTGCATTATTTAAAAAAGTGGAATATTCTTTAAATAATTTAAAATCTATAGTCTAATGTTTTCTTCCAATCCTCATGTTGCCCATGAATACCCTGTCTAGTCCAAACCTGTACAATTCACAGTCAAGTCCCTGCACTCCCCCCCGACCCCCCACCAAGTTCATTAAGCCTGGATAGTTCCCTTCTCAATTCTGGGGGATATAAACATTTTATACTGTATTCTATACATGGTGATAGTAAAGTAAGAAGAGATATACTTTTGGGAGAAGTCCATTTTCTCTAGAAGATGAAAACTTTCAAACAAATTTTTATGTTTTGATTAAGTTATTCTGTTGTAAAACTTTTACCTTTAAATCTGTATGTCAGGAATTATTTGACTGCCCTAGAATTCTGCAACGGGATCTAGCACACCAGGTATACTAAGGCTCAGGCAAAATCAGCAGAGACTCTGCAGCCCTGCCCTCATCTTCCAGTATGACTTTTCAGCAGATGGAATGCCTCCTCCCTTCAAATGTACTTGGAGGCGCCAAGAGAATACATCAAATTCCATGCAACTGTAGATTAAGTTGGAGCCTAGCTTCAGCTCATAATTATATTTCCATTCTCATTGTTTTCTTGTAAAATAAATTAGTTGATTTTTAATGGCATTACATAATCTACTGAAAGACTGCTTAAATTAGCAACTTTCTTTAACTTCTATTTGAAACCAGGAATTTTGCAACTTCTCTTGATCTCCTACATGTGATTCTCTTGTGCTGTTTCACCCTGTGGCCTTTCTTCCTTTCCTCATTCCACAGATCTTTTTCTCTTCTCTCTCTTCCCAATAGGGTTTGGTAATCATCTCTCTTTAAAAGCCTCTCAAATTTATACCTTTAGCCAGACCTTTCTTTCAAGTTAAAATGCTGCATTTCTCATTGTTTTCTTCACAGATCCACACAGAAGTTCTATAGCAAAGGATACAAACTGGCATCCTGCAGTTCTTTTGTTTTATTTTGAATTTTATTATTAACAATTAGGAAAATTTTAAAAATTTGCAGCAACATGGATGGACCTAGAGATTATCATACTAAGTGAAGTAAGTCAGAAAGAAAAAGACAAATACCAAATGATATCACTTATATGTGGAATCTAAAATATGACACAAATGAACATATCTACAAAAAGACTCACAGACACAGAGAGCAGACTTGTGGTTGCTAAGGGGGCATGTTGAGGGAGGGATAGAGTGGGAGTGTGGGGTTAGCAGATGCAAACTAGTATATATAGGATGGATAAACAACAAGGTCCTACTGTACAGCACAGGGAACTATATTCAATATCCTGAAATAAACTATAATGGAAAAGAATATGAAAAAGAATATATAATGTATATATAAAACTGAGTCACTCTGCTGTACAGCAGAATTAACCCAACACTGTAAATCAACTATACTTCAATAAAATTAAAAACAAACCAACCAACACCCCCCCCACCAACAACAAAACAAAAACCCCCCAGGTCTCTGTCTTATTTTGAAAAGGGCAAGACCCAGCAACACTTGCCCACATTTCTGCCTAACAACAAAAGAATGGAACTAAATAGAAGATGTTCTCTTAACATGGAACAAGCATTCTGCAGTTCTATATATTTCCACTTCAATCATTTACATACTAGTTTGGTGTCTTTAAGCATTTGAGTTTGCAATCTCGTCAAAGAGGATAGGAAGAATAGATAGCAGGCCTGACTTTTAGATTCCTTCCACCCCAAAGTGTCAATGTTTAGTGACAGTCTACCTTTAAATCCATATATTTGCCATCATATCACTGGGGAGTCAGTCATATGTTGTTTGTTTTCAGTTCAAGTAATCAGCACATGACCTTTCAGTAGGGAGTGTACAGCCTGATAAGTAGAGTGGTGTGCAGATCTGTATGTGTGAATTGGGGGGAGGGTTGTTCTTATGGAGCCCCTGGAGGGTTATCACAAAGTTCTCTTGATCCGAGAGCAATACACAGACCATGTCTTCTGTTCACCTACAACTCCCCTCTTCCTCACATTACTCATCTGTTATTGCCATCAAAACTCAGCACAACATTTGCACAGTGCTTTTTATGCTAAGAAAATGCAATAAATACATCTTTGGTGCTTCTGAAAACAAAACAAAACAAACAAAAAAACTCAGCACAGAGCCAATAAGAATTAAGTGGACAGTTGGTTTGAATGTTGATTCTTGTGTTAGACAACCGATGTGTCCACCTATAGGACTTCTGATTGGCTTTCATCACATTTATAACACTTCCTGGGAGAACTCAGCTAAACTTGACACAAGGAAAAGGAGGAGGAGAAGGTGTAATAACAAAAATATCATCAGTAGTCATTAACATTTATTGAAGGCTTATCATGTGCTGGTCAGTAAAGCACTTTACATGTGCTACAGCATTTAATGCTCATAATAACCCCATAAGGTAGATACTATTATCATCCTTATTTATGGTTAACGACACTGGCAAAGAGAAGTAAAATAACATGCCTAAGCTCACAGAGCTATTAAGTCCCAGTCAATCTGATTCCAGTGCCCACTCACTAGATGGTAAGCTTTGTGAAGGTGGAAAGAAGTTGTATTTTGGAAACTGGATACTGTGTGATGGTTAAAAGGACGGATTCTGGACTTCAACAAAACTGGAGTATAAAGTCTTTTCAGAGAAAAACTTTGGGTTTCGTTGATCCTTTGTACTGTATTTTTGTTTTCCCTTTTCATTAATTTCCTTCATTAAGGACTGATTGTGTATCAGACACAATCTAGGAGATGGGGATAGATCAGTGAACAAATGACATTTTCTGTTTTCCTGGAGCCTACATTCTAGTGGCAAGACCCAGAAAATAAATGTAATAAATATATGTGATGTGCACATACCCACAAAAAAGCAGAGAAGGGGGACTAAGCGTGCTGGAGAGGGATGGGTAAAATTTTAAACAGGGTTATCAGGATAGGCCTCACTGAGAAGGTGACATTTAAGCACAGATAGGGAACTGAGGGACAATATCATGGAGTTAATTTAAGAAAGTGCCTCTGAGTATGATGAGAAGCAACTGCGGGGTTTTAGCCGAGGAATGACGTGATTTGATGTATGTTTTAAAAGGGTAACTTTGGCAGCCATGTTGACAATAGAATGTAAGGGGCAAAGGTGGAAGCAGGGAAACCAATAAGAGGGTAATAATCCAGGCAAGAGACTGCCATGGGTTTAGGAAATGTTTTTTAATTTATAAGTTTGTCTATAGATTTCAGTCTCCCCACCCAATGCCAAAGGCTCTAGGTTCAGGGTACAGCTGGATGCTTTCAGGTTAGCCGCAGCTTTAGCCAGCAGCAGCATTCCACCTTGATTCCCGCTTCCTTTTCATTTTTCACCCACGAAGATTTCCCTGATGTTCTTGTGCTTAGTTATGCATTTAATAAGATATTTTATTTTACACTACATGTTCAGTGTTTTATTGCTGGTGGTGGGAGTGCTGGCCAGGGATGTTTCACAACATCTAGTATGCTACACTGTCAGAGTGGAAGTCCCTGGGTTTGAATTCCACCTTTTCCCATTTAATAGTTGTATGACCTTGGCAAGTTATTTACCTAGACTCAGCTTCCTCAAATGTAAAATGGAGAATATAATATCTAGATCATGGGGTGGTTGTAAAGATTATGATCTTCTAATGCACATAAAGTGCTTAGCCACAATGTGTGGCACATAGGAAATGCTTAATATACTTTATCATTATCATCATCAACATCATCATCAACATGCCTGCAGCATTTTATACATAGTAGGTATTCAATAAACGATTGCTTAAGTGATCTACTGAAAATGAATTACAAATAGCAGTGTGCTCAGTGGAAAAGACATGCAGCTGGTTTGTCTCTAAGTATACATCACAACCAGAGCCAAATGCATAAAAATGTTAGGCGAACTCTTGCCACCCACTCACTCCCTTTAAAAAAGTGAATACGGGCTGCACTCAACTAACTGTAATTCATTAAATGTCTTCAGTTAAACACCCATGTTGTCTTTATGGCCACCTTCTACTACCCCAGGAGCAGAAGTGAAGGGGGAAGTAACAAGCCAAATGTCAGACTCTACAATCTCATGCCTTCAGGAATAGTCAGTGGATGCAAACAGAGGGAAATAAAGTAGGATTTCTTCTCTGTAACTTGTGGTTCCCACCAAGATGCTAGCTCTTTTTTCTTCCAGGCAGTGCTTTCTCGCAACTGACATGGTGGCAATGGGTAAGATGCTCATCAGGTTCCTTGGAGGAGGCACAGGGTTTCCTCTTTTCATGAGACTATTACACTCATTAGCTATTTAAACAAGATACTATCAGATAAAAGTTTACTTGATCTCTATTTTAAAGTGAGTATAATTAAAAATTTCTCATAAAATGTATCAAGTGTAAATCGATGTTATTTGAATTATAAATCACAGTCTGGGCTGGTCAATGCAAGTAGTTCTAGAAAAGTAGGTTAATATTTGATCTCACTAAGAGTGTTTAGCTTTCCACAAGGAAAATTTTATTTTATAACCTGAACTAATCATGAAGGGAATCTGGCATATAACAATGGATGGCTAAGAGAGAACTCAAATCCTCTCCTGAAATCAGTTCTACAGTCTTTGTGATGTTTGTGGTGGCTGGACATCATCCATCATCTCATCATTCCCTATAAAGGACAGCCCAGCACATGTTAATAATATAACATATTACCATATGATCCAGCAATCCCACTCCTGGGCATATATCCGGAAAAGATGAAAAGTCTAATTCGAAAAGATACATGTGGGGACTTCCCTGGTGGTGCAGTGATTAAGAATCTGCCTGCCAGTGCAGGGGACACGGATTTGAGCCCTGGCCCAGGAAGATCCCACGTGCCGCGGAGCAAGTAAGCCCGTGTGCCACAACTACTGAGCTTGCGCTCTAGAGCCTGTGAGCCACAACTACTGAGTCCACGTGCCACAACTACTGAAACCTGCGTGTCTAGAGCCCATGCTCCACAACAAGAGAAGCCACCACAATGAGAAGCTTGCACACTGCAATGAAGAGTAGCCCCCGCTCGCCATAACATTGTGCGCAGCAACGAAGTCCCAATGCAGCCAAAAATAAATAAATAAGTAAATAAATTTATAGAAAAAAAAAGATACACATCCTCTAATGTTCACAGCAGCACTATTTACAATAGCCAAGACATGGAAGCAACCTAAGTGTCCATCAAAGATGAGTGGATAAAGAAGATGTGGTACATATATACAAATGGAATATTACTCAGTTATAAAAAAGAATGAAATATTGCCATTTGCATCAACATGGATGGACCTAGAGATTATCATACTAAGTGAAGTAAGTCAGACAGAGAAAGACAAATATTATATATCACTTCTATGTGAAATTTTAAAAAGAATACAAATGAACTTATTTAGAAAACATAAAGAGAACCACAGACATAGAAAACAAATTTATGGTTTACCAAAGGGGAAGGTGGGGGGAGGGATAAATTACGACTATGGGATTAACAGATACACATTACTATATATAAAATAAACAACAGGATTTACTGTATTCAATTTCTTATAATAACCTATAATGGAAAAGAATCTGAAAAAAGCATGTATATATTATATATGTATAAAAACCAAATCACTTTGCTGTACACCTGAAACACAATATTTTAAATCAACTATACTTCAATAAAAAATATATTAATGTATTATTGAGTAATAGAAATCTTTTCTGAGGTTTAACAAGTTAAATGGCTTCAAATATGGCTTACTTTTTTTTTACTCTGAAAATATCTTTGTGGGTAAATTTTTAAAATTTCATAGTGAATTCTGTATATAAATACAAACTATCAAGTATTAGAAAATCCATGAAAAATGATTATTTCATGAGCTTTCACCCTGTTTTCTAAAATCTAGATATGTGCGTTTCAGAAAAGCTCAAATTTTACCAATAGATGACAAGAAGTCAGACCATATGTTAAGGAAGAATTTTTAAAAATAGCATGATTATATTTAAAAAATGGGAATAATAATAGTTATTATTATCCCATGCATATAAAGCATTTAGCTTATTAGTTCCTGGTATGTCAGAAGTACTCAAAGTAGTTATGATTTTTATTATTCTTTTATTTATTTTCTTTCAATAGCCAACAGCTATAATAGTTATGCTAAAATTAACATTAATGCCTGTCATAGTCACAAGACAATTTATGCATGGGGTCTTACTGATGTCATTATTCCTAATCTGTCATTCAGTTTAACTGGGCCCTGGTGACATTGGGAAAATACACAGACAATTGCTTCTGTAGTTTGGCCCAGAGAACACACACACGAGAAGGTTATACGTAATGTTCAGTTTGGTGTGAACCAAATTAAACAAATAAATCAACCAGTATTAGTAAGGAGACTAAGTTGGGTAAAAGTAAGTAATTACACACACCACCACTATATAGAATCTTTTCAAGAATATGTAAATGAATGGTGTCTAATCCATTCCACATAAATATTTTAAATCTGCATTTATAACTCTCCTTTTAAGGTTAGGCTGTTGCCCAAAACACTTATGAAAAATTTCTGGAATTTAGCTGAGGATTTTATGTAACCAAGATTCTGATCTTTTCTTAGTATATTAAACACCCTTTACAATAACTGTACTTACACCATATTCTCTCAATCTCTTACTATAGTAGACACTATTCTCACTTAAGGTACCAAATTCCAGAACAAAAAAATATAAATATTAAAAACTTAGAAGAGAGTAAAGTCAGACCATCTTTCTGTTCCCAAGCATCTGGTTTGACCCCCACGTTGAATGGTAGTTTGTACTTCAAACTTGACTCTGCTACATGATAATAATGGAAGAAATGGCAACCATCTCTCCTCCGAGGTGGTTATTTCTCAGAGAATGATTGGGGTTAACGGTTTTGACTGAATATTGATAATAAATCCTGAGGTTGAAGGTTAATTATTGGTAACTAATTATCCTTTGTGAATAAAAACTTTCTCTAGAACATTAATAAGTGTCTTGATTTGTGTAGCTTTCATGTATATTAATGTTGAAGGGTGCTCTAAGACTGGCTGAAGCAGAAGAAATAACAGAAGGAGGGTTCTGAAAAGAGGGAAACGAGGAGAGAATGACAAATAAGCCCAGGAAAGCATGGAAAATTGATTAGAAAGCCTGATGGAGAATGCCCCCATGTGAGGGAGGGGACAAAACTCACACACAGCATAGCCTGAACCCAGAGGAAATGGGAGGAAGAGAAAACAGAATTCCCACAAATCATGGTGTCATTACATAAGGGAGACTATGGAGGATTAAAAAAAGTAAAGAATAGATTAGTCTCCTTAATCCTTGACACACTCCTACTAGTTTAACAGTTCACTTTGTCTCCACCTATTCTACTTAGTACTAGTGATTTTCATGCCTATGTATCCTACTACATAATCAATGGATAGCAGAAACCACGTCTTATGCATCATTGCAACTCACACAATTCGTAGTACAGAGTTTTACACAAAGTAGACAGAGACTTTGTTGAAATAAAATTTTCTACCAAAGTGGTTAAAGTAACTTTACATTTACAAGTAACCATGTTCCTTCAAACCTTGTTCTTGCTATTACTTTGTTTAAACCTTAAAAAAAAATTATGAGCGAGAAGTAAAAAATCCTCGTTATTTATACAACATTATTCAAATTCCTTAACATGGCACACAAAGCCCTGTATAGACTAGCCACAGACTACCTTGTCTTTCTGCCTCCACCTCTAGTCACAATTCCCACTAAGTGGTTCATGGTGTTTTCTCTGCCTGTAGTATTTATGTCTTCCCTGCCCACCCACTTCTCACCTCATCCCCACCTGTAAGACAAATGCCTATTTATCCTTCAAGGCACAAATGTCCTAATTTCTTTGTAGTGTTCCTTGCTGCACCAGGAATTAATGTATGTATAGTACTTACATTATACCTGTTTTAGAACACCTACGTTGTGATTTATTTTACTAATCTATCTTTTCTGTAAGCATGTGTGCTCCTTAAGGGCAGAGACCTTGACTGTTCACTTTGTATTACTAACACTTGGGACATGGTGGTTGTAGTTCAATGTCTATTAAGCTGAATTGTACTGGTAGGCTGTCTTATTTCCCGAAGAATGAATAAAAGGGCCCCCGACCTTTGAGAATATAATATGAAAAAGTTGAAAAGTCCAGAAAAATGCTCCATAAATACTTGTTAATTCTTCACTGGAAAACACAATAATAATTAATATCTGTTCTTGCGTGTTAGAGTAAATTATTCTATAATTGCCTTGTATCACTAGTTTAAACTATGAATATTAAACTAATATTAATAAAGAACAGTAATTCCAAGCTAATTATATAATTATAGAGGTTTTCCAGGAGGACAGGGAGAAAGGAGCAGCCATGTAAAACTGGAAAGAAAGAGTGAGAGAAGCAAGAAGAGGTTGTGCTGAGAGGGAGGAGGAGGAATGCTAAGCTGTCCTAAAGAAAAGAAAAAAATAAAGGGAGGAAGTAAAAGCAAGATACTGTTTTTCTGGCCATTCTAAAATTCTGCTGCGCTGGAGGCATCTGCTATAATGAACACATTCATTCACATATCTTTTCCAGGCCAAATTTGGAATCAGCCCAGTGTTCATGCCTGTCTTCACTTTGAAACGTTTTTCTGCTGACATTTTTAAGATTAGTATTTGATTTTACAGCACAAAAAAGATGAAAAAAGACCCTTCATCACCCCCCACTCTTTTTTTGGCCAAAAATGTAATTCTCTGAGACCTGTTATAGGAAATGCAATGTATCCAGATCATGAAGTCTAAGAAAAACAAAATTCTTTTCTTATTTTGTAGATTTTTAAGAATCTCTCTCGTCATTTACCAATGGGAGAAAAATAAAGACTGATGAAATATCTATTTTTTATTACTATAAGATTTTTCTTCTAGCAGCAATCTTCCATCAGTTAGAATCTATAGTAGGATCATATCTACAGTAGGATAAGTAGGGTCCATGTTAATGACTAAGAGGCAAAGCCAGTTAGTTACTCAAGAAACTTCTAAGTCATCAAAGAAATGCAAAACTGCATCTGGTGTGACTCTGAGTACTTAGTAGGTTTTATATTAGAAATATGTGGAAATTAGAGATTTATAAATAATGATGTGTGATAATTATTTATTAAATTAACCATAATATACAGTTAATCAGCATCTCCTAACTTTGCCTCCTCCAAGCCAAAGCTTAACGAAACATCCTTGCTGGATATATGGATGAAATGATTGGAGGAATGAGGAGGTAGGAGTGATGCCAGTTCAATACCTCTAAGCAAAGAGACAAAAAAACCCCAAACTCCGAGAAGTATGCTGCATAATTGGGACTCACATGGGGAATCGTACTATAGTTAAAGAACACGAGCTTTGGAGTCAAGTACAACTGAGTTTGCATCCTGGCTCTGCCACTTACTTGCTCAGTGGTACAGATTCTCTCTAAGCCATAGTTCCTTTGTCTTAAAATGGGAATAATACTCACTGAGTTGGATTAGGTACAGTAAACCAAATGTAGCATCTTGTACACAGTAAAAATTCAATAAATATTATTATTCCTATCACCTTCCTCTGGATTTCTGTTCTTTACTATGTCCTATTAGGTGCACAGGCTTACATAAGAGATATACAATTTTGACATGAAAGACACAGATAATAGATTTTAGTTTACTTATTTTGGGGGGGCAGGTGTTGGGTGCAGAATTACTGCTAGAGTCTGGTGGCAGGAAGGTCATTGTTCAGGAGATCTGCTAGCAAATTCTGTGATTCTCCATGCTTTAATGTTCACTTTCTGCTTCTCTGACTGATTAGGTAAGCTTGGTTTACACAAATGACTTTTTTTCAGATTTTCAACAGATTTTCTTAACACACTATGCTGAATATACTTACTTTGGGCTTTTATATTTTGAAATGGAAATGATACCTAGGTCTCAAATTTTATTTAGTCAGGTAGGCTAGTGGATATTCATTTAGAATGTATAAGCAAAGTTAAAATTTAGCAATGGAAAAATTAAGAACTATAAACTCATGTAGAGAGAAATGTAAAATACATTTCTTCAAACTGAGAAATCAGGCTTTACATCTCATATTTTTTCTAATATATTTATTAAAAGATAATTAGTTTAATTATATATTACATTTGAATTAGGTATAAATTGAAACTATACAGAAGGTGACTTAAGCACTCAGGGTGTGAAAATTTTTTCATTAATAATTAACAGCCCTAAAGAAATCTTCTAAAAAAATAGGTGAACTTCAAGTATATTATGCTCAGTGAAAGAAGCTAGACATAAAAGAACATATATTGTATGATTCCATTTATATAAAATATCCAGAAAAGGCAAATTTATAGAGACAGAAAGTATATTAGTGGTTGCCAGAGAGTGGAGAGTGACTGTAAATGGGCATGAGATTTCTTTTTGGGGTGACGGAATTGTTCTAAAATAGGATGGTGGTGATACTTGTACAATGCTATAAATATACTAAAAGTCGCTGAAATGAAACTTAAAACGAGTGGACTTTATGGTATTTAAATTATATCTCAATAAACCTATTAATAAAAATAAATCTTCCATGTGGCTGGATTTTAGAAAACACATTTTTACATGCTAAATGAAACGAGGATTTTGAAGAAGAAATCTATTTCTACTGCGAATAAGAGCCTGAATAATGCTCTTATGGTGAAATAAGACCTAGCTCAATCAATAACTCAATAAACATTCTCAAAGTGCCATCTGCATATGGAGATCTTTGGAATTTGGGAAGGCAACACATCAGGGTGCTTGAATTGAGGTAAATAGGGTACTGCTTTTTCCTCCCCGGGTAAACATAAACCACAGTGAGTACCAAAGGAGAAAGTGTCATCTCTCCTGGGAGTCATTTTGAGCATCAGTAACCAACAGATGTGCATCAAATATGTAATGGGAGGGATTTGGCATACTTTGATAGACTCTGGACACTCTCCAGATTACTCGGGTTATTAAGAATTGCAACAGGGTGACCCTAAGTTACATGGGTCACTAGGAGAAGGTACTAAATGGTGGTTCATGGTAGAGGGGCCCATGGCCTTTACTGTTGCTCAGTGCTATCGCTAGGAAAGAGTAATGCAGGGGTATCCGATTTTGGTTCCACTTCTGCACTGAGTATTGGTTTTATCTTACGCTTTAATTATTTTTCTTCCCAAAAAAGTAACATTTAGACAAGAACCCCTGCTTTAAACTTTGAGTATATATTTTGGTTCTTAATTTAACAAACATGATCTTTGAATAAAAAGGACCTAAGTAAACAAAGAGTAGACCAATGTTATTCATTAACTGTGAAATGGTTCCTCTGTCAGAAGTTAATTAATGGATACAACATTAGATGGTATGCTTCTTGAGGGTAAGGACCATGTTATTCATCTATTACTCTGCAACAAACATAAGCACAGGGCTTGGCACACCTAATAAATGTTTGCTGAATTGAGAATGAAAGCACCATATAAATAACAAACATAACATGAATGTAAAAGATTATATTATTTTTCACCATAAAACTAACCCTAATAATTTAAACCTAGCTGTTAAGGCACTACCTTCAAGAAAGGCTTTGAAAAAAACCACATTCACAGAAAGACAGACAAGATAAAAAGGCAGAGGGCTATGTACCAGAAGAAGGAAAAAGATAAAATCCCAGAAAAACAAGTAAATGAAATGGAGACAGACAATCTTCCAGAAAGAGAATTCAGAATAATGATAGTGAAGATGATCCAAGACCTCGGAAAAAGAATGGAAGCAAAGATCAAGAAGATGCAAGAAATGTTTAACAAAGATCTAGAAGAATTAAAGAACAAACAAACAGAGATGAACAATACAATAACTGAAATGAAAAATACACTAGAAGGACTCAATAGCAGAATAACTGAGGCAGAAGAACGGATAAGTGACCTG
>NC_041229.1:64455989-64457573 GCF_002837175.3 Physeter macrocephalus
ATCTCATTCAGATGTGATGGAGAAATCAAAAGCTTTACAGACAAGAAAAAGCTAAGAGAATTCAGCACCACCAAACCAGCTCTACAACAAATGCTAAAGGAACTTCTCTAAGTAGGAAACACAAGAGAAGAAAATGACCTATAAAAACAAACCCAAAACAATTAAGAAGATGGTCATAGGAACATACAGGTCGATAATTACCTTAAAGGTGAATGGATTAAATGCTCGAAACAATAGACACAGGCTTGCTGAATGGATACAAAACAAGACCCATATATATGCTGTCTACAAGAGACCCACTTCAGACCTAGGGACACATACAGACTGAAAGTGAGGGAATGGAAAAAGATATTCCATGCAAATGGAAATCAAAAGAAAGCTGCAATAGCAATTCTCATATCAGACAAAATAGACTTTAAAATAAAGAATGTTACAAGAGACCAGGAAGGACACTACATAATGATCAAGGGATCAATCCAAGAAGAAGATATAACAATGGTAAATATTTATGCACCCAACATAGGAGCACCTCAATACATAAGGAAACTGCTAACAGCTCTAAAAGAGGAAATCAACAGTAACACAATAATAGTGGGGGACTTTATCACCTCACTTACACCAATGGACAGATCATCCAAGCAGAAAATTAATGAGGAAACACAAGCTTTACATGACACAACAGAACAGATAGATTTAAATGATATTTATAGGACATTCCATCCAAAAACAGCAGATTACACTTTCTTCTCAAGTGTGCAGGGAACATTCTCCAGGATAGATCACATCTTGGGTCACAAATCAAGCCTCAGTAAATGCCCAAATCAATAAAATGAGAAATGAAAAAGAAGTTACAACTGACACCACAGAATTACAAAGGATAATAAAAGATTACTACAAATAATTATATACCAATAAAATGGACAACCTCAAAGAAATGACAAATTCCTAGAAATGTACAATGTCCTCAGAATGAACCAAGAAGAAATAGAAAATATGAATAGATCAATTACCAGTAATAAAATTGAATCAGTAATAAAACAACTCCCAAAAAACAGAAGTCCAGGACCAGATGGCTTCACAGGTGAATTCTACCATTTATAGAAGAGTTAACACCTATTCTTCTCAAACTATTCGAAAAATTGCAGAGGAAGGAACACTCCCAAACTCATTCTATGAGGCCACCATCACCCTGATACCAAAACCAGACAAAGATACTACAAAAAAATAAAATTACAGCTCAATATCACTGATGAATATAGATGCAAAAATCCTCAACAAAATACTAGCAAACAGAATCCAACAACACATTAAAAGGGTCATACACCATGATCAACTGGGATTTATCCCAGGGATGCAAGCATTCTTCAATACATGCAAATCAATAAATGTGATACACCATATTAACAAACTGAAGAATAAAAACCATATGATCATCTCAATAGATGCAGAAAAAGCTTTTGACAAAATTCAACACCCATTTATGATAAAAACTCTCCAGAAAGTGGGCATAGAGGGAACCTACCTCAACATAATAAAGGCCATATACAACAGACTCACAGCAAACATCATTCTCAATGGTGAAAA
>NC_041229.1:64458808-64497351 GCF_002837175.3 Physeter macrocephalus
ACAAAGGAGGCAAGGATACACAATGGAGAAAAGACAGTCTCTTCAATAAGTGGTGCTGGGAAAACTGGACAGTTACATGTAAAAGAATGAAATTAGAACACTCCCTAACACCATACACAAAAATAAACTCAAAATGGATTAGAGACCTAAATGTAAGACCGAGCACTATCAAACTCTTAGTGGAAAACACAGTAAGAACACTCTTTGACATAAATCATAGCAAGATATTTTTTGATTCATCTCGTATAGTAATGGAAATAAAACCAAAAATAAACAAATGGGACCTAATGAAACTTAAAAGCTTTTGCACAGCAAAGGAAACCATAAAGACGACGAAAAGACAACCCTCAGAATGGGAGAAAATATTTGCAAACGAATCAACGGACAAAGGAATAATCTCCAAAATATATAAACAGCTCATGCAGCTCAATATCAAAGAAACAAACAACCTAATCCAAAAATGGGCAGAAGACTTAAATAGACATTTCTCCAAAGAAGACATACACATGGCCAAGAAGCACATGATAAAGCACTCAACATCACTAATTGTTAGAGAAATGCAAATCAAAACTACAACGAGGTATCACCTCACACCAGTTAGAATGGGCATCATCAGAAAAATCTACAAACAACAAATGCTGGAGAGGGTGTGGAGAAAAGGGAACCCTCTTGCACTGTTGGTGGGAATGTAAATTGATACAGCCAGTATGGAGAACAGTATGGAGGCTCCTTAAAAAACTGAAAATAGAACTACCATATGACCCAGCAATCCCACTACGGGGCATATACCCAGAGAAGACCATAATTCAAAAAGACACATGCACCCCAATGTTCATTGCAGCACTATTTACAAGAGCCAGGTTATGGAAGCAACCTAAATGCCCATCAACAGACGAATGGATAAAGAAGATGTGGTACATATATACAATGGAATATTAGTCAGCCATAAAAAGGGACGAAATTGGGTCATTTGTAGAGACGTGGATGTATCCAGAGACTGTCATACAGAGTGAAGTAAGTCAGAAAGAGAAAAACAAATATCGTATATTAACACATATATGTGGAAACTTGAAAATGGTACAGATGAACTGGTATGCAGAGCAGAAATTGAGACACAGAAGTAGAGAAGAAAACGTATGGATACCAAGGGGGGAAAGAGGCAGGGGTGGAGGTGCTGGTGTGATGAACTGGGAGATTGGGATTGACATGTATACACTGATGTGTATAAAATGGATGACTAATAAGAAAAAAAAAAAAGAAAAGCAGAAGGTGAAAAATTTCTTAAAATGTTTTGACTTCTTACTATGATCTGCCCACCTTTATAGACAATTTATCTGTATTAAATTGATCTCCAAACAAAAAATAAAAAATAAAAAAAAGAAAAAGAAAGGCTTCATAAGTTAAAGACAAATGAAATACATACAAGTTCGTAGAAGTAGAAAAAAGTGTGAAGGAACTGTAGAGAAAAAAAAAAAAACCCTAAACTTATGGTGGCTGTGGTGTAACAAATTCCCTAAGATCTAATATAGATAATGTTGCAAGTGGTATATCTTTTACTCTAAGTAAAGCTCTACGAGATAAACATTTGTTTCATCTAGGCCAATAAAATACTTCGCTTTTATGAGAATGGTAAGCATATACATAATTATCTTTTTATTAAAAAGAAAATACATGCTGAAAACTATAAACCATTGATAAAGGAAACTGAAGATGATTCAAAGAAATGGAAAGATATCCAATCTTCTTAGATTGGAAAAATTAATATTGTTAAAATGGCCATACTACCCAAAGCAATCTACAGATTTAATGCAATCCCTATCAAAATACCTATGACATTTTTCACAGAACTAGAATAAAGAATTCTAAAATTTATATGGAATCAAAAAAGGCCCAGAATTACCAAGGAAATCCTGAGGAAAAAGAACAAAGCTGGAGGAATAACCTTTCCAGACTTCAGACTATATTACAAAGCTACAATAATCAAAACAGCGTGGTACTGGCACAAAAACAGACATATAGCTCAATGGAACAGTATAGAGAGCCCAGAAATAAATCTGCACACCTACAGTCAATTAATCTATGATAAAAGAGGCAAGAATATACAACGGATAAAAGACAGTCTCTTCAATAAATGGTGTTGGGAAAGCTGGACAGCTACATGTAAATCAATGAAATTAGAACACTCCCTCACACCATATAGAAAAATAAACTCAAAATGGATTAAAGACTTAAATTTAAGACATGACACCCTAAAACTCCTAGAAGAGAACGTAGGCAAAACATTCTCTGACATAAATCGTAGCAGTATTTTCTTAGATCAGTCTCAAAATATACAAGGCAGAAGAAATAAAAGCAAAAATAAGCAAATGGAACCTAATCAAACTTAAAAGCTTTTGCACAGCAAAGGAAACCATCAACAAAATGAAAAGACAACCTATGGAATGGGAGTAAATATTTGCAAATGATGTGACCAACAAGGGGTTAATAAGCCAAAATATACAAACAGCTAATAAAACTCAATATTGAAAAAACAAACCCAATCAAAAAATGGGCAGAAACCCTAAATAGACATTTTCCCAAAGAAGACATACAGATGGCTAAGAGGCACATGAAAAGATTCTCAACATTGCTAATTACGAGAGAAGCACAAATGAAAACCACAGTGAGGTATCACCTCACACTGGTTGGAATAACTATCATCAAAAGTCTACAAATAATAAATGCTGGAAAGGGTGTGGAGAAAAAGGAACCCTCGTGCTCTGTTGGTAGCAATGTAAATTGGTGCAGCCACTATGGAAAACAGTATGGAGGCTCCTTAAAAAACTAAAACTAGAGCTACCATATGATCCAGTAATCCCACTCCTGGGTACACATCCAGAAGAAACGAAAACTATACTTCAAAAAGATACATGCACCCCAATGTTCACAGCAGCACTATTTACAAGAGCCAAGACATGGAAACAACCCAAGTATCCATCAACAGATGACTGGCTTAAGAAGATGTGGTATATATATGTGTGTGTGCGTGTATATATATATATGTGTGTATATATATATATATATATATATATATATATACACGCACACACACGTGCACGTGAACACACACACACACACACACACACACACACACACACACACACCATGGACTATTACTCAGCCATAAAAAAGAATGAAATATTACCATTTGCAGCAACATGGATGGACCTAGAGAATATTATACTTAGTGAAGTAAGTCAGACAGAGAAAGACCCTTTCTGACTATATGATATCACATATATGTGGAATCTAAAAATAATACAAATGAATCTATATACAAAACTTAAACAGACTCATAGACATAGACATAGAAAACAAACTTATGGTTACCAAAGGGGAAGGAGGAAGGGACAAATTAGGAGTATGGATTAACAGATACAAATTACTATATATAAAATAGATAAGCAACAAAGATTTACTGTATAGCACAGGGAATTATATTCAATATCTTGTAATAACCTATAACGGAGTATAATCTGAATTAAAAATAAGTGCGTCACCTTGCTGTACACCTGAAACTAACAAAATATTGTGAATCAACTACACTTCAATTAAAAAAAAATAGCTGGTTTACTTAGAAAGAAAGAAAGAAGGGAGGGAGGAAGGAAGGAAAGAAGGAAAGAAGAAAGGAAAGAGGAAAGGAAAAAGGAAAGGAAAAAGGAAAGGAAAGGATAGAAAGAGGTACCTGATCCATCATCTCGCCTACCTCCTTACCCAGAGCAGGCTTTGACTTCCACTATTAAAAAAAATACATATATGTGTGTATGTGTGTGTGTATATGCAGTCATTAAAAATAATTAGGTATATATGCTCTACACTAATTAGGTATATAGGAGGATCTCCAAGATGTACTACTAAGTGAAAAAAGCAAGGTGAGAAAACAGTGTGAGTGGTTTGATCATTTTAGTTTAAAAAAAGATAATTTTATCTGCATATCCTAGCAATAATACACAGCTTTTTTTCCCAGGAAGAAATCAACTGTCAGAAGAAACGGAGTAGAGGTGGGAAAGGGAGAGTTTATGTTGCATTTTGTATCTTTCTGTACTATCTGAATTTTCTAACCATGCACATGTACTACTTTAAGAAAATGTCCATCTGACTGATGACACTGTAGACCAGTTTGGTTATTTATTTATTATTTATTGTATTATAAAAATGAATGTAAGTTCCTAGTGGCCACATCAATGTTTTGACCATCTTGCTGCCCAAGATGCTGCCTGGCATAGTAACCTTTTACGTTCCCATAAGATAGAAGTTCAGAAAGTATCTAAGAATCAATATGATCCACTCCCTAACCCTCTCTGTTGGTTATCAATGCAGTGCCTCTTTCCTCCAAATCTACCTTTCTTTGCCTTGCTTTGTGGTACTGGAGCTGGACCTGTAAAAATTTCTCCTATGCCAGTTGGCACAATATTAAGCTTTGTCAGTAGGGACAGAGCAACATGAAGTGGTTTCTTTTCCTGGTTGTGGTGTCCTTTTTTCTTCTTATTCCTGTGACACGTACCTGCTAGTAGTGTGTGGGACAGCCAGTTGTGCTCACCACTTTGCGAGTTTCAGTGGTACCCTAGTGAGTGGATTCCTAGCAAGTCTTGCCAGAACTCCAGTAGACAGCTTCCTGCTTGCCAGCCCTAGTCTGTGGCCCTTCAGTCAAGTTCACCTCAGTGCCATCCAGTGGCCACAGAAACACCTCTCCAACAAGGTCTGAATCTCGGTCTTGTTGGGGAGTGGCATCCTCCAAGTTTAAAATTCTCTTTATTTCTTAGTAGTTAATCCCCTATTACTACTTAATAACTCCTTATATTAAAATTTTCCTGTTCATATTACTGGTATGGTTTCTGGTGCCTAATTGGACCTTTCATGCCCAAATCAAATTAAACCAAAAGAAACCAAGTAAAATCAAGCCAAGTCAACAACAAAAAATTAAATCTATAAATCCATCGTAAAACATAAGTGTGTATTATTGTTTGATAACACAGAGAAGAGCATGGCATGTAGCCCAACTTGTTAACTAATTGCATTAAAAACTTCCACAAAACAAAAAAACATGGTGTGATGGTTTTGTACTGTGTAAACTAAACTAAGCTAGAACTGTATTTCCCAGAATTCTCTTTCCTCCATGATTCTAGGTTAGGATTGACTACAGAGACATTTGTCTAAGATTTGGAAGACAAAAATGAAGCAGGAGCCATAACACTCTGAAGGTCAGTATAGGATGCCAGGTGCTGCTGTATCTCATACACTTTGTTGCAGATCTGCTGGACCATCTTGATGTGTGGAAAGAACTGTGCTCACATTTCCTCCAGTTCCTTCTGGATCTCTTCCTTTAGCTGCTCCTAGTCAGGGCCAGGCACATGTGTAGCTCCATGGCCAATAATGCTGCTTCTTTTCCAGGTCACCTGCTTTCTTGAGGTTGGAGGACTTTAAAAGACATACATAGATTCTAGTTTGTCCTTGTTCTTCCCTGTATCATGCTTAGCTTTTCTTCCTGACTGTTGCCCTGATGATCTATAGTGACTTCAGGGCCACAGGCAGACCCTAATTCAAAGCTTTCCATAAACTTCTTCCCCAGCTTCTATAACAATATAAAAGCTGGTCCCTATAATAGATTCCTTACTTCCTATCACTCATGGTGCTTCTGCTATGATGATCAAACCCTCACTAATATACACTATAAAACAGATAAATGATCCAGCTTAAAAAAAATCTTAGGTAATTTGGATTTCTTGAGCAATTGAGTTTCTACTGTCAATTCTTATTTCCCCTATGTTTCTTCTTATTTATTTCTACATAATATCTAAGTTTAAAAAATAGATGTTAAAGTGGGAAAAATTTTAAATGCCATTTTCTTTAACAAATGCCCATGTGAGGGCCCATATGAAGGCTAGTTAGAACCAAGTTTTTTGGTTCCTCTGAGATATGGAGACAAACTTCCTTGGTGGCTTAAGATGCAGGAGAGCCTGACCTATTTTTGTAACATTATTCTCCATGCCAGAGGGGAATAAGAAGAAGAACTACTAGGGAGAGTTCTGAGAAGACTAGTATGTACGCATTTAAGAAAAACTAGAGTGGGCCTGGAGATAAGTTTAAGCTGATGAGGGAAAACCAAAAGATGATGCCCAAGCTCCAGCTGGTTGTCATTAGTTTCTAAACCCAAATTAATTTGTTTAACATTTTTGAGATTTGTCCTTGTTTCCCGAGCATGCTCAGTATGACCTGCCAGGTCTCAGAAGTGTGAGTCTCATAAATTCCATTTTCTGTTTTAGAAGGGGATGGGAGGGTAAGGAGGAAGAAAGAGGAATGCAAGTGAGTTAGCAGCAGAGAAAGAGTTCCTGATTATGGAGAACCTTTGGGTTAAGACCTTTAACTCAGAGACTGTGCACTAATCATTTGAAGTAAAGTTTTTAAAAAACGGAGTTTATCAAGAAATATTAATTGGGTACCTACTAAGTGCAGGAAGGGGGCTAGACCTCATCAGTTAGAAATGGTGGATGAAACAAAAAGGATGGGCAGAACAAAAAGAGTAAGAGAATACTGCCAGCATCTAAGGGCATGGATCATTTCATCACTCAGCTAAGGTACTTTATCTGGTGCCTAGTTCTCTACTAAAACAGATCTAGGAATATTTGATAATCTCTCCTGACTTAGAGCCCATGAAACATGGAGTAGCTTTAGCCAGAAGTCCTTCCATAAGTGCTGGGCTTCCGAAGCTACCTGCACACAGCTGCACAGTGAGTCAGCCTGGCTGTCACAGGTTTATTGCTTCCTACTGTACATTTCAGAAGGACGTATACAATGTGCTGTTCAGACTGTGGCTATTTAATGCCTTACAAGTCCTTCATAGGAAAAGAGGGAATAAGAGTTTGCTGGATTTATTTGCCCTAAGAATTAATCTCTCTATGAAAAGGCATGGAGAGGACAACTACAATAAATGACAGAATTAAGAAAAGCACTGAACATTCTGGAAAATTTTCAGAAGGTTCATAGAAATTGCCGGTGAAGTTAAACTCTAATTTCTGTCTCCATTTATTTATCTAGCTTGTTCATTTGTTCATTCATTCATTCAACAAACAGTTATTGATTGACACTGGGATACAGCAATGAATAAGACAGACAATATCCCAGCCTCATGAAATTTATTTTCTTTGGTGGGGGAAAACAGTCAAACGTAAACTAACCAACACACAGCACAATTTCAGGTGTTATTAAGTGCTCTAAAGAACAATAAAGTAGGGATGGAATGGTGGGGTTATATCTTAGGAGATGATTTAACATCATATATTACATTTTTTACATATAGCATGCAATAAACGTTATAACAAATATAACCACAGATATGTCTTAGATACACTAAGGGGACGGGATTGATGTAGTTCCATGATAAATCAAACTGAATACTTCTATATAAATCATAATGACATATATAGACCAATGTAACTTACCCTATAGAAAGCACTGGTCAAAGGGAGTAATGCTGCAGCAATGTTATATTCTTCTAAACTTGAACAATCCTTAAACAAAACAAAGAGAAATGAGCATTATTAGGACATTTACCAGAAATCACAAATATGTGGAAACAAAAATCTATGATACATTATTTACTGTCCTAAGGGGTTTTTACTTTTATTTCAAATTGTCATTAAGGCTTACCTAGATAAGCATGAAAAAAATGTATGAAAAAATACTGTTCCGAAGCACGTTCTTTTTTTAAAAAAATTTTACTTTTTTAAATTAAAAAAAAAATTCTTTTTTTCTGCTCGTGCCACGGGGCATGTGGGATCTTAATTCCCCGGCCAGGGATGGAACCCATGCCCCCTGCAGTGGAAGCACGGAGTCTTAACCACTGGACCATCAGGGAAGTCCCCTGAAACCCATTCTTTTAGAAATGATATAAAAATACATTTGAGAAAGATGTTTTCATACAGTATTGGTGAGTAGCTACTTTTACTTTCCTGTTTTACAAAAATTGTGTTTACAACTGTGCATATTTGTCCAAAAATTTTTGGAGGGGGGTTTTAGTACATTTAACTACTATATTTCATTGAATCTGAGATACACATTTTCTCCCCACATTTTAACTTCTCTGAGACTGGGATGTATGTTATAATTGAAATAATAAATTTTTTCTTAGTCTTACACATGAAGGGTTTATATGTAAAATTCTGTTATTGATGAGGCAAGAAATACCACTGATGCCAAAACCCTTTGGGTGAAATGTTGTTGGGGAATGGGACAGTCAGAAAATCTCAGTGGGAATGTAAAATGGTGCAGCTGCTAGGAAAACAGTATGGCAATTCCTCAAAAATTGAAAAGTAGAATTACCCTATAATCCAGCAATTCTACTTCTGGATATATACCTAAAACAACAGTGGCTTGAACAGCCATAGTGGGGCCATGGCCTGGAACAATGCTCAAGGGTAATACCCTTAGAGAGGTCAGGTATAGTAATTTCATCCCCAACCTTAGACAATATAACTATCGCCATCAAAATGCAAATTAATCAGCTATCAGCTGTTCATATGTTTGTATGAATTGATTTTAAACTCACAGAGCTGAGATCTTAATATCAATTATTCCAGTGCAATTCCTCTACTTTTCAGATGAGAAAAAGAGGCCTAGATGTCAGCCAGTACTGGAATTTAGATTTATCTACCTATCGGCCTGGTGCTTTTTCCTCTAAACACCGCCTTTTGTACTTGATTGCTTTCCTCATATTCTTGAGGTGGTGGATATGAGTTTTTTGAGCTGCCAGCACTGATTTTGGAATGTGAAGGAGGGAGTACAGGCCTCAACAGCAGAGCAGTTGGAGGCTTAAAGCTGCAAAAGGGCACTGGTGCCAGGGACAGGGCCCTTAGAAAAAGGAGAAAGAGTCAGAAGCAAAAAGGAGAAAGAGTCAGAAGCAAAGCAAAAAAGGAGAAAGAGTCAGAAGCAAAGAGAGTCAGAAGCAAGGTTGTCTATGGTGTCTGTACACCATATTTAAGTCTATTTCAAATACTATTTCAAAATACTACTATGGCTTGGCAGGGCTGAGGGTGTAGTACTGCCCTGAGGAAAAAAAAGGAGGAAACTTTCTTTCAGAAGTCATGGCCCAAAGGCGGGCATCTCTTCTAATGCTAGTCTTGCTTAGCATGAGTACATTTGGTATTATGATCTGCTAAAAGAGTTCTTAACAGAATTTCATGCATTTTTAACTATGAAAAACACAGCTATAGAATACACTGAATGTCCAACTCCAGAAAACACTGAAACAATACTGGGTCACAGGACAAATCTCTGTAATAAAGAATCATTCTCATATACGTGACATTTTCTGACCCAATCTTAAAAAAATAACTAAAAGATAGGCTCAAACTTCCTATACTGTCCTAAAAATAATAGTTCTAATTAATTCACCACAGAGAGTAAACATTTATTGGATAAATGAATAAATGAATGAATAAAGGAATAAATTCAAGAAGAGAGAGAAATGAGGAGAAGAAGCTAAGGACAGAAACCTGGGAAAGATATATTTATAGAGAAGGAATAAAGGAAAATCAAGATGGGAAAGAGAAGTAGGAGAAAGCAGTACTATAGTTGTCAAGAGAAGAAGAAACGACCAATAGTGTTGAAATCTTCAGAGAAATTCAGTAAAATGAAGATTGAGAAAAAGCCAAGAAACTTGTGAATCAAAGAGGTCACTGGTGACATGATGAGGGTATAAGTGAGTAGAGTAAAAAAGGCCCTGAGTGTAAATGCTCATAGTTGTAAAGGGAAGGAAGCTGTTTGAGGAGTTATGACATCCAAATGGGTAGCTGAATGAATCTTGGTAGGGCTGAACCAGATGAATACTAAGATTCTATGTAATCCTTTGATTCTGTAAGAATTAGAAGGGACCTAAGTACACCAAGGAGGAAAATCCAAGGGAGACAGAGTTGAAAAAGAAAGGTAGGGCTTCCCTGGTGGCGCAGTGGTTGCGCGTCCGCCTGCCGATGCAGGGGAACCGGGTTCGCGCCCCGGTCTGGGAAGATCCCACATGCCGCGGAGCGGCTGGGCCCGTGAGCCACGGCCGCTGGGCTTGCGCTTCCGGAGCCTGTGCTCCGCAACGGGAGAGGCCACAGCAGAGGGAGGCCCGCATACCAAAAAAAAAAAAGAAAGGTCACTGATAGAACAAGGTCTCTGTGATATGGCTGCTAATCAATGTGGTCCCCATTTCTAAGGGGGAAACATCTCATTTCCATAAAAAGCAAATAAACAGAACTTATATTAACCAGCAGGATCCCTGAATATTTCAGCAAATACAACTTATTAGGAGAGAGAAACTTGGTTCTACAACGGAGACTCAGGCCTACCTAAGAGGCTTCTATGGGAAAAGCGGGGAGAGTGTCCTCAGACTGTTGTGCAAACACTAGTTTTATGGAGTACTGATAGCTGTTACTTGGGGGGAAATTGGGGAAATGCTGGGTAAACAAAATTAAGTGCGATGTCTTTGTTTTAAAAAACTATAGGACTTCTCCGGGCTTTATACTGTGACTGGATGAAGGGAATTTGGTGGCAGCATTTCCAACCTAATTTGACTAAGAACATTTCTTTAAGCAATTGAAAAATATATATATATTTAAATTGAGGGCAATTGCTATTTTATTATTTTTTTTAAAAAAATATTTATTTATTTATTTATGGCTGTGTTGGGTCTTTGTTGCTGTGCGTGGGCTTTCTCTAGTTGAGGCGAGTGGGGGCTACTCTTTGTTGTGGTGTGCGGGCTTCTCACTGCGGTGGCTTCTCTTCTTGTGGAACACAGGCTCTAGGTGTGCGGGCTTCAGCAGCTGTGGCACGCGGGCTCAGTAGTTGTGGCGCATGGGCTTAGTTGCTCTGCGGCATGTGGGATATTCCTGGACCAGGGATTGAACCCGTGATCCCTTCATTGGCAGGCGGATTCTTAACCACTGCGCCACCAGGGAAGTCCAGAAAAATGTATTTGGAAAAAATGATTTAATATCATAAAAAATCTTCTGAGAGCACTCCAACCAAAAGATCATTTAAAAACTTAGTTATGAGCTTTTATTTCTTGACTTATGGTCATATACTGACAGGCATTTTTACTGTAAAGAACTAAAAATGCTAGATAATATATTTAAAAGTCTTTAATGCAAGGCAATGAACTGGCAAGAAAGTAAGGAACACTCAGGCCAAAATATAAGTTAAGTGGGAACCTGGAGAGATACAGCACTAAAGTGCAATTTTACCTCAAGAACAGTTGGTGAGCAAAGTAAATTTGAGTATTAGTTTTGAACAACCCAAAGGACTCAAGAGATAGGAGACAAAACCCAGCGCTTGCTAAAGGTAGGAAGTCCATTAGGAGAACTATCTTATGGTAGGGATCCCCTAGGGCCACCTGAAACACCAGATGGAAAGTCTGAGATATAAAACGATAATTCAGCAAGGGAAGTAATGAATATGTGAGTAAATTAAGCATACACTGACTATATAAAACACAAAAATAATGTCTTTCAGTATTAAAGAAAAATAAGATACAACTAAAATATACAACCACGGTAGCATAGACATTGTAAGGTGGTGGACTGGAGCTGGATTTTGATAAATTAAGTAAACATTTAAATTTCTCTGTATTATTGCCAAAGGAACAGAATAGGTTACAACTTCTAAACTAGTGGGGGAAAAATTGACTGAAAGAAAAATAACCCAAAGGAAAGCAAGAAGGAGGAAAAGAAACTCAGAAAAAGGAAATAATCAAAAAAGAACAAAATAAGATAGTAGGGGGCTTCGCTGGTGGCGCAGTGGTTGAGAGTTCGCCTGCCGATGCAGGGGTCACGGGTTCGTGCCCCGGTCCGGGAAGATCCCACATGCCGCGGAGTGTCTAGGCCCGTGAGCCATGGCCGCTGAGCCTGCGTGTCCGGAGCCTGTGCTCCGCAAGGGAGAGGCCACAACAGTGAGAGGCCCGCGTACCGCAAAAAAAAAAAAAAAAAGATAGTAGGAATAAATAAAAATATAATAGCAGAAATAGACCAAATACTCTGGTTAAAAGACAACTATTGTAAGAAGAAATGGGAAGATGTTGGTAAAAGAGTACATATAAAATGAATAAGGTCTGAGAATCTAATATATAACATAGTGACTATAGTTGATCATACTGTATCATATAATTAAAATTTGCTAAGAAAATGGAACTTAAGTATTCTCACCCCTCCCCCAAAAAGGAAATCTGTGAGGTGATGGATGTGTTAATTAATTCGATTGTGGGAATCCTTTCACAATGTATGGTATATTAAGTCATCACGCTGTACACTTTAAATATGTTACAGCTTTATTTGCCAATTATACCTCAGTAAAACTGGAAAAAGTATATAGGCCATGTAGGAAAACACCACACCTTTTTCCTATTCTCTGTCATTTCCATAGATTTTATAAAATAATCCCAGAATACGGCAAAAACGGTGAATCATCTTTTTCTTCCTGACTTATTCCTCACCCTCTTGCTTAGGACACTGCTATGCAGAAGAATGTCATCCCCTGTGTCCTAGCACATCTGAGTTTCTTTAACAGAAATGCCTTGCATGTTTCTGAAGACTGTCATGAGGCCCAAGGCAATAAAGTTCAACAGACTTGAGCTGTAATCTTCTCCTAAGGAAATGGCTGGGATGCCAAGATGCCTTTTGACTTTGATTTCACAGCAGGGCTTCATTTGTAATGATGCTGTCCAAACTTTAAATGACAACAGCTGTGATATGAAGTCCCACACACTCATTTATAAAAATTTCCCACAAATTAAAAAAAAATTAAACAATGGGGAATTTCAATCCATGACCAATTAGCAGGGAACAGGCAATCATAAAACATTTAGGGGCTATTTATTATCTTACAAAATGTTTACACATTGTAGTGCATGTCTCAAACCTGAGCGCCAGTCAAATGCTGATTGCAAAATATAAATATAAAATTCTTTGCAAATCACGTTAGAGATATTCTAAGTTAATTAGATTGAAAAATGGAAAAATTTTTGAAACAATAAGTACAACTACTGACATAGCAATAGCATTCCGGAATAGTGCAGTTATCTGTTGGGGAATCAGTCCATAAATACACATCCTGAAATCCCCTGTGTTTTGGCCACGTAATAGCAAAGTAGTTACAGACATACCAGGCAATTTATAAGCCTGCAAGGACTTGAATGACTATACATGTTTTATTCTGAACTTTGCTATGTAGTTTAATTTTCCTCCTACAATTGAAGAGTGAGCCCTGCAATCTTAATTTCTCATTACCCTCAATTACTTCATATTTTGATTTGCATACCTTTGGACTGTCACGACCAGCATTCCCATTTTTGTAAAACTTTGGAACCTCTCAAAAATGATATAGGTAAACATTAAAGAAAAAAATAAGACTGAAAGGCAGAATGTCTTACAAAACTGACTTTTCTTGAGTTTAGACTTGATATAGCTCAGAAAAAAATTTTTTTGAATTGTCCAAAACACTGAGAACATTTGTATCTTCTACATAGGGACAAAAGTTAAAACTACCAAAGCCCCAAATACCTCTGTATATCATGTTAGTCTCCTGCTCAAAAATGTCAGCTATGTTCTGACCATTACAGCATAATGACCAAACTCTTCTGCCAAACTTGTAAACCCTCCGTGGTGTGGACCCATCTCCACACTTACCCAACCATATGGCCCTCCTGCTATAAGCCGCAGGTCTAGTCAGTCTGCTTTATTTATCATCTTCTATTCCACATCATAATTACCTCCTACCACATCTAATACCCCTAGAATAGAACCCGTGCCTTGCTTTATCATTTACATTCTTCCTCCTTGGCACCTCCATATGCATGCCCTTGTGTTTTCCCACCCTTTCTAAGTACGGTGCTAAGTACAAAATAAGCGGTAGGACTCGTTGTTTCGGCCTCAGGTTACATTTTTTTTTTTTTTTTTCCGGTACGCAGGCCTCTCACTGTTGTGGCCTCTCCCGTTGTGGAGCACAGGCTCCGGATGTGCAGGCCCAGCGGCCATGGCTCATGGGCCCAGCCTCTCCGCAGCACGTGGGATCCTCCCGGACCGGGGCACGAACCCGTGTCAGGCGGACTCTCAACCACTGCACCACCAGGGAAGCCCCTCAGGTTACATTTTAATGCTAAATCTACGAATATAACCATGGAGGATGTATCACAATTTTGAACACTATGGTTATTTAATATGTACCATTACTCCCATTGAGATAGAAGATGAATGCTAGACTTGACAAATAATATCAAGCTTTGCTTTAAGTTTTTGAGTGAATGGCGCAATTCCGCTTCAATTTTATGTCTGGAAACTAGGACACTGCACCTGGCATATAGTAATAATAGCTAACATTTATTGAATGCTTACTAAGTATCAAACATATTTTCAGTATGAATTTACAGAAATTATTTCATTTAATTTTTACAGCACCTCTAGGAGGTAGATACTATAATTATATCCATTTTGTTGATGAAGGAACTGAGTTTCTCAGAGGTTAAATAATTGCCTGAGATTACATGGGCACAAATGGCAGAGCCAGAACTCAAACCCAGGTAGTCTCACTCCAATGTTTGTGCTTTAAAGCTCTATGCCCTGTTGCCTCTCAAATGCAATTGAATCTAAAGATGGCATCTGTGGAAACATATAATTCAGGCAAAAGAAGAAATATTCCACTAATTATAAAGAATTTCCTCAAAAGAGGCTGAAACTATACTACATCTGTGAAAAAGCAATTGAAAACTTAAAATGTGGCTGCTAAAATTAAAATGCAAAGGAAGGGCTGGAAGTTAATTTTTTTCCCTCATGGTATCCTTTTATTTCATCTCTATCTTCATAATTTCTTAAAAAATTAAGAAATACAGAGGATCATGTCAAAGCTTCTAAAATACGCCTAATAGGAGTGCTGGAAAGAGAGGACAAAGTAGGTAGAAGAAAGTAAAAGAAACATTAAAAAGAATTTTGTCTTCATATGCAGTCCAGTGAGTGTCAAATAGGACAATGAAAAAAGATATTTGGTACAATGAATAAAATGTGGTATACTCATACAAAACAATACTACATGAAAGTGAAAATAAATGAATTATAATTATATCCAAAATCATGGATGAATCTCCCAAACAAAATTTTGATCCAGAGAATCAAGGCAAAAAGAACACATCACCACCATATAATCATCATCATCATCATCATCATCATAATCATCAGTCACTGCTGAAACACACATTCTTAGTTAACACTGGCCTCTGTCTCTATTTACCGCATCAAACACACCATTGTAAACATGTAGGATTTCATAAAGTCTACTATAGCAATGTCAAAGAATTACTTTTATCAAATCATACTGACAAAGGAAAATCTAACAAAATTAGATCAAGTGAAAAAAAGATCACCAGTTCGGATGATTTTATGCTAAGTGTTTTAAAAGAAAATGATTTGATGTCAGAGAATTAAAGGGAGTCCCTTAAGAAAAATAATGAAGGCTTCAAATATTTTTGCAAAATGATCATCTTTGGGACAGTGCTATAAAAGCCAAACATAAAGTAAGTCATGATGCAATTTCATTAGGAAAATTATTTTAAATACCATACACTGCCCCAGACAAAAGTGAGATTCATACTTTGGTTCTAAAAATATCAGCATATGGTAAAAATTATAACCTAAATATCTGTTAAAATTTTATATTTCTTCTTTTAAATATAATGTATCAAACAAACCGTTCCCCCACTATTTGGTATGAAATTTTAGTTCCTATTTTATATGGATTTACTGGTGGTGATAGTGAAAATTAGTTCTACTCTTAATGATCTAAAGGATGCAGGAGTGATGGTCTCTGTCATATCTCTATTTAATTCTCCAGCCTTGTATCTGTAGAAACCAGACAGATCTGGAGGATAAAAGCAGACTACAGCAAATTCAATCACGCGGTAGCTCCAACGGCAGTTTTATAATAAAGATGTTTTGTCTTTGCTACAGCAGATTATCATGGTTGTGGGTATGTTGCATGCAATCACTGATGTGGTGAATAAGTTCTTTTCTATCTCTATCAGAGAGGAGGATCTGAAACAGTCTGCATTTACATGAAATGGACAATGGGAAGCATTTACAATTTTTGCCTCAGGTATATGTTAAGTAAAGTCCCTCCCATCCAAATTCAGTTGGAAGAAATTTGGACCATTTGAACATCATATAGAATATTATGCTGATCTACTACATTGATGACATCATGCTAATCAGGCTGGATGAGCAAGAAGTGGCTACCATGTTGGAAACCTTGGTGAGACATGCACTCCAGAACATGGCAGATAAACCTTATAAAGGTTCTGGCCTGCTGGGACATCTCATTCAAAGTAAAGGACAATTTGTTGCATCTTGTATCTCCCATCATGAGGAAGGAAGCAAAAATTCTGGTAGGCCTCTTCAGGCTACGAAGGAAGCATATTCCACATCTGGGATTACTGTACAGGCTCATACCAGGTGACACAAAAAGCTGCCAGCTCTGAGTGGGGCCCAGAAGAAGAAAGGGCTCTGTAGCAGATCCAGGAATTAAAAAGCCCTGCTTACTGTCACAATCAGTGACCCACTTAGAGAATTTGCACTTTCCACTGCTGTAACTCTGAGCTGTGCAAGGTTATAGATTCTAGTCCCCAAAGGAGAAACATTTCTACCAGGGGACAAAACAAGAATCTCATTAATCTATAAACTACAGCTGTCACCAAGGCACATTATACTCCTAATGCCCAGAAATTGGCAGACAAGAGGAACCATCATTTTCTTTTTTTAACATCTTTATTGGAGTATAGTTGCTTTACAATGGTGTGTAAGTTTCTACTTTATAACAAAGTGAATCAGCTATATGTATACATATATCCCCATATGCCCTCCCTCTTGTGTCTCCCTCCCACCCTCCCTATCCCACCCTTCCAGGTGGTTACAAAGCACCGAGCTGATCTCCCTGTGCTGTGTGGCTGCTTCCCACTAGCTATCTATTTTACAATTGGAGGAGCCATCATTTTGGCAGAAATAACTGAACCTAAATGCCAGGGAGGTAGGGCTAATGTCACATAACGGGAACAAGGAGGAATATGTTTGGCACCCAGTTAAGTCCTTGGGTACCTCTTGGTACTTGCCAAATTCTGACGGAAAATGAACAAGTGCAGCAACCCTGGGATGAGAAACAAAAAGTGACCAGAGACTAAGACCCCTCCAGGATGAGGGTCTGGGTCATAAGAAGGGAAGTTAGCATCATTTGCAATCCTACCATCAGCTACATCTGCAGGGGCAAACGTTTTTCCCACTTACTCTCTTCTAAGTTTCCCTCAGCAAGAAAGGCACACTAGAATTCTGGAGGAACTGCTCCTGAATACCTATGAAGAAGTGGAGGCGAGCAGCACAAGGGATGAACGTAAGAATGCCTTATCCAAACACCCCTTCAAGGGAGGACTTGTTGCCTCCATGACTGGCAGTGCTGTCAACAGCCCTTCCCAAAGCGGCAAATATTCAATGACTGATTAAGGTGTGGGTCCATACCCAGCCAGTTTGACTTAACGTGGGACAACTTCAGCTCCAGAACTTTGTGTGGGTTAGGGTGAGGCTATCCTTGAGCTCACAATATTGCCTGACTTCTCCTTTTGCCCAATTCTATTTATTTTCCCTCCCTCCCACAGGTGTTGATCCAAAGACCACTCCCTAACAAACATCCTTTGCACTAAACTCTGCCTCAGAATCTGTTTCCAACCTGGAACAACTTCCTAATAAAGTAGTAGCACACACTGTTTTCTGGGGAACCCAGGCTAAGAGAGATCTGTAGTTTGAAAAGCTCACTATTGGCTATGGGATAATGAATGCATTTGGGCAGGAACAAAAGTGGATGTGGGAAGAATGCTTAGATGGGTACTATAACAATCTAAGTGGGATGATGGTAGCTTTGATTGGGGTATTACAAGTGGAGGTAGGAGATAAGTGGATCAAGTTAAAAGGTTTTTATGGGGGTAAAAATCAGTATAACTTGGTGTTAGAGATGAAGGAGAAGAAGGTGTCAAGGATGACTCAGGTTTTAGTTCGCATAACTGGATCAATGGTCGTGCCATTTGCCAAGATTAGGGACAATGGAAGGGAATCAGGTTTGAGGGTTGAGGGGTAGAGGAAATGCATGATCATGACTTCAGTTTGTAACCATTAAAGCTGAGTGTCTTTGACACATGAAAATGAGATACCAGGTATCCAGTTGGATATAAAGGTGTAGAGCTCAGAGAAAAGGTCTGGGGTAGAAAAATAAACTTACGAGTCATCAACATGTAGGTGGTAGTTTAAGTTGTGGGTGTGAAAGAGACCACCCTTGAAGTGAGTACAGAATGAGACAAAAATAAATAAATAAATAAGGCTTTAAAAATTAAAGGCCAAGTGGAGAAGGATGAGCTTTCAAAGATGGAGAAGGAATGGCCAGAAAGGTACAAGGATATGTAGAAAATGTTGCATCATGGAAGCTAAGGAAAGAGAGTGCTTCAAAAAGAAATTCTAATTGATAAACTGCTTCCTCTATCTTCAAAGCAAGGAAAAGCCAGTGGACTTAACCACGAAGAGATAACATGAATGATTTATATAGTTTACATAGTTTCAAGGTAGCTACTATAGCATATTTTTTGTTTGCTTTCCTATATTCCCCTCCCCCTCAAAAAGACCTTAATTTAAATTCCTGTGACAAAAAAAGAAAGTGAATTATAAATCTGCCACATTTAGAATGGCTAATCTGTCACATTTAGAAGGACTAATAAATAAATAAAACCTACAGAAAATCCTTCTACATTAGAAAAGCCTTCATGTATATAAGTGAGGTTATGAACAAAAACAAACATCTCTTTTTAGCATTTTAAATCCATAGGTTAGGGACTTCCCTGGTGGTCCAGTGGTAAAGAATCCGCCTTCCAATGCAGGGGACGCGGGTTCGATCCTTGGTCTCAGAACTGGGATCCCACATCCCTCAGGGCAATTAAGCTCGCATGCCTCAATGAGAGAGCCCACGTGCTGCAAACTACAGAGCCCGTGCGCTCTGGAGCCCACACGCCACAACTAGAGAGAAGCCCATGCTGCAACAAAAGATCCTGCACGCCTCAACAAAGACCCTGCGTGCCACAACTAAGACCCAACGCAGCCAAAAAAATAAATGAAATAAATAAATATAAAAAAATCCATAGGTTATCATTATGCTGCTTTTATAATATTAGCAAAAGATAAAATAATCAAATACTTATATAACCAATTACCGCAAATAACTAGAGACAATTTTCTTCATGATTTATGTTGTAAAAGCAATGATAACATAAGATCAGAAAAAAAACTTAACTAGCTCTTATTTTCAATAATATTCTGGAATGCCACTGTGAAGAGTTAAAAATGGACATCGGCAGAAAAATTTTAAATTGTGAGACTCATTGGCAGCATTATGAAAATCTTTCTGAAAGTCAAGATCAGGTTCCACAGAATGAATGAAATATGTGAAAAGTGAGACACAATTAACCACATCTTGCCATCCTTAAATACAAATAGGCAAGGAATTATCAATCCTATGGTTAAATACATTTTTTTCTGGCGCACTGATAAGAAAGACACTCAGTAAAATGTAAAGTGTTACCTAAGGTCAGGATAGTAACATGAAAGCATTTCTGGGAATCCTAAGAAAACAATGTTTGCAAATTCTGAACTTATTTCTTAAAGACAACATAAAACTAGACACTGGTCAGAAAATCAACCCCCTCTGGATTGGCTTTGGCCTTCTTAACCCCCTGCCCCCACTTTCACTGGCAAAGGTCACCATCTGTGACCTCTTACTTGCCAACCAAATGCATTATGTTTAGACATTTAATTTAACCTCTATACTATTTGTTAAGATTAAACACATATTTTCTCTTTTTTAAAAACTACTTTCCTTTAAAAAAACTCACAAACTTTCATTTCTTTATAAAAGATCTAGGAAAGGCAGATGTTTAAAAAAAAAAGAAAAATATCTTGTCATAAATCCCACAACCTTTAAACAACCAATGTAACATTTTGGTGTCTATGCTTCCTATTTTTCCAAGTCACAAATTACATATTTATTCATATAATTTAACTTTACTTTTATATGGTCATTTCATTCTTTAAAAAAAATTAATTTTTCTTCCAGTTTTATTGAGATACAATTGATGTATAGCACTGTGTAAGTTTAAGGTATAGAGTATAATGATTTGATTTACATACATCATGAAGTGATTATAACAATAAGTTTAGTGAACATCCATCATCTCATACAGATATTAAAATCAAGAAATAGAAAAAAAGTTCTTCTTTCTTGTGACAAGAATTCAGGATTTACTTTCTTAACAACTTTCAAATATAACATACAGCAGTATCAATTATATTTATCATATTATACATTACATTCCTAGTACTTATAACTGGAATTTCATACCTTTTGACTGCCTTCATCCAATTCCCTCTTCTCTGACCCTCCACCTCTCGTAACCACAAATCTGATCTGTTTTTCTCTGAGTTTGTTTGTTTTTGAAGTATAATTGGCCTACAATACTGTTAGTTCCTGTTACACAACATAGTGATTTGATACTTCCATACATTTCAAACTGATCACCATGATAACTATAAGTCTAGTTACGCTATGTCACCAAAGATATTGTTACACAGTTACTGACTATATTCCCGACACTATACATTTCAAACTGTGCCATTTATTTTGCACCTGGAAGTTTGTACCTCTTAATCTCCGTCACCTACTTCTTCCCCTACCCCCCCATAAACACACTGTTACAACCCTGCATTTTTACTCACCTCCCCCTGCATTTACTGTTTTTGACAACATATTTTACATTTTTTTGTTTTGTGTATCCCTTAACTATTTATCACGGACAGATGATTTTTACTACTTTTGCCTTTTAACCTTCCTACTAGCTTTACACGTGGTTGATTTACTACCTTTACTGTACATTTGCCTTTACCAATTAGATTTTTCCTTTTGTAATTTTCATGTTACTCATTGTGGCCTCCTCTTTTTCAATTAGAAGTCCCTTTAATATTTCTGGTAAAGCTAGTTTGGTGGTGTCAAACTCTTTTAGCTTTTGTTTGTAAAACTTTTGATCTCTCCATCAAACCTGAATGAAAGCCTTGCTGGGTAGAATATTCTTGGTTGTAGGTTTTTCCCTTTCATCACTTTAAGTATATCATGCCACTCCCTTTTGGTTTCAGAGGCTAGATCCTGGGGCAGCTGCCTGAGGGGTCCAAGGTGTCTCAGAACTAGTGCTGGTCCGCTGGTGGGTGGAGCTGGGTCCCAGGGTCTGTGACTGCGGGGCCCTGGGGGTCCCAGGGCTAGTGCTGGCACACTAGCCCTGGGGGCTAGTCAGGTCCTGGGCCCCCTGGTAGACTGGGCTACATTCCAGGGTGGCTGTAGGCTCAGGGGCTCTTAAGGCAGCCAGCCTGCTGATGGTGGGGCTGGGTCCTGGCGCTGATAATTTAGAGGGAAGATTCCAAAATGGCGCTTACCAGCACCAGTGTCCAGGTGGCAGAACGAACTCTCAGAATGGCTGCCACCAGTGTCTATGTCCCCAAAGTGAGCTCCAGCTGCCTTCTGCCTCTCTGGGAGGCTCTCCAAGATCAGCAGGTGGGTCTGACCCAGGCTCCTTTCAAATTACTGCTTCGGCCTTGGGTACTGGAGCATGTGAGATTTCATGTGCACCCTTGAAGAGTCTCTATTTCCCAGAGCCTACTCACTCTCCTGAAAGTAAGCCCTTCTGGCCTTAAAAGCAAACATTCTGGGGGCTCATCTTTCCAGTGTAGGACTCCCGGGATGGTTAGCTCAATGAGGTACTTGGACCACTCACTCCTTGGGGAGAAACTTGGTAATTGTAATTATCCTCCCATTTGTGGGCTGCCCACCTGGCAATATGGGTCTTGACTATACTGAGTCTCCAGTCCCTATTACTTTACTTGTTGTGGTTCCTTCTTTATATCTTTAGATGTAGAAAACCTTTTCTGCTAGTCTTCCGATCTTTCTCATCAATAGCTGTTCTGTAGATAGCTATAATTTTGGTGTGCCTGTGGGAGGAGGTGAGCTCACAGTCTCCCTACTCTACCACCTTGGCCTGCATTCTTCCTAGTCACTTCATTCTTAAACTAATTTCCTACCTTGGCTTCTATGACCCCATTTTCTCCTCTTATACCTTTTCTCCTCTTACATCAATGACCCTTTCATCTCAAAGTTTATAGGTTTTATTATTCTGCCCACCCCTTAAATGTCAGTATTTCTCAGGTTTTTTTTTCCCCATCCTTAGATCTCTCTTACAGTACCTACTTTCCTTAGGCTGGCTCAACCATTTCTATGAGATAGAGTGCCACTGTATTTCCAGCCTAGACAACTCTCCTCAGCTCCAGCTGACTGGGCTCTTCCAATTTGTTGTAGAGACCTCAAACTCAATATATCTTAAACTGAATTATCTCCACCCCTCACATATACCTTCAAGCCTGACACTCTTCCATACTATCTTGGTAAAGCATCTATTCAGTCGACTAGCCAGAAACCTTTTCTATCGCATCATACTCTCACATTCAGTCAGATATCAAGTTGATGCTTCCAGTGTGATCCTGCTTCCATTTATCCATCCAACAAATATCTTTAGTTGAACTAGGTACATTGCACTGGGGGCTCTGAATTAAACAGTTATATAATCATTGCCCTCTTGAAGCTGAATCAAATACTGTTAATTCTGTCTTTATCACATTTGTCATCTGTTCCCTCTTCTTCATATTTACTACCTTTCTTTGGGCTTTCACCACAGGTATAACTTCTTTACTCCAACCAATTTCTGAGCCTTTGGGGAGTTCTGTATCAGAACTCAGAATGCTTCTCTGTTTTCCCCCATCTTCCTAATTTCAGCTTTCTCATGTCTGAAAAATCAGTTAACACTTGTTCATGTGCTTTCTGTCTTTTAAAATTTTGTGCTAACATTTCTTTACCTGTTTTCTTTGTCCTTGTAGAATTGTGTTTATCTTTTAAAAATCCCTCTACTATCCCTTTTAGTTGAGTTTCAGAAGGGAAATGGAAATAAATGTGTGGAGATAAGTGACCAGGCACCCCAAATCAAGTCATTCTAGAGTTTATAATTTCTAGAAGTTTCTCTATGCCACCGTTTTTAGAATACTTTAATATCTCTTCCTTCACATTTCCTAGCTATGTGATTTTCCAGCAAGAAAATTCGAAATAGTTTCTAGTTCATTCCTTAAAAAAAATTATTAGTATCTTATATAGACATCTAGTCACTGAGGAAATAGTAAATAAAATTCAGTAAGTAGGTAGATGTATTAGGACTGTATAGCAACCATGTACAACTCATTAGGCAACAATGTGCAAATATTAGTGACATACCTTGGGCCTTAAATCTCAGGTGAAAATTAGGCCTAATTTTTTATTTTGGAACACTAAAGCCTACCTGCCAAATGATTGGCATGATAGCCTATCAGCCTATCAGAAAATTCTCTTTCTGATCTTAATTAAATATTTTAGAGAACTATGTATGTTTCTTCTACAAAACTTTTGGAATGAACACACACAAACACACATACACACACAGAGCCGTGTTATTTTTGAAAGGATACGAGAGTTAACCTTGAAACTGAACAATCAACCAAATATTTACTTAATTCCTATTCCTTGGGGGAAAACAAATCACACCACTGGCCGGAATTCTCTGAAAAAAAAAAAAAAATCAGACTTTTTCTTTCTGGGTGTAATTTTCCTAAATAACAAACAAACATACAAAATAGAACTCAGCTAGCTGAGAAAAGGCAGTAAGGGCTGTAGAAACTGCAAAGGTGCTGGACATGAGGAGAGAAGTGGCAAGGTTACTGGAAAAAAGAGAGGAATCCTATTGGAGAAGACACATCAGGAATAATTTTTTTTTTTTTTTTAATGAAAAGACAGGCAGAATTGGGATGGGGAAAGAATATATTCTAAGTTGGGCAACTAAGCTTTGTACAGGAGCAGGGGGGAGGAAGGTACAGGAGGGAAAGGCAAAAGCAGGCCAAGCTCCTGACACAGAGAGGAGCTATCAGTTTTGAGCGTAGTTTATAAGACCCAACATGGACACTCTGGGCACTAGTATAAGCACACATATGCCTTAGTAGATACCTAGTCTGTCTTTCAGAGCATACACATAAAGGAATTTTGTGATCAGGCTACAGATGATTAGACTCTCCTCCACTAGATAAGGTTTTTATTCCTTTATATGTGAAAAAAAGACATCATCTAAGAGTTCCTTACAATTTTACCTTTTTATCCCTGAGATTTTAGTGCTGTATAGAAAAGTTGTCCTTCAAAGCACTGGTTTGAAAAGACTAGCTGCAGAAGAAGGCCTATTTTCTGAAACAAAATTGACTGGCTAGTAGAGAGTGAGTTTGGTTGTGGTGCTCAGTGCCTTTATTTCAGAATGATAAGTGTCAGGTGAGTGGCACCCCAGTCAGGGAAGTATGAAGTGGAGAAAGGCCACGTCTTTCTAATGTTTTGGTGTTCTATCAAGGCTCCACAACTGCTCCTTCCCTTAATCCTCCCACTCACTGTGTACACTGCCACACTTCCTTCTTTCTCTTCTTCAGCTTGCCTCTCCTCTCTTCTTAGTCTATTTGCCTATGATACCATTTCAGAAAATTGAGGTCCCTGGACGAGCAGCAGTAGTGTGCCCTGAGAACCTGTTAAATATGCAAATTCACAGTCTCTACTCCAGACCCACTGAATTAGAAATCTAGGTGTGGGGATCAGCAATCTGTGTGTTAACAAGCTCTCCAGTTATCCCAATACATGCTAAACTTTGAGAATCACTGGCCTACAGTATACAACTACCCTTTCTGATACAACCGTGAACCATTCTAGAAAAATAGGGCTATATTTGACTTGATTTTAGATTTAGGTGAATGTGTGAATGATTTTGTGTTATTCAAATTACTCTACATTTGCTTAAAGTAACCGGCACCAAATACTTAGACTAAAATCTAAATGCTTAGAAGAAATAAGTTTATGTTATTTAGTTTATATTTACATGTTTTCATTTTTTTCAACCAATAAATATGGGCCTACAAAGTGAAAACTTGCATATGGTCCCTACATGACAGGGCTTACAAGGTAGTGGAAGCAGCAGAGAGGCCTAACAAGATCTAATGAAAATCAATGTGTTCAACATCCCACAGGAGAAAGTGAAGTAGAAAAAGTTGTTATGGGAGCATAGATGAGGGAGTGATTCCACCAGAGCAATCAGAAAAGGCTTTATGAATGAGGGGCATCTGAGCTGAACTGGAAGATGAACAGGCTCTTTGGATTAATTTCTCTTCTTTTTTTTTTTTTTTGTGGTACGCGGGCCTCTCACTGTTGTGGCCTCTCCCGTTGCGGAGCACAGGCTCCGGACGTACAGGCTCAGCGGCCATGGCTCACAGGCCTAGCCGCTCCGCGGCATGTGGGATCTTCCCGGACCAGGGCACGAACCCGTGTTCCCTGCATCGGCAGGAGAACTCTCAACCACTGCACCACCAGGGAAGCCCTAATTTCTCTTCTTTTACATCTCTAATTTCTTCCTTTTATATGCCAGTTAATGGCTATTTTGCATATGGTTTCAGATGCAGTGTTTAAAAAATATATAAAGGTTAAACATGACGATATATGTATATATATATATATTCTGCATGGGAAATGAGGCCCAGTGATTTTGATTTTAAGAAAAGCATTATTATTTGCCTCAAGAGAAGTTTCCAATATTGAGCTAGTTTATGTTTATTTAAACTTTCCTTTAAATAAATCTGAAGAAATGTTTTTATGGTTATAGACCAAAACCTATTTTATTGTTTAAAGACTATTTGTATTATATTGGAAAAAGCACAGGACAGAACAACATTAAGACCACATTCTTATTCACAGTGTGTCACTATCTGGTGCTCTGGTCTTGAGGAACTTACTTCACCTTTCCGGACCTTAGTTTCTTCATCTAGAAAAGTTTGGACTCAATGATCTCTAAGGACCTTTATTTTTATTTCTTCCTTGTCAAGACCCTTTTGAATTCCATTTATGATTTCAATTGGTTCAATTATTAAAATATTCATCAAGAAGGAGAATGCCTCTTTTTCTGGCTATCTAGGCAAATATCCTCTACAAATACTTTGGCTACAAAAGTAGATTCCAGAAGCTAGTCGCATGAAGTTTACAGAACACAATGTTAGGCTCAAAACGTGTTCATCACAGACCACATTAGGAAAGTGTCCTTAAAATTACATTACCTCATCTCTAACAAGAAGTGTCTCAAGAGGCCATGGCAGTGGTCAAAACCTTGGCTGAATGACTTTCTGTTGTATAATTGACAGAAAGGTCATTCCTCAAACTGTAAAACCTGCTCTGAAACATACCCTAATTAAACAACAACAATAACACAGATAAGGCCAGAACTGAATTTCATAACGGAGAGCATAAGAGATTTAAATCAAGTGGAAGATTTTTTGCTACGGTGAGACTCTATGAAAACATGGTTAGAATATTTCAGTCCAAATATAATTCTTAGTGCACAGAAAAATAATGACAACTGTTTACTATGGTTGTGAAATTTTGAACCTTTCAAAAAGTTGAGTAACCTTAAAGAATGAAAAGTTATATAAAAAGGAACATGTCTTCTTGACTCTAAAATAGGTTGTAGACCATTTTCTAGCCTGGCTCCTCCTGTTGCATGGCGGTCATGTTCTGAACTGAAGGAGGGGGGATTTAGTAGTGACCTTTTGGAATGAACCACATTACTGGCCAAGTGTCTGTACCAAATTGATTTTCCTCACCCTTTTAAAAGTGCATCTCTAATTCCTGGCCCTAAACACCTGCTTAAAGTTCAGCCAGTTTTTGCGGTGAGATCCAAGTTAAGTGAATTTCACTGAAGTGTGAAGTGTGAGGCAGACACAGAGTTCATTATCTTGACTGTGGTGATGGTTTCATAGGTGTATACACATGTTAAAAAAGTTATCAAGTTGTACACTTGAAATATGTCCAGTTTTTTATATGTTAAAAGTTCAGTGTAAAATGTTACAAAAAACTACTATCAGTGCTATGGTAAGAGTATATAAGAGATGAGTATAGGGGCCATTTTGACCTGAGAAAGACAGGAAAGATAAAAGTTGAGCTAAGGCTTGAATGATATGTTCACCAGTTATGGGGGAAATTGAAGGATAGTGGGCATTACAGGACAAAAAAACTGAACAAAGGTACAAAGGCAAAACATAGTTTGGTCATTGTACTGTAAAGAATGTGGCTGAGTGGAATTTAAACTAGTAGGATGACACGTGGTGATAAATACAAGGCTAGAAAGAAAGGCATGGCTTTGATGCCATTCTAAGATATCTTGACTTTACTTTGTAGGTGACTAAAGTTGAAAATTTTATACACATCTGAATTTGCTTCCTCGTAAAACCCCACTTAAATTACAATAAAGATATTATTTTCTCAATGCAATCCCTAGCAAAATTCCAATGGCACTTTTCACAGAAATAAAACAAAAAAATCCTAAAATGTCTATGGAACCACAAAAGTCCCCGAATAGCCAAAGTAATCTTGAGAAAGAAGAACAAAGTGGAGGTATCATGTTCCCTGGTTTGCAGAACACCAGACCCAGCTGAAGGTAGGTGTACCATACTGAAAATGAGTGAAATTAAGTAAAAAATTACATACCGAATGTTAGGACACCTAACCCTCTTACTCTACTGGGCTCCTAGAACTCTGGCAGCCAGGTTTCTACATTCCAGGGAGGAGACCAGATAATTTTCTGGGAAATATGACCAGCTCCATGCTCCCACAAAAAAAAAAAAAAAGAAAAAAAAGAAAATTAAAGCTATTGATATTGAGGGTTACCCTATAAACAGACAACCAAATATTACCAGACACCTGAGCAAAGCTTCTAATATAAAAGACAAAGACCAAAAAAATATTGGCCGAGAAAACTATGGACAGAAACCAAGCACCTCTCCCCCTCCCCCACGCCCTCTCTCTCTCTCTCTCTCTCTCTCTCTCTCTCTCTCTCACACACACACACACACACACACACGCTGTCTCTCTGTCAATATCCTCAGACAGATATGTGAAGCTATTACATTCATGAAACAAAACTAGAATACCAAAAACGGGAATATTCAGAGAATAAAAGTGTCTTTGGGTATGAAAACATATGATAGCTGAAATGTAAAATTTAATAGAAGGTTTGGAAGATAATGTTGAGGCAATCTCCCAGAGGGTAAATCAAAAAGGCAGAGAGAGAAAATAGAAAATAAAATTAGAGCACTGGTCCAAAAAGGCCAACATCTGAAGAGTATAAATCCCAGAAGAACAAACTGAGGAAATGAAGGAAAGGATATCAAAGAAAATAACTGAAGAAAATTGCCTGGAATTTAAGGACAGGAACTTCCAGATTAAAAAGGCCTATCAAGTATCCAGCACAACACATGCAAAGAGCCCAATGACATCAGGGGACATCATTGTGAAATTTTAGAAGACTGGGGTCAAAGAGAAGATCTTACAAGCTTCCAAAGAGAAAAAACACAAGTTTCATGGGACGGGTAAAGAAACGCAAGCATGGTTCAATTCGGGATATTTATCCATTTAATCCATTTTATCAACAAATTAAGGGAGAGAAAAACATATTATTATAATAGGTGCTGAAAATCCATAAAAATATTTATCAGCCAATACAAATAATAACTAAGTAAAACAGTAATACAAGAAAGCTAGTAAAATATAATAAGAAACATCCACTAAAGCCAAATAATAAATATTACCCTAAGTGACAAAACACTAACCATTTCAATCAGGAATCAGACACGGATGACTTCCATGAAATTTTTATTTAACACTGTCTTGGAGGTTCTGGCAAATAGAATAAGACATGAAAGTGAAACAAATAAATGGTGTAAACACTGGCAAAGAAGGAATAAAACTATCATTTTGGGGGACTTATACTATTATATGCCTAGAAAACCCAAGCACTATAATAGAAAACAGAAATTAATCAGAGAATTTAGTAAAATGGATTGATATAAAATATACAAAATCAATAGCTTTACTTTATTTTTGGAAAAAGTAACTAGAATGGAAATGGGAAAAGCACTCCATTCACAATAGCAATATGAACTATCAAATACTAGGGAATAATACATTTAAAAAAGCAAAAAACTTATGAGAAGTATACTTTAGAAGCTAATTAAACAGCACAAAACAAACCAGTTATTGGTTGGGAAGACTTAATATAATAAAATATTAACTTTCCCCAAATTGACATAAAAATTAAATGCAATTTCAATTGGGTTTGCATTCTCAGTTCTAATGGAATTTTTTCGGGAATTGAATGTTATTATCTTAATGTTTATATGAAAGAATCAATAGCCAGGAATGTCTAAAAAAATACAGAAAAGAATATCACTGTAGGATAATTTGTTTTATCAGAACATAATAAAGTCCCTTAAATCAATATGGTATTGGTTTAGATATATATAAATATCCATGGATTAGAATAACAAATCCAGAAATAAGTTACAGTATATATGAGAATTCAATATATGACAAACGTGGTAATTCAATTCAACAGTAAAGCAATGAATTATTTAATAAGTTGTGCTGACATCAACTGGCTATCCTTTTGGAAGAAAATAAAATTGAACACTTACGATATACTATGTAATTATAAAAATAAATTCCAGATGGAATAAGAATCTTGCAAGAACATTTAGACAACATGTATATCTTAGGAATGAAAAAAGGGTCTTAATTAGAATGAAAATACAGAGGCTATTAAAAAAAAAAAGGAACAGCCAAAATCTGAACAAAAAATTAAGTTTTTCTATGGAAAAAGATAAAATACAAAGCCAACAGATGAATAAATGTATTCGGGGAAAAAACTGAAAGGGCAATATGTACATTAAACAAAATGTTCTTACAAAATGGCTAGAAAAAGTCAAATAACCCAAAAGAAAAGTGGGCAAGAGGTATACATAAGCAAGTCACAGAAGAACAACTCCAGAAACGTCAAACAAACATCTAAATTGATGCTAAAATTCAGTAACAGTCAAAGAATTGCAAATTGAACGAACAATGAGATTAGCTGATTGACTGGCTGGCTGGTTGATTCATTTATTCCTGATTCACACATTCAACAAATATTTACTGAAAATTTTCATGGGTCAAACACTGTTTAAGGTTCTGGGGATCAGAAGTTAACTAAACAAAATCCTTTATGTGTAATTTTTGCCATATCATTTTTGCCCATCTGTCAAAGAGCAAACATTGAAAAGAGCAACTGAACCTATCACTGGCAAAGATGTGGGGAAGGAGATACCCCCAATAAATTGGCAGAAACATGAAACATAACAGCCTTTTTGAAAAGCAATCTGGCAATACCTATTAAAAATACACTTACACACACTTACACTTACACACACACACACACACACATATATACAGACAAATATAGAGCCTTACATATACCACACACACACACACACACACACACACACACACACACACTCCTTGAGCAAGCAATTCCATTCCTGGGCATCTAACTCACAGAAGTACAAAACTAACACAGTAAACAAAGACATATGTTGTTTACTGAAGGTTTGTGTTGGAAAAAAACTGGACAGAGAGTGAATTCCCATCAATAGGGAAATGTTTGAAAAAAACTGGGTGGCAGCCACACCATGAAATATTATACAGTAATTAAAAAGAATGTTTAGAACCCTGGTTCCCAAACTGTGAGATGAGTCATCCTGTGGTGCTACATCAAAATCACAGAAGTGACATGGTATATAATTCTAATGTTCAGGGGAAATATAGCATCTTTCAACATCTATTGCCCTTGCATGAACAACTAGCTGGAGGTAATGTACATTAGATTGTGCTACATTACCATCAACAAAATATCTTTGTGAAGCTGGGGTAGTCAGTGGTTGTTGTGATTTAAAAGCAAGTACCATAATAAAAGCAAGATGGAATGGGATATGTAGGTAGTGCAAATCATGGTTTGAACAGCTATGAAGTCCTTAACAGGAGCACACATTCCATTAGTAAACGATTGTAGTTATTTAAAAATGAAATAAAATTATTAATTTTTTCAATTTATGTGTATTATTTTCAAATGGTTATTCAATTTCAAGGACATCAATACATATTAAGCTGGCCCTAACTACTTAAGAAGTGAAGTTGTTAGGTATTTCGTTTTGGCCCAGGGGGCACCAGGAAAAAATTGCTGAGATACTGAGGACTCTGTGAACTCAGGAGGTTTGGGAACCTCTTAAACCTGTAGTTTAAGAAGTCAAAAATAATAGAATAAAATTAAGAAGTAGACAAAAGGGAATAATACAAATAGAGGAAAAATTACAAAGGCAAAGGGTATTTCTTCTTAAAAAAGAAGAGAGGGCTTCCCTGGTGGTGCAGTGGTTGTGAGTCCGCCTGCCGATGCAGGGGACACGGGTTCGTGCCCCAGTCCAGAAAGATCCCACATGCCGCGGAGTGGCTGGGCCCGTGAGCCATGGCTGCTGAGCCTGCGTGTCCGGAGCCTGTGCTCCGCAACGGGAGAGGCCACAACAGTGAGAGGCCCGCGTACCACAAAAAAAAAAAAAAAAAAAAAAAAAAGAAGAGAGAAGTCAGTAATACACAGATTCCTAGGAAAAAATTACCAAAGAAAAATGAAGAATTTCAGTAGTCTATAATTAGAAATTTAAGATATTCCTACAAAGAAAACACTAAGTTCAGATGGCTTTACTAATGAGCTCTAATAAACTTTCAAGGAACATGCAATTTCAATCTAATATGCACTATATCAGAGAGAGATACAGAGGAACACTCCCTACTTCTCTTTCTGAAACTAAATGTGACCTTGTTCCAATACCAGTCAAGGACAATATAAAAAGTTATAGGCTAATTTCAATCATGAAAACAATCATGGGAAAAAACCCCTAACAAATAAAGTCCAACAATCCATAAAAACAATTGATAGTTGCAGAAAAAGCATTTCATAAAATTCAATACTTATTAATGATAAAAACTCTTAAACTAGGAATAGAAGAGTACTTTTTAACCTGATATAGAACACTTATCAAAAACCTTTTAGCAAATACAAAGCTCAATAATGAAACTTTAAAAGTCCTATCACTTTTATTTAATGTTATACTATAAATTCTTGCCAGACAATAAGAAAAGAAAAAGAAATAAAATGTATAAAATTTTAAAAATAAAGCAAAAAGCATTACTATTACTGGATTATATGCTTGCCAACACGAAGTACTAAAAAGAATATGTAGACAAATTATAAGAATTAAGGAAGTTTGCAATATTAATGAATACATTCATACTTCTATATATCAGAAAAAAGCAATTAGACTATGTAATTTTAAAAAGACACCATTTGTAATACGAACAACAGTAAAGACAAAAAAAAAAAATAGGGCAACCAGAAATAGATCTAACAAAAGATGTATACAATCTTCATGGAGAAAATCATAAAATGTTATTAAAAGACATTAAAGGCCTATATACATTAAGAAATATACCATGTTTATGGATAGGAAGACTTTCAAAAATGTCAGTTCTTCCTTAAATTAGTCTATGGATTCAATGTAATTTTAATCAAAGTCCCCATAGATTTTCTTATGGAATCCAACAAAGTGATTCTAAAATTATATAGAAAAACAAAGGGCAAAGAAGAGGCAAGATATTTCTTAAGAAGACATAGCATGGGGACTTGCCTCGTGGTTATTAAAATTTAATATAAACTTTAGTTAGAACTATGAGATGCTTTTGTGAAAACAGGCTAGCAGATTAATGAAACAGAAATCCTGAATAGACCCATATACTTTAGAAATGTGGTGTGTGAAGAGGGGGCCACAGCAAATCACTGGAGAAAAGATATTTATAGAAATAAATCATTCTGTGGGCAACTGGTTATACATTTGGGAAAAAATAAACTGGATCTCTACCTCATACAATCCACAAGAAATCAATTTCAGATAGATTAAAGGACTTAAATATGAAAGGCAAAATTATTAAACTTTTTAAGTGGATATGAGCATATCTTTATGACCTCACTGAAGGGAAGGATTTCTTGCACAAGACATAAGAAGAGTACAAATCATAAAGGAAATGATTACAAACTTATAGTCATCAAAACGTACTAGAAAGAAAAGGAAAAGACAACCACAATCGAGGAAGAGATACCTGCAACATGAAAGGATTGGTGTTCAGAACATATTAAGAACTCCTACAAATCAAAGAGAAAAAGATAAACAATTCAGAAGAAAAAAGGGCTGAAGAAGCAAATAGGCATTTCCTTCCATAGAAAATATGTGAAGCCAATAAACATGAAAAATTATTCCACTTTATTAGTTATCGGGGAAATGCAAATTATAACTACAATGATATACCCTTATATAATGACCAGACTGGCAGAATTTTAAAAATTAAGAATTTTTTAATACCAAAAGTTGGCAAAGATGTGAAGTAAAAGAAACTCTCATATACTTCTGCAATAATGTAAATTTATAGATATTTTAGAAAATAATTTTTCATAATCTAGTAAAGTTGAAGTTGCACATACTCTTGACTCAGCAATTCCATTCCTATGTGTTTATTCAAGAGAAATTCTTACACAAGTGCATCAGTGTATAAGAATGGTCATACAACATTGCTTGAGTTACAACACTGCTTTCATTGCTGGGGCAATGAAACAGTCCAAATATCCTTCAACAATAGAATGGACTCACACAGCAGTGAATAAATCAAAAAAAAAAAGCAGTGAATGTATCAACACAGGTGATCACTATGAGCAGTTACTCAAAAAATACTTATTGTATCAATGAAAAAAAGGATGATTCCACTTACATGAAGGTCAAAGCAGTCAAAACTAAACTGAATTATAGTTTAAGAGTACACATATGGGGCAAACCATGAAGAAAAACAAAGGAATGAATAACATCAAATTCAGGAGAGTAGCTCTAAGGGAGAGGAAGAGTCAGAGAGCAGTTGAGTGGAACTCCCAAGAACTTTAGTATGAATGTTCTATCTCTTAAACTAGATGTTGTGTACATGTGTGCTTTATTACTACTCTTTAAACAATACATATGTCACAATTACGATAACACAAATAGAATTTCATGAATCACACAATGACTACTTGAAAACAAGGTCAAGTTGAGATGCACAATGGGTAATGATTCTCAAGGTTTACACACTAGGTAAGTGTTTCACTAGTAAACACTAGCATTACATGTACAGTTCATATTTCTGCCTCAGCAAAAATACAAATTACTATTTATCATGGATTGTTCTCAAATAATCAGTATATAGAATGTCAAACCTACGATTGTCAGCAGTCTGTTAAATTTCCATTAAGTGTCCCTTAGAAATGTATAGTAAACACTCAATGAGATCTGATATAACTAGGTAAGAATTTTAAATTCCATTTGCAAAAGCATTTTATCGTCCAGAATCTTTAAAAATTATTGTTGGTGTTTCTACACATTTAGACAGATGTAACTGAGATAAGTAAAATAAAACAAACTTATAGAAAATGAAGATTGCTACTTAAGGATTTTCCTGACCTGTACCAGAACTTATTACAGGAAAAAAGCAACCTAAGGATGGAAATCTGGACTTGGTTCGTTGATCTGATTAGATTAAAAAGCATTAATAATTGGTGGTGGTGGTGTGGTTATGAAAAGGCAGAGGAGTTTTAAGGTAGTGAAAATACTCTGTATAATATCATTATGATGGATATACCTCATTAAACATTTGTCCAAACCCAATGAATGCATAGTGCCAAGAATGATGCAAACTGTGGACTTAGGGTGATTATGATGTGTCAGTGTAGGTTCATTAATTGTAACAAATGTACCACTTTTGTGGGAAATGCTGATAATTAGGGAGGCTATGCATGTGTGGGGGCAAGGGATATATGGGAAATCTCTATACCTTTCTCTTAATTTTGCTGTGAACCTAAAACTGTTCTTAAAAAATAAAGTCTTGAGAGCCAGGTGTGGCCCACCTGGCTGGGCTGTGTGGGCTTCGGGGAAGAACACACAGCCACTCAGGGGCAGGTTCTTGGTGGAGAAGAGCAGGCAGGTAACCCATGGCACCCCTGCCATGCCGAGGACACTCAGGAGCCTGGCAACCCAGCCACCGTGCCCTAGGAGCAGCACATATCTGAACAAGAAGTCCCTCCCGCTGATAGAGAGATGGCAAAACCTACAAGCCGGCTTGGAGACTTTACCTACAAAACGAGAAACCATGTGGCTGACAGGGTCTTGGGGCTCCATCCTGGTGTCAGGCCTGAGCCCCTGAGGTGGGAGAGCTGAGTTCCGGACACTGGACCACCAGAGACCTCCCTGCCCCACATAATATCAACTGGTGAGAGCTCTCCCAGAGATCTCTGTCTAAATGCTACCCAGCTCCACCCAATGGCCAGCAAACGCCAGTGCTGGATGCCCCATACCCAAAACTAGCAAGACAGGAACACAACACCACCCTTTAGCAGAAAGGCTGCCTAAAATCATACTAAATTCACAGACACCCCAAAACACACCACTGGATGCACCCCGGCCCACCAGAAAGACAAGATCCAGCTCCATCCACCAGAACACAGGCACCAGTCCCACCAGGAAGCCTACACAGCCCACTGAACCAACCTCACCCACTTGGGGCAGACACCAAAAACAACGGGAACTACAAACCTGCAGCCTGTGAAAAGGAGAGCCCAAACACAGTAAGTTAAACAAAATGAGAAGACAGAGGAATATGCAGCAGATGAAGGAGCAACGTAAAACCCACCAGAACAAACAAATGAAGAAGAAATAGGCAGTCTACCTGAAAAACAATTCAGAGTAATGATAGTAAAGATGATCCAAAATCTTGGAAATAGAATGGAGAAAATATAAGAAACGTTTAACAGGACATAGAAGAACTAAAGAGCAAACAAACGAAGAACAACACAATAAATGAAATTAAAAATTCTCTAGAAGGAAGCAATAGCATAATAACTGAGGCAGAAGAATGGATAAGTGACCTGGAAGACAAAATAGTGGAAATAACTACCACAGAGCAGAATAAAGAAAAAAGAATGAAAAGAATTGAGACCAGTCTCAGAGACCTCTGGGACAACATTAAATGCACCAACATTCAAATTATAGGGGCCCAAGAAGAAGAAGAGAAAAAGAAAGCATCTCAGAAGATATTTGAAGAGATTATAGTTGAAAACTTCCCTAACATGGGAAAGGAAATAGCCACCAAAGTCCAGGAAGCACAGACAGTCCCATACAGGATAAGTCCAAGGAGAAACACGTCAAGACGCATGTTAATCAAACTATCAAAAATTAAATATAAAGAAAAAATATTAAAAGCAGCAAGGGAAAAGCAACAAATAACATACAGGGGACTCCCCATAAGGTTAACAGCTGATCTTTCAGCAAAAACCCTGCAAGCCAGAAGGGAGTGGCAGGACTTATTTAAATTGATGAAAAGGAAAAACCTACAACCAAGATTACTCTACCCAGCAAGGATCTCATTCAGATTCGATGGAGAAATTAAAACCTTTACAGACAAGCAAAAGCTAAGAGAATTCAGCACCACCAAACCAGCTTTACAACAGGCGCTAAAGGAACTTCTCTAGGCAGAAAACACAAGAGAAGGAAAAGACTTACAATAACAAACCCCAAACAATTAAGAAAATGGTAACAGGAACATACATATTAAAAATTTCTTCAAGGGCTTCCCTGGTGGCGCAGTGGTTGCGCTTCCGCCTGCCAATGCAGGGGAACCGGGTTCGCGCCCCGGTCTGGGAGGATCCCGCATGCCGCGGAGCGGCTGGGCCCGTGGGCCATGGCCGCTGGGCCTGCACGTCCGGAGCACAGGCTCCGCAACGGGAGAGGTCACAACAGGGGGAGTCCCGCATACCACAAAAAAAAAAAAAAAAAAAAAAAAAAATTTCTTCAAATGCAAATGGATTAAATGCTCTAACCAAAAGACACAAACTGGCTGAATGGATACAAAAACAAGACCCATATATATATGCTGTCTACAAGAGACCCGCTTCAGACCTAGGGACACATACAGACTGAAAGCTATCAAAAATTAAATACAAAGAAAAAAATATTAAAAGCAGCAAGGGAAAAGCAACATATAACATACAAGGGAAACCCCATAAGGTTAACAGCTGATCTTTCAGCAGAAACTCTGCAAGCCAGAAGGGAGTGGCAGGACATATTTAAAGTGATGAAAGGGAAAAACCTACAACCAAGATTACTCTACCCAGCAAGGATCTCATTCAGATTTGACAGAAATTCAAACTTTTACAGACAAGCAAAAGCTAAGAGAATTCAGCACCACCAACACAGCTTTACAGCAAATGCTAAAGGAACTTCTCTAGGCAGAAAACACAACAGAAGGAAAAGATCTACAATAACAAACCCAAAGCAATTAAGAAAATGGTCATAGGAACATACATATCGACAATTACCTTAAATGTAAATGGATTAAATGCTCCAACCAAAAGACAAAGACTGGCTGAATGGAAACAAAAACAAGACCCATATATATGCTGTCTACAAGAGACCCATTTCAGACCTAGGGACACATACAGACTGAAAGTGAGGGGATGGAAAAAGATATACCATGCAAATGGAAATCAAAAGAAAGCTGGAATAGCAATTCTCATATCGGACAAAACAGACTTTAAAATAAAGACTATTACAAGAGTCAGAGAAAGACACTACATAGTGATCAAAAGATCAATCCAAGAAGAAGATATTACAATTGTAAATATTTATGCACTCAACATAGGAGCACCTCAATACATAAGGCAAATGTTAACAGCCATAAAAGGGGAAATTGACAGTAACACAATCATAATAGGGGACTTTAACACCCCACTTTCACCAATGGGCAGATCATCCAAAATGAAAATAAATAAGGAAACACAAGCTTTAAATGATACATTAAACAAGATGGACTTAATTGATATTTATAGGACATTCCATCCAGAAACAACAGAATACATTTTCTTCTCAAGTGCTCATGGAACATTCTCCAGGATAGATTATATCTTGCGTCACAACTCAAGCCTTGGTAAATTTAAGAAAACTGAAATCGTATCAAGTATCATTTCTGACAACAACGCTATGAGACTAGTTATCAATTACAGGAAAAAAACTGTAAAAAAAACCACACACATGGAGGGTAAACAATACACTAATAAATAAACAAGAGATCACTGAAGAAATCAAAGAGGAAATCAAAAATTATCTAGAAACAAATGAAAATGAAAACAGGATGACCCAAAACCTATGCGATGAAGCAAAAGCAGTTCTAAGAGGGGAGTTTATAGCAATACAATCCTACCTCAGGAAACAATAAACATCTCAAATAAACAACCAAACCATACACCTAAAGCAATTAGAGAAAGAAGAACAAACAAAACCCAAAGTTAG
>NC_041229.1:64497616-64499789 GCF_002837175.3 Physeter macrocephalus
TGATACCAAAACCAGACAAAGATACTACAAAAAAAGAAAATTACAGACCAATATCACTGATGAATATAGATGCAAAAATCCTCAACAAAATACTAGCAAACAGAATCCAACAACACATTAAAAGGATCATACACCATGATCAAATGGGGTTTATCTCAGGAATGCAAGGATTTTTCAATATACGCAAATCAATCAATATGATACAACATATTAACAAGCTGAAGGATGAAAACCATATGATCATCTCAATAGATGCAGAGAAAGCTTTTGACAAAATTCAACACCCATTTATGATAAAAACCCTCCAGAAAGTAGACATAGAGGGAACTTACCTCAACATAATACAGGCCATATATGACAAACCCACAGTCAACATCATTCTCAATGGTGAAAAACAAACCACTTCCTCTAAGATCAGGAACAAGACAAGGTTGGCCAATCTCACCACTACTTTTCAACATAGTTTTGGAAGTTTTACCCACAGCAATCAGAGAAGAAAAAGAAATAAAAGGAATCCAAATTGGAAAAGAATAAGTAAAACAGTCACTGTTTACAGATGACATGATACTATACAGAGAATCCTAAAGACGCTACCAGAAAACTACTAGAGCTAATCAATGAACTGGGTAAAGTAGCAGGATACAAAATTAATGCACAGAAATATCTTGCATTCTTATACACTAATGATGAAAAATCTGAAAGAGAAATTAAGGAAACACTCCCATTTACCACTGCAACAAAAAGAATAAAATACCTAGGAATAAACCTACCTAAAGATACAAAAGACCTGTATGCAGAAAACTAGAAGACACTGATGAAAGAAATTAAAGGCAATACATACAGATGTAGAGATATACCACGTTTTGGATTGGAAGAATCAACATTGTGAAAATGACTATACTACCCAATCTACAGATTCCATGCAATCCCTATCAAACTCCCAATGGCATTTTTCACAGAACTAGAAGAAAAATTTTCACAATATGTATGAAACACAAAAGACCCCGAATAGCCAAAGCAATTTTGAGAAAAAAAAAATGGACTGGAGGAATCAGGCTCTGTGACTTCAGACTATACTATAAGACTAGAGTAATCAAGACAGTATGGTACTGGCACAAAAACAGAAATATAGATCAATGGAACAGGATAGAAAGCCCAGAGATAAACCCACGCACCTATGGTCACCTTATCTTTGATAAAGGAGGCAAGAATATACAATGGAGAAATGACGGCCTCTTCAATAAGTGGTGCTGGGAAAACTGGACAGCTACATGTAACAGAATGAAATTAGAACACTTCCTAACACTGTATACACAAATAAACTCAAAATGGATTAAAGACCTAAATGTAAGGCCAGAGACTACAAAACGCTTAGTGAAAACAAAGGCAGAACACTCTGTGACGTAAATCACAGCAAGATCCTTTTTGACCCACCTCCTAGAGAAATGGAAAGAAAAACAAAAATAAACAAATGGGACCTAATGAAACCTAAAAGCTTTTGCATAGCAAAGGAAACCATAAACAAGACCAAAAGACAACCCTCAGAATGGGAGAAAATATTTGCAAATGAAGCAACTGACAAAGGATTAATCTCCAAAACATACAAGCAGCTCATGCAGCTCAATATCAAAAAAACAAACCACCCCCTCCAAAAATGGGTGCAAGATAAAAACGGACATTTCTCCAAAGAAGATATACATGGACATTTCTCCAAAGAAGATATACAGATTGCCAACAAACACATGAAAGGGTGTTCAACATCAATAATCATTAGAGAAATGCAAATCAAAACTACAGTGAGGTTATCACCTCACACTGGTCAGAATGGCCATCATCAAAAAATCTACAAACAATAAATGCTGGAGAGGGTGTGGAGAAAAGGGAACCCTCTTGCACTGTTGGTGGGAATGTAAATTGATACAGCCACTATGGAGAACAGTGTGGAGGTTCCTTAAAAAACTAAAAATAGAACTACCAGACGAACCAGCAATCCCACTACTGGGCATACACCTTGAGAAAGAGAAAAACAAATGCCGTATGCTAACACATGTATATGGAATCTAAAAAAAAGAAAAAAAGTGGTTTTGACCAACCTTGGGGCAGGACGGAAATAAAGATGCAGACGTAGAGAATGGACTTGAGGACATGGGGAGGGGGAAGGGTAAGCTGGGAC
>NC_041229.1:64504281-64517926 GCF_002837175.3 Physeter macrocephalus
CAGTGGTTAAGAATCTGCCTGCCAATGCAGGGGACACGGGTTCGAGTCCTGGTCCAGGAAGATCCCACATGCTGCGGAGCAACTAGGCCCACGTGCCACAACTACTGAGCCTGTGCTCTAGAGCCCATGAGCCACAACTACGGAGCCCACGTGCCACAACTACTGAAGCCTGCGCACCACAACGAAGAGTAGCCCCCACTCTCCATAACTAGAGAAAGGCCACGCGCAGCAACGAAGACCCAGTGCAGCCAAAAATTAATTAATTAATTAATTAAATTTAAAAAACAAACAAACAAAAAATAAAATGTACACCTCTAACTCTAACCTTTTTATTTAGGAAGTGGGCCGACCAAACTCTTCTGTGAACTTCAAGGAAGAGCAGTTTGAGCATCAATAAATAATACACAGCCTAATGTGTACATTTTGTTTTTTAATAGCATTGAAAAAATATGGGACAAAGAAGGTCATCTTCATCTGAACATACACAGAAATTTATAGAATCCTTGAATTAGAATAGGTATTTGAATTTTAGTGTGATTATTTTTGGATTCCCCCAAGAAAAAAATGTCTATAGACTCTTAAAATGGCAGTTTGTAAAGCAAGCCTTACCTCGTTCTAGGTGTACCTCCAGACATGTAAAAGAAGTTTTGGACCCCAAGGGGGAGGTCAGATTTTCAGATAAAATGTCCTCAAGAGTCAGTCAGTATATCCATGGCAACCTATCACCAAACCAAATAGGTACACCTCTCCCCCAATTGTTAGAGTGCAGTGACATCACATTTGCTTAATGTAATTGTCATTACATTGTCACCTGTCCATAACAGCGGGAAGTCCTGACGTGTGACCCTCTTTCTGTGTATTACTGAGGCTCCCCAAGGAAGGTCTAGGTCTCACAAATTTCTTCTTGGTTTTTGCTCATCACTTCAGCCAGGCATCTCATGTCCACAGTCTGCATCAACAGTTGCTCAAGTCTGTAGGCTGTGCCCCTCCACAAGGGGGCTCCAGATGGCCTGTATGTTGCAGTGGCTTGTCTGCCTCTCCCGAAGTCTTTCAACATCAGAGAGAGAGGAACGTCCTCACTCCTCCAGTCTAGGACCAGGCTACATGCATTTCCTTTGGCAGAATTTTCTCATCTCTCACCCAGTAGTTTATTAATAGTTCTCAAAATCTGACTTCTTCAGTCTTTAATGCTTGGGAGTTACCGGCAGTCCACCTGTGACTTGTGCCAGGAAGCCTAATTCCTTTCATCCAGAGGGAGGTAAGGAGCAGTCGGCCCTTATATGTGGTCTTGAAAATGTGATTTTCAGTTAGTAAACCCTTGGCGAAAATATACACACACCTCTACTAAAAATGAACACCTATTTTTAGGGGTTGTTCACAATCCACACTTGGGGTGTGTCTGTTGTTGGGGGAGAAGATCACTTTTGGTTGTAAGGACACAGTCTTACCAATGGTATATCGAATTACATTATGAAAACCAAATTTATCTCAGTCTGAAGCATCAACAATCAGGTAATAGTGTCTTCTCCATGAATAATGAACAAGGAGTGGGTATTGTATATACTATACATATATAGTGCTGCATGGCTGTTAGCAGAACTGATACCATCTTGGGCCCTTACAGATTCTCCTGTCCTTTTGCTGCCCTTACCCAGGACTGTACTGTGCAGTAAATCACTTCTCTGTGGTTGAGGGCTTTGTAGTTAAATGATATTGTTTAATCATTAGATCAGGTGTCCTCTCCGCCCTGTTCATGCCCAAACAATGATGAAAACCTTCACTGACATATTCCCAGCACCCACGAGATTAGTTACCCATTCGCTAATTTTTATTTAGGAATACACTTCCTATTTCCAAGCACCTACCCCCATTTCCTGGGTTAACTATAATATTGTCCCCACGACCCCTTAGTGGTGTGGAGTGCAGCTGCAAATGCTTCCAGATTGTTGTCTGCTGGATTCCAACCCCACCTATGAGTAAGTTACTCTATAATAAGTGAATCCATTGATTATATGGAGCTGCCTTCCTCTTTTTTTGCTCTCAATATGCCTTCTCAGTTTGATGGGCACTTTTCATTCCCTCCATCCTCTAATGAGTATATATAATTTACTTTATATATTGTGATAAGCTGAATAATGGCCCCAAAGATATCCAGGTCTGAATACCTGGAGCCTGTGAATACTTTATATAGCAGAAGGGACCTTGCAGAAGTGACTTAGTCAAGGATTGTGAGATAAGGCGGTAATCTTGGATTATTCAGGTGGGCCCTAATGTAACCACAAGTGTCCTTATAAGTGGGAAGCAGGGGGAGAAAAGGTGGTGCTGTGACCATGGAAGCTGAGATTGGAGTCATGTGCTTTGGAGCTGGGGTAGGGGTCACAAGCCAAGGCCACCAGAAGCTGAAAAATTCGAGGAAATAGATTCTCCTCTAGAGTCAGCCCTGCCGACACCGTGACTTTAGCCCAGTGAAACTGATTTTTGGACTTCTGACCTCCAGAACTGTTAGATGATACCAAAACTCTCCTTAAGATTGCTGCCTGGAGACTTCACTTTTCTACCCACATTCCCCCCTGCCTACAACCACAGATCTGCTTCCAGAATCAGCTTGTGGGAACCCCAGTGTAGGTCTTGCTGCTTTCTCAATGCCAGGCCCTCAACTCTGGATTCCCTTTGCTGCTGGATTGTAGGCTCCAGTTGTCAACCCTGCATGTCAGGCTGAAGACGGTTGCCAAGGCCTTCCTTGGGGGACATTTTTGGGGAGTGAGATTATTATTGTGGTTAATGAGATATTCTGATTATCACTGAATTTCTTTCTTGTCCTCTCTCTACCCCTTATTACAATGGAGATATTCCATAGGAGTTGACAATCTAAATAAATGCTTTTCTCAGAAAAGCCTCCTTCATGGTTTAAAGAAAATCCGTCCTCCTCCTTGTGATTTGGAGCTGAGAGAAACCTGCCCAGCTGTGAAAAGGCAGATCAACTGGTCTCTTCTTCCTCCAAAGAATTTTCCTTGAGCTGCCAGTCAAGAACCTGGAAAGGGGAACTCTTGTCCACTGTGGGTGGGAATGTAAATTGATACAGCCACTATGGAAAACAGTATGGAGGTTTCTCAAAAAACTAAAATAGAGCTACCATATGATCCAGCAATTCCACTCCTGGGTTCGAAAAAAACGAAAACACTAATTTGAAAACATACATCCATCCCAATGTTCATAGTTGCCTTATTTACAGTAGCCAAGATATGGAATCAACTTAAGTGTCTGTCAACAGATGAATGGATGAAGAAGATGTGGCACATATATACAATGGAATATTACTCAGCCATAAAGAGAAACGAAATTGAGTTATTTGTAGTGAGGTGGATGGACCTAGAGTCTGTCATCCAGAGTGAAGTAAGTCAGAAAGAGAAAAACAAATGCCGTATGCTAACACATGTATATGGAATCTAAAAAAAAGAAAAAAAGTGGTTTTGACCAACCTTGGGGCAGGACGGAAATAAAGATGCAGACGTAGAGAATGGACTTGAGGACATGGGGAGGGGGAAGGGTAAGCTGGGACGAAGTGAGAGAATAACACTGACATATACACACTACCAAACGTAAAATAGCTAGCTAGTGGGAAGCAACTGCATGGCACAGAGAGATCAGCTCGGTGCTTTGTGACCACCTAGAGGGGTGGGATAGGGAGGGTGGGAGGGAGGCGCAAGAGGGAGAGGACACTGGGATATATGTATACATATAGCTGATTCACTTTGTTATACAGCAGAAACTAACACAACACTGTAAAGCAGTTATACTCCAATAAAGATGTTAAAAAAAATAAAGTCTCAAAGAAAAAAATAAAATTTTGATAAAAATAATTATTAAAAACAAAAAGCATTAATAAATCTTTTGCCAGTGGTTAATGAGAAACTGGTAGTCCAGGGCACTCAAAAGCAAAACAGTTTCCTAAATTAACACCTATAAACAACCGTAATCAAGTGCCTATGTAACCAAGTAAGTGTTGCCATAAATATTTTAATTCAAATAAGAGGAACAATAAGCCTCGCCCACTGTATCAAAGTTCACTAGAGAATCTGAAGGAAGATCATAATAAGCTCAAGATGCTAAATTTCTATCACAAGGTTCAGGTAAGGGACCAGGAAGTTTCTATGACGACTCTAAAAGATAAATGAAATAAGATCCTGTAGCTGCAGGGTTGAGATGTGTAACTATCATAACAAAGTTTAACCCTTAGGTGACTGAATTACAATACAAACTGAGTTCACAGCCTCACAGGGTCTCATGTTAAATGAGGGTACTGACGGGGAAGAAGAGTGGAGTGACTTTGTACTATGTCAATTTAGCTAAGCTGGAACTACAGTCCCCAGAATTCCCTTCACTGTACAGTTCTGAGTTAGGAGTTGCCAGAGATGTGGAAGGTGGAAGTGATGCAGTACCCATGCTTATGTTCAGAAGTCAGTATAGGGTTAGGCGCTGCATGCACATACTGTTACTGATCTGCTGGCTACCTTGTCAGTCAGGCCTGCAGCTCCTCCAGCTGGATTTCCTCTTTCAGGATCTTTGAATTTCTGAGCTAATGTATATGCAGCTCTGTGATGAAGAGAATTAACTTTTTCTGCAAGCAAACTTGAAGGCTTAAAAGCAGTTTGCTTGCAGAAAAAGTAGGGACGTGATGAGATATTTGTATACCCATGCTCACCGCAGCATTATTTGCAATAGCCAAAAGGTAGAAGCAACCTAAAATGCTCATCAACAGAAGAATGGATAAGCAAAATGTGTTATACTCATACAGTATAATATTATTTGGCCTTAAAAAGGAAGGCAATTCTGACACATGCTACAACATGGATGACCTTAAGGATATCATGCTAAGTGAAATAACCCAGTCATAGAAACACAAATATTGTATGACTTCACTTATATGAAGTACTTAGAGTAGTCGAATTCATATAGATAGAAAGCAGAATGACAGTTGCCAGGGGCTGGGCTGGGAGGTAGGCAGAAATTGGGAGTTACTGCTTAACTGGTACAGAATTTCAGTTTGGGAAGATGGAAAAAGTTCTGGAGATGGATGGTGGTGATGTTTTTGCATAACAGTGTGAATGTACTTAATGCCACTGACCTGTACACTTAAAAAGGGTTAAAATGTTAAATTTAATGATGTGTATATTTTACCACAATAAAAAAAGTCCATTAATTTTTTTTTCAAAAAAAAAGCTCATTCATTCTTTGAGCACTTCTGTACTTCCTGAAATATAAAGCCTTTCTTATGTTTTCTTTGCTCTAGTCCTGGCCCTAGTAATTTCTTCAAGGAGTCATTTCTTCCTTTTAATGGAGACTGGTATTTAGAAACCAAGATCTGGATACTAGGTGTGTTCATTGTTATATGGGGGTGTCTCTGCTGCCTGGCCCTCTCAATAAATAGAGCTAGGAAATATATATATGCACCCTCCCCCCACATATTCACAGACATCCACACACATTTCCACATAGTTTTTCAATGTATATATGTTGAAAATCATGAGTTGGCATTATTAGCCCTAATTTATTCAAAACCATAAGATTCATGATGCTAGCTTCTCTTTTTCCATACTTGTACTTGCTTCTTCTATCAGTGAAAAACCTGGCTACAATTATCTTCAATACCTATACTTAATTTGCTCAGTCTTCTGACTATAAATAGTACTCTTATTCCACTGGGCCACCGATACCAATTCATCTACACTCTGTGTGTTTGTAAGTATGGGATCCAGCCTCTGTCTGGCTACCATACTGCCCTGCCTGAGTCTGCCCAATGGTGCTTGGATACAGGAGGAAGGAAGGAAAGAAGGAAGGGGAGAGAAAGGGAGAATTAAAAAAATTTTTTACTTGTTAGTTGGTTTTTGCTGGTAGAAAGAAATACTATTGAGTTTTGTAGATTGGTCTTATATTCAGTAATCTAAATGAATCATCTGAGTAGTTAATTTGTCATTGTGGCACTTTTTCCAGGCAGAGGATCATATCATCTGAAAATAATAACAGTTTTTTCTTTCCCTTCTAATCCTTGGATCTCATTTTCCCCTTGTAACATTTTTTAATTGAGAAATAATTCACATGTAACATTGTATTAGTTTTAGGTATACAACATAATGATTTGACACATTGTTAACAACAGTGATAAAAGTAAGCATCTTTATCTTGTTACAGTCTTAAAGGGAACACATAACATTTCTTCAATAACTATAAGGCTTGCTATAGGTCTTTGGTATGTAGGTTTTACCAAGTATGGAAGCTTTTCTCTAATAACAGTTTGCTAAGAACTTTTACACAAATACACATTGAATTTTATTAAATGCCTTCTCTGTACTGATTAAGATAATCATAATTTTTCTCCTTTAATCTATTAATGTGGTGAATTATACTGAAAGGATCCAGGGATCAATTCTACTATATCATGATGGTTTGGTTTTTTTAATGCACTAATATAATCAATTAGCCAATATTTTATTTAAGAGTTCTGCACTTACCTTGATATGAAAAGTGGGACTATTTTTTTCTTTCCTTCTACTATATTTATTTGGTTTTGGAATTATATTTACACTAGCCTCCTAAGATGATATTAAAAATATAATGCTGATTGAAAAAGAAACAGAATATGTACTACACCATTTACATAAATTAAAAATACATGTGCACTAAATAATATGCAATTTTAAACAACATCTACATTGAAAATAATATATTAAACACATTAAAATAATTGAGGGAGATTGGGAGCATAATGGTAATAAAAATAAATGAATAGGGACTTCCTTGGTGGTCCAGTGGTTAAGACTCCACACTCCCAACGCAGGGGGCCCAGGTTCGATCTCTGGTCAGGGAACCAGATCCCACATGCCGCAACTAAAAGATCCCGTGTGCCGCAACTAAAGACCCGCGTGCTGCAACTAAGACCCGGTGCAGCCAAATAAATAAATAAATATTAAAAAAGAAAGAAGAACTTTAAAAATAAATGAATAAAACAAGAATGGGACCTTCCATGGACCAAAGATGATATGGTGTTATGAACTAGAGAGGGCCACGACTGCTCCTACTAAGCAAGGTTGAAAAAAAGAGTCCTGAGATAATAGAATTTATAAGAGGAATCCGGGGGACATCTAGTCCAACCTCTTTGACAATGCAGAAATCCTTTTTCAGCTTTCCTGAAAATGACTGAAGAGTATTTGATGGATTGCATATCTATAAAGCTGTCCTTTTTGCTGTTGAAAAGTTTTAAATGTTGGCTCTCATCTACCCCTTACAGACTTTCCAAATCAGAATCTCTGCTGATGGGGCCCAGAAATGCACATTTAAAAATTTTAAGGAAAGCTTAAAAAATGACTACACCAGATAACAAGACACTGATTTTTCAGCTCTAGTTACATGTCAAATTTACCTGTGGAACTTCAAAAAAAATCCAAGATGCTTCATCCCTGGGATTGTAACACAGTAGATATGAACACTCATGCTTTAAATATTGGGTGGGCCAAACGGTTCGCTTGGTTTTTTCTGTAAGATGGCTCTAGTAGCACTTAGTTGTCTTTAACTTCATTTGAAACAATTTTGTTAGACTGTATGTGACAGCTGTCATATCAGCATACATTTAAAAAAAGACTTTTCAAAATTAGTGAATTTCTGTGTAGCCATTTCAATATTGAAGGTGGAAGAAAAAAAGCAACATTTTCAGCATATTATACTTTATTATTTCAAGAAAGGTAAAAACACAACTGATATGCATAAAAAAGATTTATGCAGGTATGGAGAAGGTGCTGCAACTGACTGAACGTGTCAAAAGTGCTTTGCAAACTTTCGTGCTGGAGATTTCTCACTGGACGATGCTCCATGGTCAGGTAGACCAGTTGAAGTTGACAGAGATCAAATCGAGACATCAACTGAGAACAATCAACATTATACCACACGGGAGATAGCCGACATACTCAAAATAACCAAATCAAGCGCTGAAAATCATTTGCACCAGCTTGGTTATGTTAATCGCTTTGATGTCGGGGTTCCAAGTAAGTTAAGCAAAAAAAACCTTCTGGACCGTATTTCTGCACGCTATTCTCTATTTAAATGTAATGAAAACATTCCGTTTTTAAAAGAAATTGTGATGGGCGATGAAAAGTGGATACTGTACAATAATGTGGAACGGAAGAGATCATGGGGAAAGTGAAATAAACCACCACCAACCACACCAAAGGCTGGTCTTCATCCAAAGAAAGTGATGTTACGTATACGGTGGGACTGGAAGGGAGTCCTCTATTATGAGCTCCTTCTGGAAAACCAAAGGATTAGTTCCAACAAGTTGGTCCCAATTAGACCAACTGAAAGCAGCACTAGATGAAAAGCATCCAGAATTAGTCAACAGAAAAAGCATAATCTTCCATCAGTATAACGCAAGACCGCATATTTCTTTGATGACCAGGCAAACCTGTTACAGCTTGGCTGAGAAGTTCTAATTCATCAGCTGTATTCACCAGACATTGCACCTTCAGATTTCCATTTATTTTGGTCTTTACAAAATTCTCTTAATGGAAAAAATTTCAATTCCCTGGAAGACTGTAAAAGGCACGTGGAAGAGTTCTTTGCTCAAAAAGATAAAAAGTTTTGGGAAGATGGAATTATGAAGTCGCCTGAAAAATGGCAGAAGGTAGTGGAACAAAAGGGTGAATATGTTGTACAACAAAGTTCTTGGTGAAAATGAAAAATGTGGCTTTTATCTTTACTTAAAAAACTGAAGGCACTTTTTGGCCCACCCAATATATCGATGACAGTACTGTTGATTGGGACAGTATTTGCCAGCTATATGTGAACTTTAAATTTTGCTTTCAAGCAGAGGTTGTGAATTATCAAACCATCCATCTAGGTTTTCTTACCTAGATATTCCTGTGCACAGAGATACAAAAGTGAGCAGAGGCTAGCTCTGGTTGGGAATTGGATTATAGCCAAGAAAGGATAAAAGCTACCGACCTGTTTAAGGATGGAAGCTGTGGAGAACTGAAACTCTAACTAGATAAGGTAAGCAGCTACTTATATTACATTCACTTACTCATTTACTCATTCATCCAAGTTGTACTGAGAGACTATTTCATGCCAGACATAATGGGGAATATAAGTACGCCAACAGGTAATTTCATTATATGTGGTAAACGTTATTGTAGGATCACGGTGGATAGGATGGACGCAGTACAAAATACAGTAGAAGCACACAGAAATGGCTACCAACCTAAAATTGATGGGCCAAAGAAGGCTTCCAGGAGGAAGTGACATCTAAACTAAGAGTAAAGGATTACTAGGAGTTAGCTAGGTCAAAGGGACAATTGAGGGAGTAGGGAGTAGAAAAAAATAGTGTTCCAAACTAAGGCAGTAAGGTGTGCAAAGGCCAGAGGATTGACAGCAGTGAAAAATGAGGCTGTAGAGGTAGGAAGGAGCAAAGATATGATCAGAATTTACTTTGAGGGCAAGGGGAAAGGATTTTAAGTTGGGAAGTTATGAGATCCAACCTGAATTGTAGAAATATCACTTTTGTAAAGCAAGGAAACAGATAAAGTAAGGGGATGGGTCAGGAAAGAGGTGGGGAGACCAGTTAAGAAGCTGCTGCAGGGCTGCCCTGGTGGCGCAGTGGTTGAGAGTCCGCCTGCCGATGCAGGGGACACGGGTTCGTGCCCCGGTCCAGGAAGATCCCACATGCCGCGAAGCAGCTGGGGCCGTGAGCCATGGCCACTGGGCCTGCGCGTCCGGAGCCTGTGCTCCGCAACGGGAGAGGCCACAACAGTGAGAGGCCCGTGTATCGCAAAAAAAAAAAAAAAAAAAAAAAGAAGCTGCTGCAGTAAAAGAGGTAAGAAACGTTGGTGACTTAAATCAGGATATTGGAATTTAAGGATAGAGAAAAGTGGATGGGAGTTGAGAGACATCAGGAAAGAGACATAGGAATGCAGACTCTATAGGACTCAGTGGCTGATCAGACATGAGGATAAAGCTAAGAGACTAATTTCCTGTTTTTGGCTTATTTGGTGCCATTTGTTAAACCAGGAAACTCAGGAGGAAGAGGTTGTGCATGGTGGCTGAAAATGGGGATAAAAGGTGATTATTTCAGCTTGGAACATAACATCTAAATAGCTTTGGGACATTCAAGTAAAGATGGAGAGCAACCAGCAAGATATTCAGTTCTGGAGGAAGATTTGGAAGGATTAGGTAGAAGACAGTAATGGGGATGAATAAGATTGCCTAGGTAGAATCTTAGACTGGGAGAAGATTTAAGAGGCAAATAAACATCACGACTTGCAGGACGGGGGAAAAGAAGGCTTACCAAAAAGACTGAAAAAGAGATTCAAAAGAAGTAGAAAGTCAGAAGAAATGGTATCATCAAAGATAAGGGAAGAGGGTTTTGCACAGAAATGGCCAGTGGTCATCATCAAATCTACCATGTGTCAATAAACAAACAAATAAATAAATAAATAAGAACTGAAGAGTTTCCACTAGATTTATCAATGAGTTCTCATTGGTTGAGTTGGTGATAGCCGAAGATTTGGCCTAAACCTTACAACTGTTAGAACAGCTAACTTCTTAATGAATTTTCTCCTATATCTGAAATTCAAAGTGTTGACAACCAAGTTGGTTCCTTAATAAGTAACTTAGAAAAGTAGACTCTTATTTCAATAATTACTGCTTCCATGAAATGATGTAATCATTCATGTATTCAAACAATATCTGAATACTTTCTATGTGCCAGGTACTGTGCTGGATGTTGGGTATACAATGATGAACAATAAAAACAAGGTCTGTTTTCACTCAGTTAAGGCTGGGGTTTTTCAATAGCAATTGTAATTTAGGAAAAATAAAAATAAAGATCCACAAGTTTCCAGAATTTAAGTTCCTGATCTAAACTTAAATTTTGCTATATAGCACCTATTGCCACAGTTTTTGAAGAACACAGTATATCAGTGACCTAAAGGCAAGAATTAAAAAAAAAAATTAGATTTAGGACTCACCTTTCAAATTACAAGCTGTGTGATTTGAGAAAATTACTTAATTTCTTTGAGCCTATTTCAAGAGGGTAGTAGTGATTGTGGATGACTCTGTTTCAAAGCCAAAAGAAAGCTGAGGTTGTCTGAGGCAGTCAGAGGAATAGAGGTACCCAAGAAGGAAAAGGACAGAATAATTATGGATGCTGACTAGAGGGTTCTCTTACAAGGGGCGTGGAGAATGAAAGCAGAGTTGAGGAACAATGGTGGGGAGTAAGAACTGACTTTGTTTAACTGACCCCTTCTGCTTAGGTCATCCTTTGCAAGAGGTAAACCAAAGATTGACAAAAGAAAAAGAACGTGTCCATGGTGAAGCTTGTTGACTGAGAGCTTCATTATAGCATGACCTAGTTGAGCTGTTCTGTTAAGAAACTCTTATCTCAGTATTTTTAGTAAAATCTTTTCCTCTTTGGCTGGTCACATTTCTCAGAGAGCTGTCTTCCAATGTCCTGCTTGAGGGAAGGCTGCCAGAGTTCTAGGAGCTGAAGGGGGAAAGTTGTCGACTGGTATTCTTAATATCTGACACTCACTTTACTCCCTTGTTTGAAGCAAAACAGTATTTCCCTCAGCCAGACATAGTGTTTCCCTGGCCTGTTCACGCTCTGTCTCTCTCTCTCAAAAATAAGTACACAAACCAACCAACCAACCTCTAATACTCTGCCAGAGTAAAGGAGAGGCAGCTGGCTGTTAACACGCAACTGGAAAAGACCTGAGAGGGGACTCCAACTGCATCTTAAGGAGACTTTCAACTAATCCTCTTTTTAATGTTTTAGCTCCATCTTAACCTCCTGCTTTCAGCGATAACTTGTTATCTCTAATTCCTGAGCCCTTTGTGGTTCCGCAAACCGGTGTGCTTTAAGGCTTGTACAACTGTTAGGAAAGGTCTTTCTTAGGGCTGCTAAGTAAAGGCACTCATCCATCAGCTTTCTAGTTTCTAAAATGTTGTTGCTGTTGTCTCCTATCCTGTTTTGCCTGTGGGTTTACACATTAAAAAAACTCTTTACTTTTGTTTTAGTGGGTTTTGGGGTAGTAGCTGAGGTTAAATGTATGTATTCAATGTTCACTTTAACCAGAAGTTACTCTATCTACTTATCTCATCTCCCACCACCTTTCTATACTACACCTGGCAACATGGAAATATTTTTAATTTTCAAAAACACAGGTGCTTTCCATACTTTTTTCTACTAGCAACTTCGTCTATTTGGAACACTCTCCCTCCCAATCCTTGTCTGACAAGTGCCCTCTGTGACCATCTCCTTCCCACTCTAAACCCAGTAACCCGTAACAACATTCGTAGCACCTTTTCACACACCTCTATCAGTGCATATTCCACTATATTATAAATACCGGTTTACCTGTGAGTTTTTCCTTCTAGACTGTGAACTCCTTAAGAACCAAAATGATATCTTAATCATCTCAGTATGTCCAGTACCTATTACACAGACTAGTACATGATAGAAATCAGTAAATGTCTGGAGGAAGAGAAAGGAGGAGAGGAGTAAAATACATACCCTGCTCAAGCAAAAGATGTATTCTACTGATTAATATACTCTTTTTTAAAAAACTGAAGTACAGTTGACTTACAATATTATGTTAGTTTCATGAACACAGCAAAGTGATACAGTTTAATACATATATATTTTTTTTCTTTTTCAGATTCTTTTCCATTATAGGTTAGTACAAGATATCGAATATAGTTCCCTGTGCTATACAGTAAATCCTTGTTGTTTGTCTATTTTCTATATAGTAGTATATATCTGCTATCTCATACTCCTTATTTATCCCTCCCCCCTTCCCCTTTGGAAACCCTAAGTTTGTTTTCTATGTCTGTGAGTCTGTTTCTGTTTTGTAAGTAAGTTTATTTGTATTATTTTTTAGATTCCACATATAAGTGATATCATATAGTATTTGTCTTTCTCTGACTTATTTCACTTAGTATGATAATCTCTAGGTCCACATGTTACTGCAAATGGCAATATTTCATTCTTAATTGCTAAAATATACAAAGAGCTCATACAGTTCAATACAAAAGAAACAACCCAATAAAAAAATGGGCAGAAGAACTAAATAGACGTCTCCAAAGAAGTCAGACAGGGGGAAGCAGGCAAGATGGCGGAAGAGTAAGACGCGGAGATCACCTTCCTCCTCACAGATACATCAGAAATACAGCTACACGTGGAACTTCTGCTATAGAACACCCACCGAACGCTGACAGAAGACCTCAGACCTCACAAAAGGCAAGAAACTCCCCACGTACCTGGGTAGGGCAAAAGAAAAAAGAATAAACAGAGACAAAGAATAGGGACGGGACCTGCACCAGTGGGAGGGAGCCGTGAAGGAGGAAAGGTCCCCACACACGAGAAGCCCCTTCGTGGGCAGAGACTGCGGTCGGCGGAGGGGGAAGCTCTGGAGCCTCGGAGGAGAGCACAGCAGCGGGGTGAGGAGGGCAAAGCGGAGAGATTTCCATACAGAGGATCGGTGCCGACCAGCACTCACCAGCCCGAGAGGCTTGTCTGCTCACCCGCCAGGGCGGGCGGGGGCTAGGAGCTGAGCCTTGGGCTTCAGTCGGATCCCAGGGAAAGGTCTGGAGTTGGCAGAGT
>NC_041229.1:64518932-64519300 GCF_002837175.3 Physeter macrocephalus
TTCTTAATAATTATTTTTTATTTTAATAACTATATTTTATCCTACTTTATTTTGTCTTCTCCCTTTCTTTCTTCCTTCCTTTCTTCCCTCCTTCCTTTCTTCCCTCCTTCCCTCCTTTCTTCCTTCCTTCCTCCCTTTTTCCTCCCTTCCTTCCTCCTTTCCTTCCTTCCTTTCTTCCTCCCTTCCTTCGTCCCTTTCTTCCTCTCCTCCTTCCTTCCTTCCTTTCTCCCTTCATTTCTTCCTTCCTCCCTTGCTTTCTTTCTTCCTTCCATCCTTCCTTGCCTCCCTCCCTCCTTCCTTCCTTCCTTTTCTTTACTTTCTATTTTTTCTCCCTTTTATTTTGAGCTGTGTGGATTAAAGGCTCTTGG
>NC_041229.1:64519983-64560810 GCF_002837175.3 Physeter macrocephalus
GCATTGGCAGGCGGATTCTTAACCACTGCGCCACCAGGGAAGCCCCGATAACATTTTATTAAATACAAATACATTTATATAAATTTCTTGAAAATTCAGCTATTCAGAAGTTCTCCCTCTTTTCCTATCATGTTAAATAAAAAGTGCCTCTCAGGATCTTAGTCTGGTCTTCCCAAATATACTTTTCTTTGTCATTGAATCTATTTTTATGTTTCACAGGAAAGTTTGTTTTTATTTATTATTGTGTACAGTATGGGAATACTGAAAATCTTATGGATGAAAAGAGACAAAGTTATTTTTAAGTATATTTTTAAACGTTAAGATTATTTACTTTATAAAGTTGTATAAATCATCTTTCTGTGATCACATGACTATGATTAGCAAAGAGAAGTTACATAGTATTTCATATTTGGTGGGACTTGTTTAATAGAAAATCCTTTTCTACCTGACACAGGATTTTTATTAGACCTTTAGGTTTTAGTTCAGATGTGACAATTTTCACTTGCCTTAAAACGCATACGGTTTTGCCAGTAAGTCAAATGTGAATGTAATTCTAATTCAGAACTAAAAGCCATCAGTAACTGGTCACATTCATACCAAGATTTAATTAGTACTTTCCAATGTGAAGTTGGTTTTGGTTTTTTGGCTTTTTTTCTTTTAGAACTAATGGGCATTGCTTTGCCATCATAGAAGAAGATGACCAAGGAGAAACCACATTGGCTTCAGGGTGTATGAAATATGAAGGATCTGATTTTCAGTGCAAGGTAAGACCTAATTTGAGGCCTATGAAATAAAGGGAGGGGCCACAGGAAAAGCGTTGATTCCCCAAGGAGAAGTGTGCCTGGTCTGCACATGGCTGTGTGCAGTAGTTAACCTACATAAGAAAGATGTGAGTTTCATGTTGCTTGTTCTCAGTGAAGCCACATTGAGTCAGTCTTCCAGGAGATTACAAGCATTTGTGACTTATTCTAGAATGTCAACTGGGATCTGTGTCACATTCACTAGAGGAAGAAGAATTAATTTATTTAACATTTACTATTTGCATTTAATATGCTAAGTGCTTGGTATATTTTACCTCATTTTCTCCCAGTTACCCTATGAGGCAGATATTTTTTATCCTCCGTCTTATAGCAGAGGAAACTAAAGCCCAGAGAGAAGTAAGTTCATTGCTTAGGGTCACAAAGTTAATAAATGGCAAAGCTGTGATTTAAGCTATTTGATTCCCAAATCCTTGTTTCCATAATACTGTGCTGCCCCCAATCTGTTGTTGGCAAAGTCTTTCTTTCCCTTTTAAAAGTAATGTAACATTTAGCTATCTGGTTTACAGCACTCCTCGTTTCTAAAATCTTTAAATCATACCGCTTTCAGCCTTCTCCGAAGTGCTCTCAACTTCCTGTGATGTAATTCACCTAGCTGAGAAGATGGGAATTCAGACAGAACACAGAAACATTGTAGGGTCTCTGCATACTTCTGGGATACCAATCCCACTTACTAGCGTTTGGTCTGCCTTCTTCATTCCTGTAATCATCCTTGATAGAGAAGACTGAAACAAAACGAGAGTTAAGGAAGTGTTCGTTTTCTTTGTCCTCCATTACCTGGTATTTTGTCGGCAATACTACATCCATTGCTTGGTGGTCTTTCTTCTAGCACTGCCAAAAACCCCTTCCTGATTTTTCTTTACATTTTCTGTCCTGCAAGGCTGAGCTCATTTTGAACTTTAGCCATACTGGGACTATTCTTGGATGCTTCACGCTTCTTTTATTCATCTTTAGTTGTATACTCTTCATTCCATCCTTCATGTAAGTTTTCTCTAGATCTGGGATATTTTTTTCAGAGTCACCTGTGTAACTTCTGACATGTCTCTCTTTTCTCTTTCTTTTTATGATCATTTAAAGGTAAAAAAAATTGTTAGAAAGTTAAAAATTCAGTTAAAATGTAAAACTTGTGCTTTTGGAGGTTTCCAAGTACTCTTGACCCATCTTACCTTCTCTTATATAATCTCAAGTCCCTTATAGAATCCCATATAGATTCCCCTATGGAATCTCATTTTCACATTTTTAAAGGAATACCTGATTATACCGGGGTTTCTCCTTTCTACCCATCTGATATTTAAGAATAAGAAGGTTGATTTCTGCTTATATTCTTGCTACTTCTATGACGACAGACAATTCCTTTCTGTTACTGTTTTGGTCTGGAATGGCACTTCTTCCAGGTAGTGCTGAAATGTCAGCATTCAAGTTAAGAACTTCTCAAATACTGTACTTTTAATCAAATAAAACTTCACATATAATTTTTGGTATCTGTTCCCATGACTACAGTCTTTCCCTGTGCTCATTTTCTGATCTATTAGGGACACATATCTGGTTGGTGGTCTCCCAAAAACTCTCAGAAATATTGTTTCTATATTTTGCCCTTATCCTCACCACATACACTTCAACTTGCTTCCATACCAGGTTCATTAGTTTCAACATAGTTGTTATAGGCAGAATCAACTGTATCTTCTGCCTACTTGACTACCTTTTCTAACCTGTCATTTCTTTGGCCTAGGACACGCTCCACTTTTTAGTCAGATCTTAAGTCTCATCCAACTAAGTCTCAATACTACTATGAGATCATATTTACCCTGCTAGTCTATCACTGTAATAAAATGTATTACCCATGTTTTTTAGGAAAAGATCTCATGATTTTAAATACTTTTTTACTAAAAACAAATGAATAGTCATATCTTAAGATATGCCAAATTTTGGGTGAAAAATATATATAAACTTTTGTTTATCTGTAATTAAGTTATAGTCTAGTGTTCTAACACACCATGCACATACATACATTCTTCTTAAGAAAAAACATTTTAGAGTCTTTACAACACTATTTCACGATAGATTTAAATTTTTCAATAATCACTTTCACACAAACTTAGCAGGTCCTTTTCACTCACTGAATTAGAAACTGTATTTTATGAATATTTTAAAAATTAATTATCAGTTTCGTGTATCAGATTATTTCTAATTTTCTTCCTTTAGGATTCACCAAAAGCCCAGCTACGCCGGACAATAGAATGTTGTCGGACCAACTTATGTAACCAGTATTTACAACCTACACTGCCCCCTGTTGTTATAGGTAGGTTAGCAGAGAAAAGTGCAATCATGATTCTCAGTGAAATATTTTCTCTGGTTTTAACAATAAGCAAGCTTTCTAGAGTTCAACACTACAAGTTATTTTTTCCTTTTAAGATGTGATCGAAAGGTAATATGTCTTTTTCATTGTTTACTTCCATTATCAGGTCCATTTTTCGATGGCAGCATTCGATGGCTGGCTTTGCTCATTTCTATGGCTGTCTGCATAATTGCTATGATCATCTTCTCCAGCTGCTTTTGTTACAAGTAAGATAATTATTTTGATGCAAAATATTTTGTTGAATATTAGATATAAACAGTTGTTCTTAAAGCCAGTAGGCAGAAACCATTGACAATGTATTTCAGGAACCATTAACTTGTATTTTCTGGTTATCTCCTTTAATTAACTATATTATAGTTTCTTAAGGGAACAGAGGACCTTACTACTAATCAATTAATTGGACACTACATTATACTTCTTGTTATGTTCATGAGTACTTAAGATATTCTTATTTATAGAATATTGAACTTTCTTATATCTAAATTTAAAAACCTGACCCCATATATGCACTACCAAATGTAAATTAGATAGCTAGTGGGAAGCTGCCGCATAGCACAGGGAGATCACCTCTGTGCTTTGTGACCATGAGAGGGGTGGGATAGGGAGGGTGGGAGGGAGGGAGACGCAAGAGGGAAGAGATATGGGAACATATGTATATGTATAACTGATTCACTTTGTTGTAAAGGAGAAACTAACACACTATTGTAAAGCAGTTATACTCCAATAAAGATGTTTAAAAAAAAAACAAAAAAGAAGTCAGACAGATGGCCAACAGGCACATGAAAAGATGCTCAACATCACTAATTATTAGAGAAATGCAAATCAAAACTACAATGAGGTACCACCTCACATCGGTCAGAATGGCCATCATCAAAAAGTCTACAAAGGGTGTGGAGAAAAGGGAACCCTCCTACACTACTGGTGGGAATGTAAATTGGTGCAGCCACTACAGAAAATAGTATGGAGGCTCCTTAAAAAACTAAAATACAACTACCAAATGATCCAGCCATCCCACTCCTGGGCATATATCCGGAAGAGACGAAAACTCTAATTTGAAAAGATACACGCACCCCAATGTTCATAGCAGCACTATTTACAGTAGCCAAAACATGGAAGCAACCTAAGTGTCCATTAACAGATGAATGGATAAAGATGTGGTGTATATATTCAAGGTCAGAGTGCCAGCATGGTTGAGTGAGGGCCTTCTTCAGGGTTGCAGACTTCTTGTTATATCTTTACATAGTGGAAGGGGCTGGGGAGCTCTGCTGGCTTTCTTTTGAAAGGGCATTAATCTAGTTTGTGATGTCTTTACCTTCATGACCTAAACCCCTCCCAAAAGCCCCACCTCCTAATACCATCACCTTGGGCACTAGGTTTCCAACATATGAATCTGGGAGGACACATTCAGAACACAGCACTTAACAAAATTCTCAAATTTGCTACCTCTTACATACGACTGGTCATCAGCAGTGCTTGAGTGTCCTTAAAAACTTGTAGATTGTGGAAAGTTTGGGGTTCCAGAAGATAAGCCATTTTTTCCTCATACTTTTAAACCTCTATGTGGTTTCCTATATTATTTAGAGCCCTTAGCCTAAGATGCCCAATATAAGAATTTATCCAGTAACCAATGGAATTTTATAAAAAAATTTTGTTGGTAACTAGAATTTTCAGCCTTGACAAAATCTGAGGCTTGACTGTGAAGCCTCTCCTCTTTAATAAGGCAGGATCCTTGGTTACTTTTGGAGATACTGACCACTGCCAGTTGAAGTCATACTAAGCCCACTGTTGAGTAGCTTGCTTGCTTATTTATTTGTTTATTTATTTAAGCAAGACTTTCTCAATGAAGAGAAAGCCACTGATTCACTGATTCACATTCTGGCACAAGTTTCTTATTTTGACACAGACTAGTACTTTGAATAGCACTGTGTTAGACCATCTCTTTATATCCTCCATGTATCTTAACTTCTCTTCCATATTTTCCATCTTCTTGTCTCTCTCTGCTCCACTATGTGTAATTGCTTCAGATATGTATTCCAGTTCACTACAAGTCTCTCACTGCATTTAGTGTGATGTTTAACCCATCCAATGAGCTTTTTGTAATTATGTACTTATTTCTTTATTTATTTTACCCAAATAATTTCAAATATATATCAAAACTGAAAGAATTTTACAGTGAACACCTGTATACTAACCACCTAGACTGTCATTAACATTTTACTATGCTTGCTTTATCATTTAGCTATTCATCTACCTATCCTTTAACCCATCTTATTTTTAGTGCATTTCAAAGTAAATCACAGACATCAGTTATACTTCCCCCTAAGTACTTTAGCATGCATATCATTAGAGGTCAATATTTGTTTATAGGTTCTTCTTTTGCTGTATAATTTACATACAATAAAATGCACAAACCTTAAGTGTTCACTGGGTTTTGACAAATATGTCATAATGTTTTTGAGATATATCTATGTGGTTGCACGTATCATTAGCCTGTTTTTTTTTATCGCTGATTAGTATTACATTGTATGGATATATGGCAGTTAAAGAAAAAAACATTCTCTGATTGATGGGCACCTGGGCTGATTCTAGTTTTAGGCTATTATGAATAAAGTTCCTATGAATGCTTTTATATAAGTCTTTTTATAGTCATATGTTTTCATTTTTTTAAGTTAAGACCCAGGAGTGAAATTATTGGATCACAGGATAGGTATATGCTTAGTTTTATAAGAATCTCCCAGTCTTTTTTCTAAAGTGATTGTACCAGTTTACATTCTCAACAATAAAACCTGAGAATTCCAAGCACTTTACAACTCTGCCAACATTTGGTATTGTCAGTCTTTCTAATTTTTGCCATACTAGTGGTTATACAGTAGTATCTCATAATGGTTTTAATTTGCATTTCCCAGATGACTGATACTGAGCAGTTCTTCATGTTTTTATTGACCATTCACATATCTTATTTTGTGAAGTGTCTGTTCAAACTGTCCATTTTCAAAAACTGGTTTGGCTTCTCCTTATTAAGTTGTGGGAGTTCTTTATATAAACATGACATCAGTTCTTTGTCACGTTTACATTTTGGGAAAATTTTTTCCTAGTCTTAATTATTCATTTTCTTAATGCTGTCTTCTGAAAAGCATAAGTTTTAATTTTGATGAAGTACAGTGACCTTTTTTTTCTTTTTTGGTTATCACTTTTTGTGACCTGAGAAACTGTTGCCAGTTATAAAGATTATAAGTGGCAATAAAGATTCAATTAATTATTAAAAAAAAAGAGAAACTGTTCCTCATTCCCAAGTCATGACTCTATTCCATGCTTTCCCCTAAAGCTTTATTGTTTTATATTGTATGTTTATGTCTGTGCTCTACCTCAAGTTAATCCTTGTGTTTGATGTGAGGTAGAGGTATAGGTTCACTTTTTTTCCATATGGATATATTCAGTTATTTCAGTACTATTTGTGGAAAAAACTTTCTTCTCCCTATTGGATTGCTTTGGTGCCTTTGTCAAAAATGCCATAAATGTGGGTCTATTTCTGAGTGCTCTTTTCCACTGATCTATTTGATATGTCAGTATCACACTGTCTTGATTACTGTGGGTTAACAATAAGTCTTGAAATCAGGTAGTGTTAAGTCCTCCAAATTTGTTCTTTTTCGAGACTGCTTTGGCCATTCTAAGTCCTCTGCATTTCCACATAAATTTTAGAATCATCCTGTCAATTTCTAGAAAAAATTGTGCAGCAGTTTTTATTGGGATTTCATTCAAGCTACAGATTGATTTGTGGAGAACTGACATCTTAACAATATTGGGTTTTCCCTATCCTTTGAGTTTTTACTTTACTGATTATATAATCTAAACTTACCTGGCCATTTTTGTTAGTTTCTTGTTATTCGCTTATTTTGTATTCGATCCTTTATTTACTTAAGTATTTTAATTATTATATGTTCATATTGAAGAATTCCAATATATAAAGCCTTTGGGGGTCTCAATCTGCTGTTGGTTGTTTCTGTTGACATTATTTCATATTGGCTCATTTCTTTGGTATTTGGTCATTTTAAAATTGTGAGTTCATATCGTATTGAATTTTATCTGTGGGAATCCTGACTGCCTAAATTGTGGCTGCATTATTCTAGAAAGGATTTACAATTGCTTCTTCTGGAGGCAAGGGTGAGGGGCATGCCGCTGAAGAGGGATTATTTTATTCCTCTTCCAGTGTCCTACCCTGATGTAAATAAAGCTCTCAGGTTCAACCAGCTCTCTTTACAGAAGTCAAGGCTTAACTGTACTCACAAATCTGGTTTCCCTACCTGCTAATAGCTCAGAATTTGGTTTTTCCTATTTGTCCTTTTCTTGAGAGTAGAGGAGGGGCCTATTATAGAGTTCCTTTTCTCCTTGGGAAAAACTATATATCAAAATCATGGGGTTTTTTTTGTTGTTGTTTCAATTTTCTAAGATCTATTTCTATGTTAGTGAGAGGGTCCCTTGTAACATGCAGTTTATTATAATGCTGGAAATGGAGGACTTTACTGGGTTTTTAAATGATAATTTACTGTGAAAAGATCTTAGCTAAGATCTTGACACAAAAATCATAGATCTGCTAAAATGAAAAGAGTGAAGCCCATGATATTTTTGAAGAGATTTATAGTAATCTCAGTTACAAAAAAAACTAAAATACGATCAGTATTTGAGATGAGAGGATACATAGGAATAATCTATAATCTCTATAAACCAGTCCTTTAAAAAATTATCTTGGCAGTGAAAGAACCTGATAAACAAAATAACCCCTTGGCAGTACTCATGTTCCATTTAATTTTCCCTTGAGGACAGAAAAGACAGAATAACTTCAAGATCACGAAAAGCAAAAATTACTAAAGTTTCTGAATCACTACCTAAAAATTGGTTCATTTAATGTTTCTATCTTAAAACACCAACACAGATGTTTGGCCTCTCTGCCTTGAAATTCTATGCTTTTGTAAAAAATGTTCAGAATGTCATGTTAAATCCCCACAAGTAACATTGTTGCAACAAGAATATAAATATTAATAAATCCCAAGTTGGTAATAAATAACCCATTAAAATAAGAGTATCACATGTGAACCCATTTATAACTGAAAAGAGCCTCTCTATAATGTTAAACAACAGCATATGCTGGAAGAAAGACAGGATATATTTTAATGTATTTATGAATAGTGAATTCTAAAATATTAAGTGTTCATCAGTACAGGTGTATCTGGAAAGAATACCAACAAAAAAAATGCAAGCTTTTTTACCCCTAGAATATGATTATTCAAATGAAAAGGAGTATTTTTGTAACCCAAGGGCACTGGCTATTCTATAAGTAATTACTAATTAGTATACGCTAAAATTAAGTTTAGAGAAAGCCTTATAACTTAGTTCTTCAGTTAATTATAGCACATAAAGTACAAATGGAAAAAAGCTCCCTAAAACAGTTTTTGTAGTTTTATCACCAGTTATAGGGAATCAGAAAATTACCTAACTTTATAGCTTCTGGTGACCTTGATCTATTAATCAAATTCCTTTGTTCTCTATAATGACAGTACCAAAGTAACTGTAAGAAAGTAACAAAAGTAGCAAAAGACCTGAGTTTTTTTAGGGTAAATTTATTATGTCTTATTCTTCTCATAAAGGTTTGATAATTTCCTTCCTACAAAAATGAGAATTTTTTAAGTTCTAAAATATGCTTGTTATATGTTTTATATAACTTAATTATGCTTGTGTGTATGTGTGTGTTTCGAGCAGAGAAAAGTTTAAATGGAAGTCAAAACTCTTCTATCTATGCCAGAGATAACCACTATTAAGGATTTAGTGTAAATATCCTTCCAGATTTTTACCATGCTATACATACATACATATACGTAATTTTAGGTCAAAAATAGAACTATATCTACTTTATGTAACTTCCTTTTGCCCACCTGGCAATACATAACAGAAGTTTTTTCATATGGGTACATATTATAGAGCTACATATTATAGCTCTACATATTATAGAGCTACCTCTTTCTATTTAGTAACTGAACAGTATTCCGAAGAAGAGTTCTACCATAATTAGATTAAGCAAAATCCAAATGGTAAACATTTAGGATGCTTTCAATTTTTGCTATTATAAACTATTACAACTAGTCTCTTATGCTCTAAAGTAAGAATGTATTTCCAGTAAAGGTGAATCATCTCCTATCTTGCCAATTTGCTTAAACAAGATTACATTTTTGATGCTAGATTTTAAGTTAGAATTTCTGAGAAAGGTATCACTTGAAATGGGTTTTAAAAGATAAATATGCCCTGCAAAAAAATGTAACAGTAGTACCCTAAGACATTAATGTGTATAAGTTATAAGATTATAAATAATAATGATACAATTAACACCCATAAACATAGTTTAAGAAATAGAGTATTACCATTACCTTTGAAGATCTCTATGTTCATGTCCTTCCTCTCTGTCTCCCAGAGGTAATTTTCTTCAATATTTTGCTTATTATCCCTTGATTTTCTTTTTTCCCAGATTTACTGAGGTACATTTGACAGATAAAATTGTAGTATACAATGTGATGATTTAATATATGTACACATTGCTTTTCTTTTTAGTTTTAACACATATATTCTATCCCTAACTTAAATATCTCTAAATAATATATTACATGCTTTGAATTTTATATGAATGAAAGCATACTGTAATTAAATTGCCTTTTTATTTTTGTACAAAATTATCTTCTTTAAGAATCATCCACATTGTTCCTTATAGCTGCAATTCATTCATTATCTCTGCTAAATAATATTCTACCATAAAAAAATAGCACAATTTATCTATACATTCTACTGCTGGTTGGCATATGAATTGTTTCCAGTTTCCTGCTATTTCAAACAATGTTCCTATGAACATTTTTGTGCATACCTCTTGGTGTATGTGGGTAAGATCTCCTCTAAGAGTGGAATCACTGGGTCATAGAATATATTCATATTCAGCTTTACAAGAAAATCTCTGTACCCTTTTATACGCTAACAAGCAGAGTTTACATGCTCCATTTGTTCGATAACTTCACCAATACTTAATATTATCCAATTATACAATTATTACAAAACAGTGAATGTAAAATGCTATCTCATTGTGGTTTTAATTTACATTTCTCCAGTTATTGACATAGATCATCTTTTTAAAAAATGTCATTTTATTTATACACTAATTATCCAAGTGGATTTCCTTTTCTCTGGGATACTTTAAGTCTCTTGCCCATTTAAAATTTGGGTTGTCTTTTTCTTATTGATTTGTAGGAGTTTTTATAATCTGAGTACTAATCAGTTGGTAGTCATATGCTCTGCAAACATCTCTCACTCTGAAGTTTACATTTTCATTCTCTTTATGGTATTTTTTGATGAACAGAAGTTCTAATTTTAATGTAGTCAAATTTACCAATCTTTTCTTTCTAACTGAGGTAAAAGTGGTATATAACGATATTTTCTTTTAAGATTGGCACTATTTTTACCTTGTCTAACAAATCTTTCCCTCCCCCAAAGTCATAAGGTTATGTCATTTATTCTCTTTGAAAGACTTTAGTAGGTTGGCTTTTCATATGTAAGTATTAATATTTAATCCACATAAAACTGATTTTAGTGTATAGTGTGAGGTATCAGTACATTTTTCCTGTACATGGTTCATTACGTGTACATGGTCACCCAACTGTCCCAGTACTAGTTATTGAATTTTTTACCTCTTTGTCACTAATCTGAAACACCAACTCTGTCATAAATCACATTTCCAAACATGTGTACATCTGTTTATAAACTCTAAATTCCGTTCTACTGACCAATTTGTTTATGATTGTGCCACACACTGTCTTAATTACTACAATCTTAAACTAATTTAAAAATTTCTTAAGTGTTATTGAGGTATAACTGACAAATAAAATGGTAAGATATTTAAAGTGTGACCTGAGGTGATTTGATATATGTATATATAGTGAAAGGATTCCTACAACTCAGTTAAATGACACCTCTCCTTATATATTTATCTGTTTTTTTATGTGTGTGTGTGAAACCATTTAAGTTCAACTCTTTTAGCAATTTCAGTTATATAATAAAGTATTACCAATTGTAGTCCCTATGTTGTACCTTAGATCCTCAGGCCTTATTCATCTTATAGCTAAAAGTTTGTACCACTTATCGACCTCTCCCTATTTCTTCCACCTCTCAGCCCCTGGCAACCATTTTCTACTCTGTTTCTAAGAGTCTGACCTTTTTTTTTTTTTAAGGTTCCACATATAATACCATGCAGTATTTGTTTTTCTCTGTCTGGCTTATTCACTTGGCAGAATGCCTTCAAGGTTCATCCACGTTATTACAAATGGTAGAATTTCCTTCTTTCTCATGGCTGAATAATATTCCACTGTATTGTGTATATATACTACATCTTCTTTATCCATGTATCCACTGATGGACATTTAGGTTATTTCCACATCTTGGCTATTGTGACTAATGCTGCAGTGAACATGGGAGTGCAGATACTTCTTCAATAGCCTGTTTTCATTTCCTTTGGATATACCCAGAGTGGAACTGCTGGATCATATGGTATGGTTCTATTTTTAATTTTTTGAGGAATCTCCAGACTATTTTTTATAGTGGCTACACCAATTTACATTCCTACTGACAGTGCACAAGGGTTCCTTTTTCTCCCTATCCTTGCCAATACTTATTATCCCTTGTGTCTTTGATAATAGCCTTTCTAACAGATGTGAGGTGGTATCTCGTTGTGATTTTGATTTGCATTTTCCCGATGATTAGTGACATGGACAACATTTTCACTTACCTTTCGGCCATTTGTGTGTCTTCTTTTAAACTAATTTTTGATATGTGACATGGCCAATTCCCAGGCTTTGCCGTTTGTTTTAGGAGTATGTTGGTAATTCTCAGACTTTTGCTCTTTCTGTTGGGATTCTGATGGGAACTGCAGTAACTCTATAGATTATTTTGGGGAGAACTGATATCTTTATAATACTGAGTCTTACAATCCATGAACATGGTATATCTTTCCATTTCTTTAGGCCTTCATTCATCCACAAATGTTATTATTAATTATACCCTGTGATTCTCACTTTCCAATCTACCAGAATTTAACATGCATCTTACTCAGTTGCTCTGGATTCCCACAGATAGTCTTTGAAATCTTAATATTTAATCACATTTTTCTCTTTGTGCAAAAAGTTTAAGAAAGAATTGTTGCATCACCTACAAAGAATACGATGCCAATGTCACAGAGACAGGATAGGGAAATCAGATTATTTGCTTCGCCTAAACTGTGTCCTCATTATTGTGTGGGAAGTTTATCTCTGTAAGATAATACACGTATGTTGAAGCCAACTGGAAATATTATTTTTGTGCTTTACCCACACAAAGTACTTAGTAAACACTTAACTGAGTAATTCATTTATCATTTGGATTACCCACCATTCATTGCCCTCTGCTTTAATAGTACAACTGAAAACTGACGGGCTGACATGAATACAGACAATAAGTAATATATAACTGAATGTTTTAAAGATGACTTTTCGTTTTCAGAAAGCTTGCTTACAGAACTAGTAAAATAACCTAATATTTTTCAAGAAAAAACAAAGAAAGAATAAAAAACTCTTAATATTTATGCCAAGTAATACATAAGTGTTTCTGACAGAAAGAGTATGGATATTGGCTCTTCATCCTATTAGGTGCAGAAGGCTCAAGAACCTGATATATTGGTAATTACTGAATCGCCTGGAAAAATAAAAAGTATTCTCAAATAAGAAGGATAATCTGAAAGAACGAAAAGTTACCTGTAGAGTACAGTTCATCATCCTTATTATGTAGTCGAACTGTTGATGGTCTAATATTGCCCGGTTTTGCTGAACATGTAAACCCAGCTCATCAGTGAGACACTGTCTTGCTGCCTTTCCTTTAAGGGCTCTCAGTGCAGCAGGGAGGGTCTGAGGACAAGAGAGGAAGACATGAACAAAAGGTACCACTGGAAAAAAAGTAACCGTCAATCATGCTGAAAACTCACGTGTATCCTATAAACCATTTAACAGAGTTATTAGTAGAATTAAACTGCTAGTAAAATTAAACTTGATGTACTGTTAAGGACAACTGTAAACAGATGGATTTATAGTGATTTTTTTTATTTGTAAGGCAGCATGAAAATAAGTAGGACTAGTTTATGTGATACATTTAAAAAACATTAAACTTCATTAAAAAAAACTCATCAAAATTGTGGTCACCAAAATAACTGTTGCTTCAGATTATGAGTCAAAACCACAGACACTTAGACAGGTTCTTGGAGTAACTGGTCACATCTCCATGGCAAGAATAGAAGGAAAAATTAAAATGACAAGAATCATGGGTGATTTTATACTTTTAAAGTGATTAGCAACTTAATCACTACTCAGTTTTAATTTATGACTGGAAAATTCTGCAATCTCTTCTTATTTCAAAAGCATAATTAAGAAGGAAAAAAACTCAGAGCAACAAACAGAAATCTCTAGGTGTATGTACTAAAACTCTTTCACTTCATCACCCACAAGAACGCCTCTTCCATTTCACCTTTAGAGCTGAATTAATTTACTTTACATAAGGTAATAATTTAACTTTGAAAACTTAAAATGAGAACAAAGGGGCAAATAAGAAGGAAGGGGAGAAGACTGAGAGTAGGGGGACCTAATATTGTTACAATGGGTACAGGAAACAGGCTGTGAAAGCTGAAAGCAAGAGAAGCAAAAGAAAGTCTGTAACACTTCAACCATAAGAAAAAAACGGATTCCAAAAAAACTCAAAATATAAAGAGGCTTGAGGTCATTTAGTGCAAGGGTAAAACTTTATTTTACATGTTTTACTAGCCCCTTGTAATAAATGTTCAGAATTATGACGAGTCACTAAGGAAAGGTTACATATGTTTATGTTTTATTAAAGAAGGCAAGAAAATGTGCTTTAACAAGGCACATTTAAATGAATACCACAATTTTTACAATTCATTACTTGTTCTAACTAGATTCTTTGTAATAAATAAAATTATATTTTAAATGTTAAGTTTCTAAATAATATGCCAAAAAAGAATTAATGAACAATGTTTAAAAGTTCCAGGGGGGGAAATGACTATCAATACTTCTCTGGTTGCCATATAATTAGGCTTGGCTAAGATTTTAAATCTTAGACACTGTTCATTTAAAATGATCAAAACAATGAAAGGATACTTTATAAGGAAAAGGGATTGAATCAGAGGAGCGGTCAGTAGGCAGGCTAAACATAGAAATCTGAAAGGGATGTGATGAAAGCTTACTTGGGAAAGATGGCATTTTATTACCTTTTCAGTCTCCAATGTTTTATTTTCAAATATGAATGAGATGCAGTTTCTAACAACTTCCAATCTCTGTGCACTGTTGAAAACTGTTGTCACCTTATCCATTATTGAAACTAGTAAAGGAGTATAAGGAAAACACAAATTAAACTCCTTCAGCAATTACAAAAGGGGAATATTACTGTTTACAGTTTATGACTCTGTTTACATGACCAACACTTAAGCGTTTTTTTTCCCTTGTTACATGACACTGAAAGTATTGCATTTCCTCACTTTGATTACATTTTTAGGTTGTGAAGTGGCAGGCTAGTCAATGGGTTACTTAGGATAATTTCACAGGATAGATTCTAACACTGTACTTAACTCTTAGGCAAATTAATTCATATTTACATTGCTCAGTAAAATTTTATTAAGCAAAGGTAATAATTTTTCCTTTAATTGTAAACAAACAGATAAAAAATGTTTTGGGTACAAGATCATGACAAAAATAGCTAACACTCATATGTAAGAGGACTGACTACTAACAGAAAAAGAAGTTGATATTTCTAACATATTACCAAAGAAAAACCACATACCACAAAAAATTAGGTTCTACAAATCTGAGCACAGGTGACCTGAAGAAGCACTGCACACAAAGAGAAATGATCATGGCCAAAGAATCGCTATAAAAATTTGGGAGAGTCACTTCTCAGTTCTGTGAACTTAGTACCTGTCAACTTTACAAGGTTGGATAATTCTAGTGTACTACATAGGCTTAAATTACTTAAAGTAAATTTAACTTTTTAAAAGAATGTTAGAAAGATATAAATTAAAGCAGTATTTGTCAAATGAAAAGTATAATTTCACAAAGAACTACACTATACAATTTGTACAAATGAGGCAGTATCAGTAATTCTTAAGCCTTATATTTTATGGCTGCTCTTACCTAACAAGAAAGACCACCATAACTTACTCTTAGCATTCCTTTCATTTCAACAATACGAAACTTTATATCCTTCAAATATTTTTTAAACTTTTAAAAATCTTGAAATAACTATAAGCTTACAAAAAGTTGCAAATTAGTACAGAGAAGATCCATGCACTTATCACCTTCCCCCATGGTGACATCTTACATAACTATAGTGCTTTATCAGAATCAGGAAATCAATCTTACTTGGTTTTTACTATAGTTTTCTTGAAATCACTTAAAATCATGTAAGATTAACATTAATGACCATGACTGTAAAATAGATTATTTCATATGACATTTCTGTCTGAACTGTGCATTCTTAATTTTGCACTCTGGTGCTTCCCACATGTGTAGGTCAGTGGCATAGACTGAAATTGAAATTGATCTATATTTAGAGTAGAAAACTTCTTAGTCTCCAAATAAGACCACATGCTTTATTGAGAGAGTAACATCTTTAACCTATGTTTATAAAATTTTAATTCTAAAATCTCTTTAGCAGCATTTTAAATTTTCTTTAGGATGAACCATTAAAAACCCCACATTTTCTTATAATGAATCTGTTTACCATCTGGGAATTATTATTTTCCTATGGAGACTATGACTTAGTTCATTCCCAGAAGAAAGTTCTTCACTTAGAGTTACTGATGTATCAGGCATTGGCCAAATCCCCAGTTGTGGCATTCTAATATTAGCTTTCTAACATTGGATAACAACTCTGGTTTATGGGTATTTGACCTCCCAGGGCTTCCTTCCCAAGGCTTTGGCTTTCAAATGCTATTTCTAGCATTTGAAATATCATTTGAATAGTGTTCATCATCACTCTGGCCCCTCTGAGGAACAGCTGGAAACTAATTAACCTCTCAAAATGTGGATGGCTCTTAAAGTGACAGAGCAATTCTACATTCATATTAAATGGGTATCATGTAAAATGAAACATTCATACCTTTTAATTTTAATACAAGGGAAATCCTAATTCTGATCAACTCAAATGAACCAGAAAGTTGGACAGAGGTCCCTGTATTCGTCTTTCACTCATTCATTCATCATTTGTTCATTTGTTCGTTCATTCATTCATTCATTCTGGTTTTACAGGAAGTGCATGCAGGGACAAATACTGAGTCACGTGTACCTCTCTCACTGACTACAATGAGACAGTCCATATGCATCTAAAAAAAGAATTTGATGCTGATTGAAAATGAAGAAAGTAAAGAGATTATACAAAAACAATATTGAGACAAGGCTACAATTCAAGCAAATTAAAATTTAAACCAACTTCTAATCTGTTCACGTGGGTATTTAAAGAAAGCATTCAAATAGCTCATGGATATTAAAGTTAAATGACCAAACCCTTCAAAAAATAACTACCCTAACATGTCTACTTCTTCTCCATTCTCTTCTCGATGTGAAAGTACAATCAACACTTAAGTAAAAGCTGTTAATACTTAGGGAAATAATAGCAAATTAATATTATTAAGTAAATAAATAATAAGTAATATTAACATTACTATATAACATAAATGTTAAGATACATAAATTATTAACATTACAACATAAACAACATAAATAATTAATAAACAATTAAACAACATAAATAATTAATATATTATTATCCCGGAATTTTAATAATAAAATTACACTCACTTCCAAGTATGACGGAACAGTTTGTAACAAACTAAAACTCCCGCCAGGAACAATTATAAAAGTAAGATAAAATGCAAAAGCCATCTATTTAAATATATCAGAGTGCTACAGAAGCACAAGGATTAGAGGACCTAAAATTCCAGAGAAAGGAAAAGACCAAAGAGGTAAGTTAACAAGCACATCCACTTTTTCCCTAAGAGATTTGCCAATATGGAGTACAGATAGGAAGCTGAGAATCTGGGCTTGATTCTGGCAGATGGCCAGGTTGACCAGCAAAGTTTCTGGTGAGAGCTGAACAGACAAAGGTGGATGTATGCTATAGTCCTGAGATAAACCTCTAAAAGAACAGTAAACGTATATAAATAACAACTTAACAGATACAAATTATGGAATAAAAAATAATTTATTAATCCAAAAGAATGAAAGCAAGCAGGGGAAAATGTAAAACAAGAGGATCAAATAGAAAAAACAACCCAGTAAATTATATTAAAGCCATTACTGTATGAGTAATTATATTTATATAAATGAGCTAAATATAAGTAATATACTACAATAGTCAAACTGGCTAAAAAAAACCCCCACATGCTGCTTACAAGAGGCATACCTTAATTATAAGGACCCAGAGTTTGAAAATAAAAAAATAAAAAAAGATAAACCATACAAACACTAACCAAAGGAAGGCTGGTCTAGCTATATAAAACTCAAAGTATACTTTATGCCAAGAAGCGTTACTAGAGACAAAGAAGGACATCCCATAATGATAAAGGGATCAATCACCAGGATGCTACAATATTTGTAAATATATTTGCATACAATAAATCAATTTCAAAATACATAAAGAAAAAATGGACAGAACTAAAATGAGAACTAGGCAATTCTATTACTTATCATGGGAGACTTTAACACATCTCCCGCAATAGCTGAAGAAAAAGAAGAGATAAAAATCGGTTGAAAAAAAAAAGACAATGCACAGAATGGGAAAAAATATTTGCAAATTAACATGTTTCATAAGGGACTTGTATACAGAACATACAGAGATTTCTTAAACAAAAAGACAAATAGCTCAATTTAAAAATGGGCAAAGGATCGGAACAGAGACACTTTTTTTTCCAGAGAAGATATAAAAATGGCCAATAAGCACATGAGAAGATACTCTACATTAGTAGATGTGGAGAAACCAGAATGCCCATACATTGCTGGTAGGAATGTAAAATAGTGGTTGTTTTGGAAAATAGCCTGGCAGTTCCTCAAAACATTAAACTCAAGCTTATCATATAACCTGACAATTCCACTCCTAGATATATACTTGAGAGAACTGAAAACATATGTCCACACAAAAACATACACATGAATGCTCACAGCAGCACTATTATTAGTAGCCAAAAAGTAGAAACAACCCAAATGTCCATCAACTGATATATGGATAACAAAATGTGATACATACCCATACAATGGAATATTATTCAGCCACAAAAAGCAATGAAGTACTATATATGCTACATGGATGAACCTTGAAAATATTATGCTACATGAAAGAAGCCAATCACAAAAGATCACATATTGTACAATTCCATTTATATAAAATATCCAGAATAGGCAAATCTATAGACAGGAAGTCGATTACCGCCTAAAGCTGGGGAAGGAGTGATTTTGGGGGTAGGGTGGGGAGTAACTATAACTGCTAATGGGTATGGGTGTTTCTATTTGGAGGAATGAAAATGTTTGAAATTAGACAGTGAAAATACACTCTGTGAAGATACTAAAAACCACTGAATTGCACACTTTTTTTTTTTTCTTGGCTGCGTTGGGTCTGCTGCTGCACGCGGGCTTTCTCTAGTTGCGGTGAGCAGGGGCTACTCTGTTGCGGTGCGCAGGCTTCTCATTGCGGTGGCTTCTCTTGTTGCTGAGCACGGGCTCTAGGCACGTGGGCTTCAGTAGTTGTGGCACACGGGCTCTAGAGCGCAGGCTCAGTAGTTGTGGCGCACAGGCTTAGTTGCTCCGCGGCATGTGGGATCTTCCCGGGCCAGGGCTCGAACCCGTGTCCCCTGCATTGGCAGGTGGATTCTTAACCACTGCGCCACCAGGGAAGTTCTGAATGGCACACTTTAAATGGGTGAATTTTATGGTATGTGAATTACATCTCAATATAGCTGTTTTTAAAAAACAGAAGATTCCACAGTGGGAGCAGTTAGGCTAATGGTTACCCTGTGAGGGGTACTGAATGGAAAAGTGTTTCTAGGTATTGATAGTGCTGATTCTGGTTACACGAATTTGTTCACTTTGTGAAAACTCATCAAGCTGTGCACTTCTGTTTTTGTGTCTTATATCTTGATAAAAGGTTTACTTTTTTCCTTTTAAGATTTATTTATTATTTATTTTTATTTATTTTTGGTTGCGTCTGGTCTTAGTGGCAGCACATGGGATCTTTGTTGAGGGCTGCGGGATCTTTCAATGCGGCGCGCAGGCTCTTCGTTGCAGTGCACGGGCTTCTCTCTAGTTGTGGCATTCAGGTTTTCTCTCTCTAGTTGTGGCACACAGCCTCCAGGATGCGTGGGCTCTGTAGTTGTGGCGCAGGGGTTCCAGAGCGCATGGGCTCTGAGGTTTGCGGCACTTGGGCTCTCTCACTGAGGCACGTGAGCTCAGTAGTTGTGGCGCGCGGGCTTAGCTGCCCCGTGACGTGTGGGATCCCAGTTCTGCGACCAGGGATCGAACCCACGTCCTCTGCATTGGAAGGTGGATTCTTTACCACTGGACCACCAGGGAAGTCCTCAAAAGGTTTAGTTTTAAAACAAACAAATGGACAAATACATACCAACAGGTGGACCTGCGGGCACAACACATTTCTTTTCCACTCTGGAAGCAGGAGGTGCATTCTGGTTCTTGGCAAGATTTTCCTGTATTAATTCCTGTACCCGAGTTTCATTAATCTTTGGGAAAGGAAGAACATGAACTCGCAAGTGGGATCCTTCTGTTGGACGTGGAACTTTCTGAAACGCCATATGAGGGTTTGGATTTTCCTGCGGTATCAAACATACGTAAATGATTCCAAAGTTAAAAGAACAATGGCAGATTGTCGGCCAGAAAGACAGAAACTGAAATCAGAGAGATGAGACATTGTACATACATTCAAATATATGCCATAAAATATAGAGTATTGGAATCTTACTTCTTACATGATTTACCAGCAGCAACTGATACAGCTGATCACTCTTTTTCCTCTTCAAGGAACACTTTCTTTACTTGGTTTCTAGGTCTTCTCGTTACAGCTTTGTTTATTTTTCATCTCCCTAATCTCTTAACTATGTGAATACCCCAGGGCTCAGACCATGGGCCACTTTTCTATTTACACTTCCTTTCTTGGTGATAACTTCCAGTCTCTTATTTTTAAACCATAAAACACCAACGATTCACAAATTTTTATCTCCAAATGAGCTTCCTCCTGAACTCCATACCTGTATATTCAACCACCTGCACATAGTGCTTCCATTTGGATTTAAAATAACATTGTAAATGTATGTCCAAAATGGAGCACTTAATATTCACCTCCTCCAAATCTGCTTTCTACAGTCTTCCCCACTTCAGTAAATGGCATATTTATTTTTTCCAGTCACTCCGGTGAAAAGATTAATCATTAATGCCTTTCTCTAATACCGAATTATCCATTCCTCTGCAAACCTTTTACACTTTGCCTTTAAAATATGTTTATAACCTGACCACTTTTCAATACACCTTGGTTCAAGCCAATATCTCTCATGTTGCTACAGAACAGTCTCTTAACCAGTCTCCCTGCTCCACCCTTTGCTCCTATCCTCACTCCATTTTTAACACTGCAGACAGAGTGATCTAGTTAAAGTATGTCAAATCATCACCTAACTACTCTGTTCATTCAAATAGCTCTTCATCTCATTCAGAGTAAAACCAAAAGTTTTTATAATAATTTAAAAGATCTGGCTTCTCTATATGACTGTGCCCTACTACTGTTTCCTTCATTCATTCTGCTCCTGCTACACAGGACTTCTAATTCCTGCCTCAAAGTCTTTACACTTAACTGTTCCCTCTGCCTGGAATGCCCGTCTCCCACCAATCTGTACAGCACCCTCTCTCTTTTCCTGCATGTCTTTGCTCAAATGCCACCTTTCATGGCCACCCTATCTAAAATGATAACCCCCAACATAGTCCTTATCCCCCTTACTATATTTTCCTTGTCACCTTCTCACATACTATAAATTCTATTTAACTTGTTTATTGTCTGTCCTTTTCTCATTAAAATGAAACTCAAGAGGACAGACATTTTGGTCAATTAAAAACTATTTTTTTATCCTCTGCTGAATACATATTGCATCTAGAAGCTGCCTGGCGCACAGCAGGCACCCTAAACTACTTCCTACTGTATCCTAATGAGTGGGACACAATGCTGAACACATATTAGGATTGCAGTAATTAAATTAATTGTGTCAGCTAATATTTTCATAGACCCTTCGGCTGGCATGGACTTTTATCTAGCTACTACTTAAGTAGAATTATATTTCAAAAACTACAGGCAGAGTGGAATCCATCCTTTTTACAAAGTTCTCTAAAGAAGGCTGCTGTACAATCATTCTTAGACCAATTCTTGCATTTATTATTCTTTGCAACCAGAAAATTTCTTTTTCCTCCTGAACCTGTGTTATTCACGTTGTACATTAGGTTCAATACTGCCCTATACATTCTCTGGACAGTTAAAATGGCCAACTCTCATCATCTACCAGAGCTTCTCCCCACAATTCTTTTTGGTTATTTGACCCAGACCCAGAAAAGGAAAGGTTGGACCACAGCAGATGATATAGGGAGCATATCTCAGCAATACAATGGAAATAATACTCCTTTAAGTGTCAAAAGCCTGGGTTCTAGTCTTTGCTCTGCTCATTATGTGCTGCTGGATAAATAACTTTGCCTAAGTATATACGGGCATACCTTGTTTTACTGCACTTCACTTTATTGCGCTTTGTAGATACTAGGTTTTTTACAAATTGAAGGTCTGTGGCAACCCTGTGTCGAACAAGTCTACTGGCACCATTTTTTCCAACAGTATTTGCTCACTTTGTGTCTCTATGTTATGTTTTGGTAATTCTCACAATATTTCAAACTTTTTCATCATTATTATATTTGTTATGGTGATATGTAGTCAGGGATCCTTGATGTTATTATTACAAAAAGATTATGACTTGCTGAAGGCTCAGATGATGGTTAGCATTTATTAGCAAAAAAGTATTTTTAAATTAAGGCATGTACATTGTTTTTTTAGACACAAATACTATTGCACACTTAACAGACTACAGTACAGGGTAAACACAACTTTTATATGCACTGAGAAATGAAAAAATTCGTGTGACTCACTTTATTGTGATATTCGCTTTACTGCAGTGGTCTGGAACTGAACCCACAATATCTCTGAGGTATGCCTGTACTTACGCTTTTAAAAGGTTCCTGAGAAGGTGAAATCAGATTGAAAACTTGTTCTTGCCAAAGTAGCCCTCATACACACTTTGTATTTTCCCCTTATATCGTTAGCAAAGACAGGAAAAAATAAGTAAATTCCTATGCCAAGTCTTCACAATCACCACTTTCTAAACTATATGTTGAAAAAACTGTTCTAAAATTACACCTGGGTTAACACCAATATCACTGGTCCAGAGTTTCTGAAACTGCCCTTTTCCAAAAGCAGTATGTTTTTTCTCTGTTCTTTAGGCACAATATCTAAGATACCTCGTCTTCTCAAAAGTTATAAATATCAACTTTCTAAAACCCACTGGGCAGATATTTCTTTCAGGAGGGGGAGGTAATTCATGTGGATTTTGAGTTCTGAATCATTTAAAGTACATTCTTCACTACTTCCATTTCTATCTATACTTATTTTCGTTATAATAAAATAAAAACTTAAATATATTTCCTATGATGTAAATAATATTCATTAAAACAAATTTTAAAAAATGGAAAATAAAAGTAGAAATCTTAGTGATGCCAGTATCTTTTCTAGTATACTTTCTCTCTCTCTCTCACTATATGTTCTTCTCTCTTGCTCCAAAAATGACTTAAGGTGGTTTAGAAAAATAAAGATACACATATTGATTGCTTCTAATCAAAATTCTGTAATGTTATGGGTTCATCCTAAACTTTATAAGGAAGATCAAAGATCCAAAAATAGTCAAGGCAATTCTGAAGAAGAGTAAATAGAGAAGTCAAACTTTCCAGATATCAAAATTTATGTAAACCTTTAATAATTAATATAGTATGGTAACTGGTATCACTAAAGGGTTAAAGGGCTAATGGAATAGAGAAGCCCAGAAGCAGGACTATATGTGAAAAAATGTGATAGAGACAGGAAGCACTATAATTCAGAAGGAAAAGTTAGACAATTCAATGAGAGAAGGTAATGCAACAAAGTATTTTTAGCTCATGGTCTCTGATATCAGACTGCCTGGGTCAAATCCTAGCTTAGCCACTCACTAGTAACGTGAGCCGGTACAGTATCAATTCTCTTACCACTTGGGTTTTAGTTTCCTCATCTGTAAGGAAGATAATAATATAGTACCTACTTCATAAGGTTCTTGTGAGGGTGGAACAAGTTGTTACAGGAAAGCTTTACAACACACACACACACACACACACACACACACACACACACACACACACACATACTTCCCCAGAATAAATCTGAAAGCTCTTTTCCAAAAGTTTAGAGTATATTCATTTGAAAAATGTTTAGTCACTGCATATTCTATGGCATGACACCATGCCTCTGAAACTAAAACCACCTCTTTCTCCCAGGGTTCCCATCATATCACCAGCTACTTATATTTTAACAACAATGACAACAATAATAGTATTCAATGAGGGTTTAAATAAAAATCACTTATTAAAGAAAAGATATAGTTATTTGTCACTAATAGTATTTTCTTTCTCATAAGCAATTTGAAATATTGTAAACCAAATCCATACACAATTCAGAATAATAAGCATTCTAAAAAATGATTTTAAAACAAAGTTCAAAGCTGAGGCTATCCTTTAGCTGTACAGATAATCTTCATAAAAATTCAGATTATGGGCTAAAGTTACTAAATGATAATATATTCAACTGTGCTTAGAAAATTCAAAAAAGGCTCAGGCTCCAAGATCTAGTACTATTTGGTTTTCTGGCGGCCGTATCTGTACGCTGCTGCCCTCTAGCGGGCAGTATGGTAAATATAAAGGACCACACTCACCACCTCACACCCACCTTAGTCACATAATGACTTTTGAGAAGATAGCAGAAATGAGAGACATTTTAAGGCTCGTTGAACTCTGCATGTTCTTGGAAACATGCTATTATTTGTAACTCCAAATGCGTTTAGATCAGTCCCTTGAAGATTACTGAGCTCATTAAAAACCGCAGCCCAATTTCATTGTTCAATCTCCGTGTTGAAATAAGGAAATGCATTATTTTCCAACAGAACAAAAAAGCAGCCAAATATTCATCTTTGATTTTAGAGAAGTGCAAATATAAAGTAACCAAGGATTTAGACAACTACATACTTACGGTGAACATAATTCTGTCCAAAGCAACAAGAAAGCTGGCAAAATGTACTATCATTTAGAGGGAATTTTAGAGTTGGATAATGATTTTCAAGAAGTGGGCTCTGTAATCCTGCTTTTAGAGTGCACTATAGCAATGGGAGGTATAATGATTTTCTCAGACTTGAAAAAAATGACACACACACCATCTGGTCTGGAAACAGGGATTTTTCTTTTCTCTCTCTCTTTTTTTTTTTGGCAAGCTAAATGAGAATATGCCTAAGGCTTACAAAAAACAAGGCTGAGAAAGCACTTCAAATAAAAGCAAAGCAAAGCAAGACAAAACAAAACAAAAAGCCCCAAACCCTACTGGAAATTCAAAGTAGGCACACTGGGAAAAAAAATTTCTTCCAACACATTGGTCTCAGCAATGAATGACAAATCAATGTGACCTTGTCAGGGTTTACCAAGTTTCCCATATTAATTTAGGTATTTAATAATTATTTAATGTGCACCAATCATACCTAGACCTGTGTTACACAAATTCTTAAAAATCCTTTTAAATACAGCTGAAACCAATACTATCAATTGGACTAAATCATTAAACACTGAAAAAATGTAACTGGACTTTTTAGAGTTGCCTGGCTGTGAACACAACATTTGATGGAATGAAACACTCTCAATTTTCCATCCTCACAGGCCTTTCAATGATCACCTAATAGAATTAATGTCTCATCCTTAATACAAAGAAATTTGGTGTATGACTTCAATATGTAATGTGCTGGTTGTCCTAATTCAGGGTTTCTTAACCTTGACACTATTGACATTTTGGGCTAGATAATTCTTTGTTTGGTGGTGGGGGGCAGGGAAAAGTGGGTGTCTTGTATACTGTAAGATGTTTAGAAGCATCCCTGGCCTCTACTTACTAGATGCTACTAGTATACCCCTTTCTAGTTGAGACAGCCAAAAAATGCTCCAGACGCTGACAAATTTCTGGGGGTACAGAGTTTGCCCCTGTTAGAACAACTGCTCTAATTCATGACTCTAGATGGAGGCTTCATGGTCTAAGACAAGTTTTTTTACAAGTACCAAGAAACTAGCTAGGAGACCTAATACTCTCACTCACCCGCTGGCATGCAAATTAAAGCCATAAAAGGATAAAACCACACACCTATTAAAATGGCTAAAAACAAAGCAAAACAAAAAAACAACTCGGGATACCAAGTGTTGGTGAAGACACAAAGCAAACAGAACACTCATATATTGCTGGCGGGAATGCAAAAATGGTATAGACTTAAGAAAACAGTCTGGCAGTTTCTTACAGAGTTAACATTTTGTTACCATTTTTCCAGCATCCTACTCCTAAATATTAACTCAGGAGAAATAAATATTCATGTTCACACAAAAACCTGTGCAAATGTTTAGGGTGGTTTTACTCATAGTTGCCAATACTATCCTTCATTTGCTCAACAGATAAATAAAACTCTGGTATAACCATACAATGGAGTATTGCTCAACAATAAACAGGAATGACATACATGCTGTGGCATGGGTGAGTCTGAAATTCATTATGCTAAGAGAAAGAAACCAGACTCGAAAAACTATGTCATGACATTATGGAAAAAGCAAAAACTAGAGACAGAATACAGATCAGTTGCCAAGAGTCTGAAGTGGCAGGGCGATGTGACTCTAAGGGAGCATTAAGAAGAAACCCGGGGCGACAGAAATGCTCTACGCCCTTAGTGTGGTGGCGGTGGCCGCAAAACTCATTCATTTGCCAACACCCATCAAACCGCACGTTAAGAAGGGTAAATCTTACTACCTGTAGATTACACCATGGTAAACCCAACTGAAAATAGACAAGCAAACCAGACAGGGTGGAGGAAGGAATCTGATTTTTACGCTTTGGGGTGGGGGCCTCATTTCATCCTAACAATCTAAGTAAGTTGTTTATGTTTTGACTTTTTAAGATGAAAGATGACAGCAATATTTTACTTCCTTCCTATAACAACAGCAACAAACCCCTTTATTCACAGTTGGCAAAGAGTACAAATATCAACAGTGTAGACTGAATGTGCCTGGGAGTGAAATTAACTTTCTGCAGAAATGTAAAGGGAACAGATCTTATGTGATTTAGAATGGCTCCTCCTGCCTCTGGGCTTTGTTCTCTCATTAGTTTTCAGACTTATTTGTTTCAACACGGGGCAATGAAATACTTATTAGGCACAAATAGAAATCTCATATTATTTTATAAGAAAGTCCAAGTCCTCTCATTTTTCCTTTAATTTTTAAGAAAACAAATTACACAGTCTAGCAAATGTTTATGTACTACCACAGATGAAGAACAAATTAGAAAAACTGCACTATGTAAAACAGTAAAACACATGTCCAGTTGATTTCTTGTTGCCTTGGAACAGATGTTTATAAAGCTCTTGATCTGACCTATCTTAATATTCTCATTTTGCATTCAGCTAGTTGTCTTTTATAAGTGTATACCAAGAATCATAGAGAAAGAGCAGGTGAGTAGCTAAATGTGCTGTCACGTAGACATCAAGAATTCTGATAGCCAAAGTAGGCAGACACAGTATTATCAAGCCGGCATGGAAAGAAAAGCTGTACCAATGTATGGCCAATAAAACTCTTCATGGTATAACTTTGCCAACACTTACACATTTGTCTCTAATGGATTTATTCCTTTCCTTTGTCTTCATTCCACCTTCCCTTTCCCTTCTCCACCAAACTCACCAAACACTTTTCTTAATTATTTAGGAAGCTTCAGAAAGTTAAAAGAGCAGCTAAACCCGGTTGCAATTCATCCTACTCACGTCTACTCACATTCCTACAATTCATCCCTACTCACTGAAAAGCACTATAAGGGAATGATGATAAGAAACTGGACAGTTAACGTTTGTTTCTGAGGTACTTCAAAGGGAAGTGAAAGAGAGAGGCTAGATACACATACCAGACTTCAGTGCAATAAAGTATTTACAAACATCTGAATGGAATCACCAGGTCTCAATTCTAACCCAATAATAAAGAAACAGTCAAATTATATGGTTGGTTTTTGCTTACCAAAAGGGAATTTTAGAAATGTGATAAAAAAAAAAGACTAGTTAAAAATAGAACCATCTGGATTATTTTCCTTGCATTGAGACCATCCTTCCTCCCTCCCCTCAACTTCCTACACAACCCAAGAAAGTAACTTTACCATCATGTCTGTTTTTAACTTTGTATTTACTTCAGAAAAAACTTTCTATTTACTTCAGAAAAAAACTTTATATTTACTTTAGGACCATCATGGATTTAGAATCACAGAACTGGAAGGAATCTCATAAAGTCTGATGATAATCCATTGGAATATTCTCAAATACTCATTCATCATGTATGTGTATCCCCTTCTCAAGGATATTAGTGGAATCATGTACCTAGAAAATGCCTGGAACTAGTAGGTACCTAATATACATACTGAATGAACAGATTTGATTAAATTAAATGGAACAGAATTAGACTGTGGAGGGGAAAAAGCCCAGCAAGGGCTAAAGAAATGCAGAGTACATTTGAAGGGAGATTTCCATATCTTACCTAGTAATACATCCCTCACGATGATCACTTTAAAAGTGCTATTCTATAGGATGGGGGCTGTTTGTGTTTTACAATCACCCTTAAGAACATATAATTACTATTTATTTTATTGCAGTTTTCAGTTTTGTTTTGGCTTAGCGTAAGCTACGTATCGTAAAATTTAAGTTACAGATTAAATTTAAGCTATCATTATATTTCAGTTACTTTGTTTTTGCATCAAAATGGCTTGGCACACTCCCTTACATACACTGCAAATTCTGTCCTGTGATAGAGACAAACCTGGGTCACAACCCCAGCTCTGGTCACTTACTGGCTATAAAATTTTGCAGTTCTGGAATAGTCTTGTAAAAATGCAAGAAATAGATATTCAGTTATTAAAGGGATCAGTCCCAGAGACTCAAACACTGATTCCCATTTGATGTTTTGCTATTCTTTGAAATCCATAAATAAATCACTCCTAGTAGGCAAGGAAAAAACCTTTCTAATCTTCAATTTCCTCACATATCAACACCTGCCCTATCTACCTCACAGGGCCATTTTCAAGTCAAATGAGAAAATACATTAAAGAGCTTTATAAAGAAAAAAGTATAAAGTCAGCCTTTGGAAGTACCACTATTTTTCCAATTGGAGATGAGCCAGCCTAATGGAGTGAAAGAAGATAGTCTTAGGATCTGGATAAAGGAAAATTCCTGAATTTAAAATCTGGATTCAATTACTTAATAACCATATGATCCTGAGCCAATTATTCCCAGTAAAATGGGGATAATGACACCTATTTTACCTTGTTATAAGGATTAGAGATGATGTATGTAAAGTGCTTAATTCCATGCCTGGCACGTTGTGCTAAACACTCAATATTTATTATTATTACAATAGGTCAACAGAATTTTCTCATGTGATCACGCTACACATTAGCTCTATACAGCCATCATATTGACAATAAATGGCAAAGACCAGCACAGAACACAAGTTTTCCTTCTGACAGAATTCTTTTTAAGTTTCAGCATACTAATCAAGAAACAGATTTATTATATTGGACACAGTTATAAATGTGGAATTTAGGATATCAGTCCAAGGGATAAATTTTAAAATAACTTCAGGAATAAAATTCATAAATAACTGAATAATATGAAACAAAGAAACACAGTTTAGTATTCATGTTTTTATCCAATTGGTTCTCAGATTTCGAATGGATGTGACAAAGCACTGACTAATGATCCAACGTCCAAAAAGGTCCACCTATTCAAATAATGAAGTTATACAATACCAGGATACCGACCCCAAATCTTTCTTAACTGTATTTCCTCTAAAATGCATCTTCCCTCAACTTTCCCCTGGAAAACCATACTTCCCACTTACTTCCCTTTACTTAGTAAAAAGATTCAACTCTGAAAAGCTTCACACGCAGGAGAAATCATTAGCCACAATCCACTTTTCTGCGTGCATCTTAGGTTTTCTTCTTTCCTGGTATCCAAATGCACACTTTACCACCTTCCAGTCTTTTTAAGTTATTGTATTTCTCCTCTCAGGGAATATTTTCACCCTTGAGTTTCTGTAGTCACCTGACAGTTTTCTTTCTTTCTTTCTTTCAGCTTTTCACTCCCTATATGTTCAAAACAATACAACTCAAAAGTTTTTCCTGATACAGTGGACAATCACTGTACCAAGCTAAAGCAGAGTAAATTGATCAATTCTGTCTGACGCAGTTCTGGTTTCCAATGAGTCTAATCTTTACATCTCAAAAATGTTCAATACGCTCTTAAGAAGACAGAGACCTAAATGAAAATCACAATGAAGGCAAATGACAAACTGGAAAATTGTGACTAATATGTTTTCGTAATACAGCAACTGACAGGAAAATCACTTTGAGAAGTGAGGTCTATTTGGATGCACAGCACCAACTGTAATATCTTGTAACTCATAGTCCCAAAGGTTTTAAATCAGAACAAAAGAGATAATCACTAGGAATACAAAGCTTTTTAATTTTTTAAACAAAATATTTTATTAATACTTTTAAAATTAATGACTGTCTAAATAAATATACTTACTTACATTTTTGAATAGCTGCTCAGCAAGTTCTCTGACATGCTTTATCATCTTCAGTGGGTTATTTTCTTCAATTTTAATTCGCTCTACTTCAAAAGCTACCAACTTCGAAAAAGAATCAAATGGTAAAACATCAACTCCCAAATATGCTGAATATAGAAAACCGTGTGAAAATTTCACACAATTTGCAAACTAAAAAGCATCCAAAATGTATACTATTATTAAAACAAAGTATTTTAGATTTTTACTGGGTTTTGCCTCTATTCTACAGTTCCAGAGTCAATCAAGCCCTTGCATGTTCTGGTGGTCTCTCTCTGATGATTTAGGGTCCTGTTTCTTCTTGGAAAAAGTCATTTCTGGAACTCAGATTCTTCTCTCATTCTCCAGGCCTCACTCAGAGAATTCTCTCAGAGAATTTCAGATGGTCAGAAAGTCTTCAAACATTTCCCTAACTCACAAAATATGAACCAAATGTTCAAGTTGGGTCACTCTAGTCCTAGCATGCTAACAGCATGATTTGAAACAAGTCACTAAAACTCCTGAGCTTCAGTTTCTTCATCTCTAAAATAAGATGGAAGAACAAGATGACCTTTAGGTTCCTTCTGGTTCTCAAATTATATAAACTCTGATCCATTTCCTAACCAACTAACTTACTGGGAGAACTGTGCTAGTGTGTACACTTGGAGTACAGCAAAGAGTACTGACAGGAAAAAATGAGGTATAGGGAGGAGGTAAACAGATTGGTTTTTTTTAAAGGGTATAATGTAGGAATTTTCATGCAAGGAACTAATAGATTCACTAGAGCAGACAGACATACAAAACTATGACTCCACCTCTTCTAGGCCAGGATTCAGAAGGATTGCCAAAGAAAGTCAAACGTTTCTTTCCTTCTAGCAGGTTTATTTGATGAGAGTGTGGGGATAAGACAACACACAGCACAAGCTGTCACTCCAAGCTCCATAAGCCTTGTGTGTGGTAGGCTGCCCCTGGCTAAATGAAAACAAGGATCCCTTTCCCAGGAGCAAGTGCGATTTTCCTAAAAGCACATTCCCCTGCAAACCAGTTAAATGGCCAAAGAGGGTAGAAGAAGAAATTACTTAGGTCTGGTGTTCCATTTTCTTTAAGCCCTTGACTGAAGTAAACATACAAATAACTAGTTTTCAAGTAACAACATCAATAAGGCATCAAAAATCATCACTGTAGACAGAACACAGAACTGGATGAACACTAAGGGGAGACCCAATAGGAATCTCACACAGAGTCCTTGCCTTATCATTGTTTCCAAACTGAAGAATCAATCCATCTATCTATCTATCTATCTATCTATCTATCTATCCCTTATGTGTATAAATGAACATAATAAAAGACAAGTTGCCGTATAAAGTTACAGACATAAAATAAAGGCTAATGCAGACTAGTGGCTCTCAGAGTCTTCTACTCTGGAAAAGTCTGGAGGAGGTGGTGAGATATGAGGAGAGTATGGAAAATGGACTGAAAAGGAGAAAGAGAGCACTTCAGACAAGGGAAGCACTTACAAATACAGTCAGAGGCTGTGGCAAGTCGGCAAGCAAGTTTTCTGGAAGTAATCAATCTGGGTTATTAGTTGTGATGAAGATGCCAGAGAGAGCTACTAAAGGAATTTGGATAGAAAGCAAAGGGTACATAAACCAATGTTACTATTTAGAATGCTTCAGAGACTAATAAAGCATAGGTGCTAGAAAGGACCCTGGGGAGCACCTAATTCATCCACATAAAACATTATGTATCAATTACTTAGTTCAAGATCTAAAGGCTGGTATATGTTAGTATTAGATAATCAATGATCAATCATATTAGAGAATCAGAGATCAACAGTGATCAGAAAAAACTGTCCACCTCAGGGCAATCTCTCCTAGATCTTCACATGCTTTGTGCTATTATTAAGTAAAGCATTTGGTGCAGATCTCCATACTCAGAACTAAAACATGTGCCTTTTCTTTCATTCTTACCTTACTTAACTATCTTTACAGAGAATAAAAGACCCTTCTCTGAACCAAGCATCTTTAAAACCTTGATTCCTAACTTCTCTATATAAAATAAAACCACCAGCAGCATAATATGATCACTATTACTATTCCTCACTACCTTGGGTGCCAGGAGTGTTTTTCTTTTATAGACTTCTAAGAACTTTTACATTTATTGGTTCCAATATAATGTTCTTCCAGAAATTGAAATGGGAGTAAGAGTCATTGTTCTATCCACCAGAATGGGCTGCTATGAACATAGTTAAATGATAAATGGAAAGATGAATTACAATAAGAAAAATCACAACTAGCAAAAAATAGGATCCTTATTTTGAGTTGCATCTGCCCTAACTTTTCCTTTATATGGCCAATTCCTTGAAGATAGAGACTAAATCTGTCTTAAATATACTTAGTATCTCCTAAGGGAGCTAGACAAATGCTGATTATGGATTAGTAAGAATGGCTTAGCTAAACGCAAAGAAGGTGCTAATTCTTACTTGAAATCTGCTATATTTTCCAAGGATTAGTACTTAAGAAAACACCCTTATTTGTGGTTCTATCTTTTACCAAGGAACTGAAATTGTGTCTTCCCTACTTTATTTTCCAAGCTTTGATTAAAATAACGATAACAGTTAAAAAAAAAAAAAAAAGAACAGCTTAGCTAAACTATGGCTCTAGGACACTGATAGATTAAATGTAACTGCAGTCTGAAATAAAATATTTATACATTGAACTTGGATCTTTCTCTCTATAAAACTGATAAGTTCTATCTATATAGTCACTGTCAATTTTTCAAAAAGATTTTATTTTATTTTTTTTGCGGTACGCGGGCCTCTCACTGTTGTGGCCTCTCCCGTTGCGGAGCACAGACTCCGGACGCGCAGGCTCAGCGGCCATGGCTCACGCGCCTAGCTGCTCCGCGGCATGTGGGATCTTCCCGGACCGGGGCATGAACCCATGTCCCCTGCATCGGCAGGCGGACTCTCACCCACTGTGCCACCAGGGAAGCCCCAAAAAGATTTTAATCAAATATTTAAAATTCAGTTGTTCAAGGGAATTCCCTGGTGGTCCAGTGGTTAGGACTCCATGCTTCCACTGCTGGGGATACAGGTTCCATCCCTGGTCAGAGAACTAAGATCCTGCAAGCTGCACAGAGGGGCCAAAAAAAAATTCAGCTGTTCAAGATTTTTATGTATTTCTGAGACATCCAATAATTATATTTTTTTCTAATTTTTCTAATTCACATTATAAACATCAAGATCTGATATGCATAATAATAAATATTTTTGATTTTGATTAAATGTTTAAAACACTACTTCTCTACTTTTATCTACTAGTCTAATTTTGTGTGTAAATAATGCATTCATTTGATAAGAACTATACCTCATCAAAAAGATCACAGGATCTATAGGGAGGACCTCTTTCTGAAACAAAACCTGCAAATGCCATTCCATTGAGAACTTTTGTGAGGAAATCATTCTCAACCAAACCACGCTGTCCCAAGAAAGCTGTCTGTAAAGAAAGAAAATGTGAAATGAATAAGTTATCACTTAGTAATGGATGAATGATCAAAACAGAAATATAATAGAAAGATCAAAGCCTGAATAAATGTCTTCATGCATAAATGTGTTGTTAAAAAATACATTCCTCTCTAAAAGGGTTTTGATACCTGAAATACTACATGTATTGAAAAGAATAAAAATGAATCTGTCTGTAAAGCAGGAGGGGAAATCAGAAATAACCTCAATTTTAAAAGAAAAATCAATTTAAAGTTACCATACTATAAAGGAAAATATGTCAGCTCCACAGTACTATTAAAGATTATCACACACCTGGCACTAATACGACACTGTAAATTAACTACATTCCAATAAAAATAAATAAAAAAAGAAAAAAATTATCACCTAACCACAAAAAGCAGAGATTTTAAATAATCACACTTGATAAATTAAGATCAAAATACATGGCTAGAAAAAGACAACCAAGTTGTTTTATTAAATTGGAGTCTACATTTTGGATACATACAATATGGTATTACATCTTACCTTGTGAAAATGTATTACTGGTTCTGCATGAATTCTTATGAGTTGTAAGCATGATCTATATCCTTGGAAAAGCTGTGCAAATAATCTAAGAAAAACTGCACGCACTTCTTTATCCTGAAAATATAAGAAGAAATATGTTAGATAATTAAATTTCTTAAAAAAACAAACGAAAAATCACAAAGTCAAAAAGTTGGAAAGAACCTGAGAGATTATTTAATAAATCTGTCTGTGCTTCCTACACAGAAGTCTCATTTGTGGCAGCATTAAGTGATGGGCATCTAGTCTGTCCCATTGTTGGAGAGTAGAGGCCGTTAAATAGTTCTTTTAAAAGCTGAACCAAACAAAACTTGCCTCTAGTATATCCAATTTTCCTCTCAGAAAAAAACATAAATCACAGGGTCTCCCCTTTCACCATGTTAGAGAAGGGCATATTTCCCAAGTCATTTGATTTTTATATCCATCAAATGAATTACAGTCACAAATACAAAAGAAAACACTCAAGACTGTATTTTAAAGGCTTATGAAACTGTTCCAAAGTTTATCCAATTTCTAAAAATCTATTCTTATATTAATAAGGTATGACAAAAATCTGTTTTGATAATTCAGATTTTTTTAAAATCATAGTTTTAGAACTCTAAGGAAACACAGATTTATTCAGTCCTCTTATTTAATTGACGAAGAAACAGTTAAAAATGCTTCATAATTTGTCAAAGGTGTGCAGCTCTATAATGTTCCTTACTTACCACAAAGCTCATCTCTAAGAAATGCATTGATCAAAATAAAAAAAGGGTCTCTGTTATATATTCACTCTTTTATGGCTTCCATTTGGAGATACATTCATCCACTCACTCCTTAAACTTAATTCTCTCCTGTAACCAACAATCTCTGTTTCCATTTTTTGTAAGCTTCCCTTTTATATCCTTGCCTGACCCTTTTGATTTGATGCTTGGCACAGTTTTTCAGGCTCTAACCTAGGTTCTGATTTTTTGTCCCATACTTACTCATGCCTCCTCAGAGCAACAGTCTTAGCTTACTCCCCTCCTAGTCAGTGTACCGCCTCAGGCTTCCCCTTGAGCAGGTCACAAGGTCAGTCAGTGACAATTCTCCTAATTTCTAATTTGGCACACCTTTACTAGGCTGTCCATCTAACTCTCATTATACTCAGCTTCTTTGAAAAACATACAAAGAAAGGCAACTCTTTTAAAAAACATCAAATTTAAATATTAAACTTCTTACCAGCATTTTTGAATGGGATAAAGCCGTTCGTGGAGGGGGAAAAGCATGATCTGCTACTTCCAAATCTGGGTGTAGAATCTAAAGCAAAGAAGCTTTGTTACGTAAAAGATCGTAATATCAATAAAATCTATTATTTGATCTACCTGGGGCATTAAGATGAAAAAGTGTCAGTACATGAATTACAATACATTCCCTCCATGAAATACAATGAGTTAGCTGAGGCAGCTCTGTATGTACTATGTGAAAAGCAAGAAAAAATATTTAATTAAAAAACATGTTCTAGGGACTTCCCTGGTGGTCCAGTGGTTAAGAATCCGCATGTCAATGCAGGGGACACAGATTTGAGCCCTGATCCGGGAAGATCCCACATGCTGCGGAGCAACTAAGCCCATGTGCCACAACTACTGAGCCTGCACTCTAGAGCCTGTGAGCCACAACTACTGAGCCTGCGCGCCACAACTACTGAAGGCTGCGCGCCTAGAGCCTGTGCTCCACAACAAGGGAAGCCACTGCAATGAGAAGCCTGCACACCACAACAAAGAGTAGCCCCCGCTTGCTGCAACTAGAGAAAGCCAGCATGCAGCAACGAAGACCCAACGCAACCAAAAATAAATAAATAAATAACAAATTAATTATTTAAAAAACCCCACGTTCTAGAAAAACACACATAGTGTGTTTTCATTTATTTGAATATAAAACAAAATAAATCCTAAATCTATATATGTACATGCACTGATATATATATAAATGAAAATGTAAAGTTCTGAAATACACACTAAACTGTAAAACAGTAGTCACTTCTGGGAACAGAATGGTCTAGGGCAGAGTTATTTGTCTATACAGTTGAAAATCTTAAGCATTTGTTTTTATGTTTCTTAGTGTAATTAAAAATTAATTAGTTAATTAATTAAAATACTGAGGAGAAAGGAAATAAATTTATGAACCTCACAGTCCAGAGGGGTAACAGTATAACACAATGTGACAAGTATTATAAATATATAAAATAGTAATATATAAATATTAAGTATAATTAATTCAACCTAGGGAAAGTTAAAAAATAAGGTAACTAACATTTGTGTTAGGCTTTGAAGGAAAGCAGGTTGGGGAGCAGGTGGGAAAGAAAGGTCCATGCAGGACTTAAAAAAAAAAAAACTTTGTATCATTATGTAGCAAATTTTTGTCTTTGCAGAATCATTTTCAAATACTCAGCGTTTCGTAATATACTTACAATAGACCAAAAGACTCAAAACAACACTTATACACGACACCAAAATATCGATAATATTTACAATCCAATCACCAAATATTACTACAGTATAATAACATCTTCATGTCTATAAAATTATCCATGATTATTATACAGTTGGAGTACTGTGTAACCATTTGATTACAATTATTTACTGACCAAATGAAGCTCATATACTTGTGTGTCAAATCTCCCACACAGTCCATCAAATGTGATTTCTTTATGGTCCTATTTTGCCAGCATACTATGCTCTCATGTACACTGTAGTACATAATCCACCACAGTGCTTGAACACTACATAAATAGGCATACTCAGTTTTATCAGAAATGAATTTTACTCACTGATTAAACTTGGTGGCACAGGTGTTGTAGGTTAAGGTTTACCAGTGTGCAGCAGAACCTCTACTAAGAACCACTGATTTAAGAACTAAAATCTTAATCTTTGTTAATTTTGGTACCTAATTCCTGAATAATTAAAAATATCATTAAGTAATCATACATAAGATTTTAAAACATATTTAATATTTCTAGAAACATAAAACTTTTTTCAATCACTCAAATACTACCTTCTCAGCTTTTGCTACATCCATATACAACTGATGCAGTTATTTAGCTAATATTTTTCTTTAAAATGTCTTTAAATTACCTTATCTCTTTAAATCTAGTATTTTCTTAGATGATACCATCTGTGAAGTCACAGGTGTTGTATGCTATTTTTAATAAACATTATAATACATAATTATTAAAATAAAAAATGTTGCCACATACTACCCCAAATCATCTCGATACTTCACTCTGGGAAACAGTCATTTGTCATCCTTTGTATGAAACATTCATCCTATTGATAAAGACTAGGAAACAGAGGCCTAGAGATGTAATGTGATTTGCTCAAAATATCAAGTGGCAGGATGTAGACTGGAATTTAGTTCTCCTAACTCCTAAACTAGTTTCTTTTTACTCTATCACACCTTGTATCCCAGATTACAAATTATATTAGGAAAAGTCAGTCTTCTCTAAATGTTCCCATTCCATAGATACCACTATAACAACATAAGGACTAACACAAATTTGGAAATTTCTGAGAATAAATCCCTCCTGGTAATCCTAGACTTCTGAGTTCCTAAGTTCCTGTTTAAGGGGGGAAAAAAAAAAGATTTTAAACAGCTCAGACTGGAATACTATTCAAGAAGAATATGAAGGTCTTAGTTCTAGTAATGGCTTGAAAGGGAAAGCAAAATTTCTAAGTTTCAAATTTCTGATGATGAATAAATGGGCACCTAAAATGTTGTCAGTAAAATAAAATACTGTACTTTTAAAAATAAACAAAGGTTGACAAAAAAATTAAATTTGTTTCAATGAGAAACACCCAAGTCACAATATTTCTTAAAACTTCATTGCACAGAATGCTGGACATTTAATTTATCACTAGGTTACATCTTTTTTGTAGTAACTTGGAAACAATGACCAGTTGTTATCACACTGTTTTGCAAGAAGCACACCTACCCAAGAGAAATGAGATGTCAATAAGGAAGGTAAAGGAAAAGAAACAGGTGCTAGCTACTAATGAGGGATGTTAGGAGATTCAGGGATTTCGAGGCATAGTCTGGTCTTGTTTTCACAGGTGTGTTTCCAATACCTAGCACAGTATTCAGTATATAGTAACTACTAAATAAGTATGTTGAGTGAAAAAATGAATGTAGAACAAATATTCAGTTAGGATTCAAAGTATATTCTTTAGATAATATCTCATAAATAATCTTATTCTAACTACTATATGAGAATATATTCATGTTTTAAGAAGATATCTCTTTTTTAAGTAATTACACTGTCAATAAATGATATCCAATTATCTTAGTTTAGATTTAAATCGAGAGAAAATTACTATAAAAAATATATCATACCAAAGAAAGAGCTGCTTGAGTCTGATGTAGAAGTGGTTCCGGAAGGGAAGAGAGGTGAATACATTCAGGAATTTTAATAGTGCCTCCATCCAAATCAGCTATGATTACATCTAACTGAAGAAGACAAAAAAAAATTAATCTGTAATTAATAAAATGTATTTCTAGATTGACTTCCCAGCTACTGTATATTTCCCAGCTTCCTCTGAAATTAGGTATGGTGTGTGACTAAGTTTCTGCCAATGGAACATGAAAAGTGATGTGCACACTCCCAGGCACTCAAAACAGAGGGGATGTAAGGCCCTCCTGTGGTCTCTTTCCCCTTCCCTTAGCTGAAACTATGAACTGGCAGTAACCCAACCCTGAGCATTCAGAGGATGACAATGCCTGAGTGGATTCTAGTGGAGGAACAAGAAGCAAAGAAGTTTGGACCTTGAATGAGTTCATGGAGCAAACTGGTCTGACATAATGGAACACGTCTAACTACAAACTGCTGCATGAGCGCTAAATAAAATTCCATTTTGTTTTAGCCATTGTATTTTGCATGTTTTATTACAGTAGTTAAGCCATATCCTAAATAACACAGTCATCATTATAAGAGTTAACAAGCAAAGCAATTAGTATACATCAAAATGGTACTGTTTAGGTAGTTAAGAAAGAAGCTGATTTTTAGCATTTTACAAAGTCTGTTTTAAAATAACAGGTAGGGGGCGCAGGGGGACTGGGAGCCGTGGGGCGGGGGTGGCAGTGTGGTCAACAAGGTGACCCAGAGCGCCTTCCCATTCCCCGTAACCCTGTCGCTGTGCCACATCCTGGCGCTGTGCACGGGTCTCCCGCCTCTGCTCTGTGCCTGGCGCTGCTTTTCTTGTGCCCTGGGCCCCGTCTGCATCAGCAGCCCAGCTGGCTGTGGTCACCGCGCTTCTAACCGCGTTACGTGCTGCTGCTTGCCTTCGTTAAGTACTTCGTGTCAGTGTCCGCGCACGTCAGCATCTGGAAGGTGCCTGCGTCCTACGCGCACACCGTCAAGGCCACCATGCCCATCTGGGTGGTCCTCCCGTCCTGGATCATCATGGAGAAACAGAGCACCAAGGTGTACCTGTCACTCATCCCCATCATCAGTGGCGTCCTGCTGGCCACAGTCACCAAGTTGTCCTTCGACATGTGGGGGCTTGTCAGCGCCGTTGCTGCCACACTGTGCTTCTCACTTCAGAATATTTTCTCCAAAAAGGTATTACGAGAGTCAAGGATCCACCATCTCCAGCTGCTGAACATCTTGGGCTGCCATGCTGTCTTTTATAGGATCCCCACGTGGGACCTGATGGACCTCTGAGCTTTCCTGGTCAGCAGTGACCTCACCTATGTGTCCCAGTGGCCTTGGATGCTTCTGCTCCTGGCTGTCAGCAGCTTCTGTAACTTTGCCCAGAACGTCATTGCCTTCTGCATCCTCAACTTCATCAGCCCTCTGAGCTACTCGGTTGCCAATGCCACCAAGAGAATCATGGTCATCACGGTGCCCCTGATCATGCCGGTGACGTTGGTCACCAGCACCAACGTCCTGGGCACGATGACGGCCATCCTGGGGGTCCTTCTGTGCAATAAGACCAAGTAAGATACGAATCAGCAAGCCCGGAAGCCCTCCCTGTCATGATGGGGGACCTGAGCAGTAAGGAGCATCATTGGAGCCCCCTGGAGAAGCCCCACAACAGCATCCTCTTCCCCCAGCACGGGGACTAGCAGTACGGCCGCAACAACATCTTGACAGATCACTTCCAGTACAGCCGGCAGAGCTACCCAAACTCATACACATTGTACCATTATGACATGCAGAGTCTAGCGAGCAGGGCAGGATGTTCTGCCAGTCCTCCTCTCCACCCCCCAGCAGTACCAGAAACTTCTGATAACCAGTGAAAGTATAACCCAGCTGAGAGGGGATTGGTTCCACTGCTTTAATTCCACTGCTCAGGTAGGCACAGGACTGGTGCAGGAGTGGAGCAGAGTAGTGCAAGGGTTATTGAAACATCTCCAGCCACAAAGATGGACTCAGCTTTCTGGTCAGCCCCATGGCTGTGTGCAATTCTGGCAAACGTTCCCCAGTGCGAAACTACTGCAATTAGAACTGAATTCTTTTTTTTTTTTTTTTTTTTTTTTTTT
>NC_041229.1:64560905-64565723 GCF_002837175.3 Physeter macrocephalus
CGGTACACGGGCCTCTCACTGTTGTGGCCTCTCCCGTTGCGGAGCACAGGCTCCGGATGCACAGGCTCAGAGGCCATGGCTCACGGGCCCAGCCGCTCCACGGCATGTGGGATCTTCCCGGACCAGGGCACGAACCCATGTCCCCTGCATCGGCAGGCGGACTCTCAACCACTGCACCACCAGGGAAGCCCGCATTGAATTCTTAGAACCTAATTCTCTGACCCATAAGTCAGAGTTGGCATGTGCCTGGATCCAGAGGGAAGGATGGCCGCTGTCTCCTGGGTTCCATCTTCCCTTGCCAGAGTGGGGCATCCCTCCTTTTGGAACAGCAAGGAGGAGAGGACGTAGGGCTGCGAGAAGGATCATGAGGAAATCATGTTCAGTGTTTCAAGCTCTATTTCTCTAATACTCATTTTGTGTTTTCTGATGAGCCTTCACCGCTTCTGTGCTGACTTAGTGGGATGTTTGGTGGGGAGATGTTGGTTTTATGAGGATCTTGCATTTTTCTAGGGCATATTTTGTAGTTGTCTGTGTTATGCCTCAGTCCCCCTTAGGGGATGCAGGATGCATGAGGACTGGCTTATGGTTGGAAAACCCTTTTGTTTTTAAGCGTTTAAAATCAAGAAAAGTTGCTGGTGATGCCTATCTCAGCACATTTCTGCATTTAGTAGGAAGGAATGAAGTGTTTTGAAGCACTTTTTTAGTGACCACAATCTCTGAAAGTGACATGAATCAAGAATGTCATCTCAATAGTTTGTGTCATAAATGAGAGCTCAGCGCTCTGATTCCATTAGCTGTTCTTGTGGTGTTTACATGAGGATCTGAATCATGTCCCTGTGAAGGGGCAAGCACCAAGCTAGGATTTAGTTTGCCAAATCAGAGTCTTTGGTCAAGAAAAAAATGTGGGTTTTGGCAGAATCACATCATTAGGAAGATTATGTGACCCCAGTGGGTAACCCATGTGCTGAGGTCCAGGTTGGAACACCTGGCATCACAAGAGACTGTGCCCTCGGAGGGGACCACTTGCTTGGCTGGTGGGGTCTTCGCTGATGGCTGCCTTCTTCCTTCAGCCCTGTCCCCAGCCTCTTGAACAGGCACTTGGCTTGACCAGCAGATGGGATTTTGGGTCACCCTTTACCTTCTGGTGCGTGAGACAGTTCTCTGTTCCAAGCGGAAGCACCTACTGTAGCTAAAGCTTCACTCCTATTTGTTTTTGATAATTGGAATTTTGTATTTAGAGGTTACATCTTGTCAGCTTATGAATGGGCAGCTCCTGGAGAGGTCACAGGGTCCCCCCTTCTGGCCTGTGAGTTTAGTACCACTGGCCTCAGGAGTCCCTGTTTGTCATTGGCTTGCTTTTTAATTACTTTGGCCCCAAGTTCTAAGACAATTCTGTGTAAAACAGGAAGGGGCTGTCCTGAAGGGTGTTATTTATGAAAAGAACTCGCTGCGTGCCTTCACCAGAGGCAGCAGAGTCTGCAATTGAACCACAATAAATGGGGATAATTTTGCATGGCAAAAAAATAAAATAACATGTAAAAATGTAATAGAGAAACTAGCCAAAATTGTTGAAGTTATTATGTTGATAATAGGATTAAAATTAATTCTAATTTATTCAATAAAAAATTAAGAAATTTACTTTTGTCAGCACTTGGTTTCTCTAACTTCCAGAGACAGTTTATATTCAGTGGGAAAAAATTACCTACAAACCAGATGAGTGTGTTTCTAATTAGTACTAATGAGGTTTTACTTAATGATTACTGATTTACACAGATTTTTATATGGTGATATCAAAGTTAAATAGGAACTAGATATCAATATATAAGGTTAGCAAGAATGATTAATATATGAATAAGGGTCCCGTTTATAACTGCAATGCAGAATGGTGTTTTGTCAGTTTACATAACACCTATGATTTGATTACAATTGTAATTATGTAAAAGTACCTACAGAGCTTACCTCTTTGCTGGCATTTAAAACTAAAACAAAATTAGAATTACAACTTTTCAGGATTTGTGGATCACAGATGTCATATAGCCCAACCTTTCAGTGAAACATTTTTCTTAAACTCCGTGAAAAGTGTCATGCAACCTGTTCCTTGCACTCTACTTACACTACCTGAGAGTACACTCCTCACATAAGGAAACCCAGTCTCATCATTGGGCAGCTCTATTTAGCTGAAAACTCTTATACTGAGGAGAAATTTGTTTCCATATACACTATACCCACTGATTCTATTTCAGTCTCTAACCCTTTTTTCTATGACAGCTACTTAAATATTTATCTTTAGCTATCAAATAACATTAGGTTATTACCTGAGAAAATTTCCTTAGGGCCTCACAGAATAGTTTCCAAACTCTTGACATCCTAGATGTCCTTCTCTGAAGCCCATTATTTTGTTACAGTCCCTCTTAAAGTGCACTACAGAGAAATAAACCTGTTATTTCAGAACTGGCTGAATACACAGCATTACTTTCTCACTTTGGTATTTTATTCATATGGCATTGAGAACAGAATAATATGGTGGAGCTCATATTGAACTTGTATTCCACTAAAACCCTTCACTCTTTTGCAAATGCTTTTTGTATTTTAGTTATCAGCCAATCAGCATTAACACAGGCCTCATTTCGAAATATGAATAAATTAAAGCACTCATAACAAAAGTAAAAATTAATGGATAATTTTATCTTCCTTTCTCATACATAGGATGAAGATTACAGAAAGATAAACTTAACATGCCAAAAGAGGGGAATTTTAAAACATTAATGAATTCATTTTATAAGTCTCCTGTACTTGCTATAAGGAAAAATTAATGCATTTAGATTTTCGAATGATGATTTTCTTCCAGCCAATCTTTTCTATTGGTAATGCAACAGATCCGAAAATAGTAATTAGTTGAAATGTTACAGGACTCAAAAAAATATGATAAACCTCTGACCTCAATAACCGGCAATTTAAAGATGAAAACTGGAGACCTTCAAGATGGCAGAGGAGAAAGATGTGGAGATCACGTTCCTCCCCACAAATAGATCAGAAATACATGTGGAACAGCTCCTACAGAACAACTACTAAATGCTGGCAGAAGACCTCAGACTTCCCAAAAGACATATATATTTTTTTCCTTTTTCTCCTTTTGTGAGTGTGTATGTGTATGAGTCTTTGTGAGATTTTGCCTGTAGAGCTTTGCTTTTACCATTTGGCCTATGGTTCTGTCTCTCCCATTTGGTTTTTTTTTTTTTTTTTTTTTGCATAGTTTTTAGCACTTGCTATCATTGGTGGATTTGTTTTTTGGTTTGGTTGCTCTCTTCTTTCTTCTGTACTTTTTTTTTCTTCTTTTTATTACTTTTTAATTTTTTTAATTTTTAATAATTTTTTAATTTAATAACTTTATTTTATTCTATTTCATTTTATTATTATTTTTCTTTCCTTCTTTTTTTCTCCCTTTCCTTCGGAGCCATGTGGCTGATGGGATCTTGGTGCTCCAGCCAGGTGTCAGGCCAGTGCCTCTGATGAGGGAGAGCGAATTCAGGATGTTGGTCCACCAGAGACCTCCCAGCTCCATGTAATATAAATGGTGAAAGCTCTCCCAGAGATCTCCATCTCAATGCTGAGACCCAGCTCCACTCAACAACCAGTAAGCTACAGTGCTGGACCCCCTATGCCAAACAACTAGCAAGACAGGAACACAACGCCACCCGTTAGCAGAGAGGCTGCCTAAAATCATAAGGTCACATACACCCCAAAACACACCAGCGGACGTGGTCCTGTCCACCAGAAAGACAAGATCCAGCCTCATCCACCAGAACACAGGCACCAGTCCCCTCCACCAGGAAGGCTACACAACCCACTGAAAGAACCTTAGCCACTGGGGGCAGACACCAAAAACAAAGGGAACTATGAACCTGCAGCCTGCGAAAAGGAGACCCCAAACACAGTAAGTTAAGCAAAGTGAGAAGACAGAGAAACACACAGCAGATGAAGGAGCAAGGTAAAAACCCACCAGACCAAAAAAATGGAGAGGAACTAGGCAGTCTACCTGAAAAAGAATTCAGAGTAATGATAGTAAAGATAATCTAAAATCTTGGAAATAGAACGGAGAAAATACAAGAAGCGTTTAACAAGGACCTAGAGGAACTAAAGAGCAAACAATGATGAACAACACAGTAAATGAAATCAAAAATTCTCTAGAAGGAATCAATAGACTACCACAGAGCAGAATAAAGAAAAAAGAATGAAAAGAATTGAGGACAGCCTCAGAGGCTTCTGGGACAACATTAAACACACCAACGTTCAAATTACAGGGGTCCCAGAAGAATCAAGTCCAGAAAGCATAGAGAGTCCCATACAGGATAAATCCAAGCAGAAACACGCAAAGACACATATTACTCAAACTATCAAAAGTTAAATACAAAGAAAAAATATTAAAAAGCAGCAAGGGAAAAACAACAAATAACATACAAGGGAATCCCCATAAGGTTAACAGGTGATCTTTCAGCAGAAACTCTGCAGGCCAGAAGGGAGTGTCAGGACATACTTAAAGTGATGAAAGGGAAAAACCTACAACCAAGATTACCCAACCCAGCAAGGATCTCATTCAGATTCGACGGAGAAATTCAAACCTTTACAGACAAGCAAAAGCGAAGAGAATTCAGCACCACCAAACCAGCTTTACGACAAATGCTAAAGGAACTTCTCTAGGCAGGAAACACAAGAGAAGGAAAGGACCTACAATAACAAACCCAAAACAATTAAGAAAATGGTAATAGGAACATACATATCGATAATTACCTTAAATGTAAATGGATTAAATGTTCCAAC
>NC_041229.1:64566110-64567796 GCF_002837175.3 Physeter macrocephalus
AGACATAAAAGGGGAAATTGACAGTAACACAATCATAGTAGGTGACTTTAACACCCCACTTTCACCAATGGACAGATCATCCAAAATGAAAATAAATAAGGAAACACAAGCTTTAAATGATACATTAAACAAGATGGACTTAACTGATATTTATAGGACACTCCATCCAGAAACAACAGAATACATTTTCTTCTCAAGTGCTCATGGAACATTCTCCAGGATAGATCATATCTTGCGTCACAACTCAAGCCTTGGTAAATTTAAGAAAACTGAAATCGTATCAAGTATCATTTCTGACAACAATGCTATGAGACTAGATATCACTTACAGGAAAAAAACTGTAAAAAATACACACACATAGAGGCTAAACAATACACTACTAAATAACCAAGAGATCACTGAAGAAATCAAAGAGGAAATTAAAAAATATCTAGAAACAAATGAAAATGAAACCACGATGACCCAAAACCTGTGCGATGAAGCAAAAGCAGTTCTAAGAGGGGAGTTTATAGCAATACAATCTTACCTCAAGAAACAAGAAAAATTTCAAATAAACAACCTAACCTTACACCTAAAGCAATTAGAGAAAGAAGAACAAACAAAACCCAAAGTTAGCAGAAGGAAAGAAATCATACAGATCAGATCAGAAATAAATGAAAAAGAAATGATGAAAACAAGAGCAAAATCAATATAACTAAAAGCTGGTTCTTTGAGAAGATAAACAAAATAGATAAACCACTAGCCAGACTCATCAAGAAAAAAAGGAGAAGACTCAGATCAACAGAACTAGAAATGAAAAAGGAGAAGTAACACCTAACACTGCAGAAATACAGAGGATCATGAGAGATTACTGTAAGCAATTATATATATACCAATACAATGGACAACTGGGAAGAAATGGACAAGTTCTTAGAAATGCACAACCTTCCGAAGGTCAACCAGGAAGAAACAGGAAGACAAAGACGTCACAAAGAAAGAAAACTACAGGCCAATATCACAGATGAACATAGATGCAAAAATCCTCAACAAAATACTAGCAAACAGAATCCAACAGCATGTTAAAAGGATCATACACCATGATCAAGTGGGGTTTATTCCAGGAATGCAAGGATTCTTCAATATATGCAAATCAATCAATGTGATAAACCAAATTAAAAAATTGAAGGAGAAAAACCATATGATGATGTCAATAGATGCAGAAAAAGCTTTTGACAAAATTCAACACCCATTTATGATAAAAACCCTGCAGAAAGTAGGCACAGAGGGAACTCACCTCAACATAATAAAGGCCATATATGACAAACCCACAGCCAACATCATTCTCAATGGTGAAAAACTGAAACCATTTCCTCTAAGATCAGGAACAAAACAAGGTTGTCCACTCTCATCACTACTATTCAACATAGTTTTGGAAGTTTTAGCCATAGCAATCAGAGAAGTAAAAGAAATAAAAGGAATCCAAATCGGAAAAGAAAAAGTAAAGCTCTCACTGTTTGCAGATGACACGATACTATACATAGAGAATCCTCAAGATGCCACCAGAAAACTACTAGAGCTAATCAATGAATTTGGTAAAGTAGCAGGATACCAAATTAATGCACAGAAATATCTTGCATTCCTATACACTAATGATGAAAAATCTGAAAGAGAAATTAAGGAAACACTCCCATTTACCACTGCAACAAA
>NC_041229.1:64568184-64568509 GCF_002837175.3 Physeter macrocephalus
TAGGAATAAACCTACCTAAGGAGACAAAAGACCTGTGTGCAGAAAACTATAAGACACTGATGAAAGAAATTAAAGATGATACAAACAGATGGAGAGATATACCATGTTTCACAATGTTTGAATCAACATTGTGAAAAGGACTATACTACCCAAAGCAATCTAGAGGTTCAATACAATCCCTATCTAATGACCAACGGCATTTTCCACAGAACTAGAACAAAAAATTTCACAATTTGTATACAAACACAAAAGACCCCAAATAGCCAAAGGAATCTTGAGAAAGAATAATGGAGCTGGAGGAATCAGACTCCCTGACTTCAGACTA
>NC_041229.1:64568523-64579833 GCF_002837175.3 Physeter macrocephalus
AAATCACAGCAAGATCCTTTTTGACCCACCTCCTAGAGAAATGGAAATAAAAACAAAAATAAACAAATGGGACCTAATGAAACTTAAAAGCTTTTGCCCCGCAAAGGAAACCATAAACAAGATGAACAGACAACCCTCAGAATGGGAGAAAATAGTTGCAAATGAAGCAACTGACAAAGGATTAATCTCTAAAATTTACAAGCAGCTCAATATCAAAAAAACAAGCAACCCAATCCAAAACTGGGCAGAAGACCTAAATAGACATTTCTCCAAAGAATATAGACAGATTGCCAACAAACACATGAAAGAATGCTCAACATCACTAATCATTAGAGAAATGCAAATCAAAAGTACAATGAGGTATGACCTCACACCAGTCAGAATGGCCATCATCAAAAAATCTACAAACAGTATATTGTGGAGAGGGTGTGGAGAAAAGGGAACCCTCTTTCACTGCTGGTGGGAATGTAAATTGATACAGCCACTATGGAGAACAGTATGGAGGTTCCCTACAAAACTAAAAACAGAACTACCATATGACCCAGCAATCCCACTCCTGGTCATATACCCTGAGAAAACTATAATTCAAAAAGAGTCATATACCACAGTGTTCATTGCAGCTCTATTTACAATAGCCAGGACATGGAATCAACCTAAGTGTCCAATGACAGATGAATGGATAAAGAAGATGTGGCACATATATACAATGGAATATTACCCAGCCATGAAAAGAAACGAAATTGAGTTATTGGTAGTGAGGTGAATGGATCTAGAGTCTGTCATACAGAGTGAAGTAAGTCAGAAAGAGAAAAACAAATGCCGTATGCTAACACATATATGTGGAATCTAAAAAAAAAATAAATAAATAATGGTTCTGAAGAACCTAGGGCCAGGACATAAATAAAGATGCAGACGTAGAGAATGGACTTGAGGATGTGGAGAGGGGGAAGGGTAAGCTGGGACAAAGTGAGAGAATGGCATGGGCATATATACACTACCAAATGTAAAATAGACAGCTAGTTGGAAGCAGCTGCATAGCACAGGGAGATTAGCTCGGTGCTTAGATGAATGGATAAAGAAGATGTGGCACATATATACAATGGAATATTACCCAGCCATGAAAAGAAACGAAATTGAGTTATTGGTAGTGAGGTGAATGGATCTAGAGTCTGTCATACAGAGTGAAGTAAGTCAGAAAGAGAAAAACAAATGCCGTATGCTAACACATATATGTGGAATCTAAAAAAAAAATAAATAAATAATGGTTCTGAAGAACCTAGGGCCAGGACATAAATAAAGATGCAGACGTAGAGAATGGACTTGAGGATGTGGAGAGGGGGAAGGGTAAGCTGGGACAAAGTGAGAGAATGGCATGGGCATATATACACTACCAAATGTAAAATAGACAGCTAGTTGGAAGCAGCTGCATAGCACAGGGAGATTAGCTCGGTGCTTTTTGACAACCTAGAGGGGTGGGATAGGGAGCGTGGGAGGGAGACGCAAGAGGGAGGAGATATGGGGATATATGTATATGTATAGCTGATTCACTTTGCTATAAAGCAGAAACTAACATACCACTGTAATGCAATTATACTCCAATAAAGATGTTAAAAAAATAAAATAAAATAAAAATAAAGATGAATACTTACAAGCTCATGAACATCAGTTTTAAAGACAGAATGTACTCCAATAATGAAAGGCGTTGGGGAACTCAGAACTTCCAGTAGCTGAGCCGGGAGAATAGGAATATAAGGATAACTGGAAATAATAAAAATATACATGAGATATATTTGTTCTTCGGTAATATAACACACCTTTCTTTCATTTTTATGCTGTGTGAATTTTAGATTACCTATGTTTAGAAATTATCAATAATATTCTCAGGGTTGTTAAATTTTGGGGGAAAAAAGATTTAAAAAAAAATCTTCATGTGAAAGATATGATCCAATATAACAAGATATAAAGTAAACAAGGGCAGATTCCTTATCCCTTACACCTAGGCAAGCAGTCTCTTTAGGTTGTTCAAAGTTGCTTGAAATAATTTTCCCTTACATAGCAATCTGACATCAGGTGGTAATACTAACTCCCTGATTGGTCCGCTCCCTCAATATTGGTGACAGCTTATTTGTCTACATAAAACAATCATTCAAATTCAATTTTCTATACTTGATTTTTGTATTCAATAACAATGGCAAGGTACAAAAACAAAGGTTTAGAATGCTCTCTTACCCAGGTTTAAGAAAAGCACATAGGTTAAAAAAAAGTTTTTAATAAAATCTGTAGACTGTATAAATTTTTCCTAGTTTGTATAAACTTAAGTTTCCTAGATATTGTGATTATCAAATTGATAAAAAAGAGTATTAGAATAAAATATTCTACTTACAGCACTCTCAGTCATCACTTGTTTAGACTGCTTTATTTTTTACTTTTTATTTTGAAAAATTAACTTCCCTCTCCCCCCCCAAAATAGAGAGAAAAAAGGAAAATAAAGCCCCATGTATCTAATTCAGTTTTGACAATCACCAATGCATGGCCACATACATATTTCTACCCATTTTTGTTCTCTTCCCTACCATATTATTTGAAGCAAATCCCAGACATATCATTTATACATACTTTAGTATATATCTAAAAAAGATAAGGGCTCTTTAAAAAATAAAACCATAATACACTATAACCCCCTCAAATTAATAATAATTCCTTAATAGTAAATAATCAGACAGTACTATCTTAAGACTTTTATCTCCTACTATATTCAAAGGGAATTAAACGTTGCTGACAATACTATTCAAATTAATTATTTTTTCATGAAATAAATCACCACTCAATAATAGACAACTTGGAAAAGTTCCAAATTCCAGGCTAATTCCTATCAGAATCATGACTCCTACAACAATGTAACTTTGTAACATATGCCCTTGTCATTCAAAACTGTCGTGCTATGATGTTTTGACTGATCATCGATAAGTAATGCATGATTTGGGAATAAATAAAGATACCAAATAAAAACTCTCACCTATATTTAAGAGGAAACATTAATGATTCCAGGGCTCTACAAGCATCACTAAGTCTCTGGAAACTTGCAGAATGGAAGAGAACCTTATTTTCTGTGAGGACTGCACAGAAGAGGCTGAGGACATTCTGAATTCCTGAAAACACAAAGAGCAAATGCTTACCAAATGCATTTAATTTTACATGTGCTGCCAACGAAGACTTAGAATGACATGGAATGAAAAAGCCAATATTTTAAAAATCTCTGAAGAAAAATATTTGGTTAAACTATAAATTCCATAGAGCCTAAGGGTATTTCTTTCCCAAACTTTCAGTTTTGTCTAATCAGTGTAACACTCACTGAATATATTAGTTGTTTAGAAATACACTATTACCTTCTTTTCAACTTAATCTCCAAGGTCTATACTTAAATTTCTGTTTTAGATGCTTGGCATTGTTCTAATAACATTTTTCCCTGATGTTAACATAACCATACCAGTTTTGTTATTGAAATATTCCTGCTATATCTTTTTTCCACCTTTTTACATCAACCTTTCTCTACTTCTTGGAAATAGCACATTGTTGACAACTTTAAAAATCCCCACTAAAATCAACAAGAAAAAAAGCAACGTAAGAGAATAATATGAATTTACAATTTACAAAAGAGGAAATCAAAATGATAAACATGAAAAGAAGCTCCCAAACTTCTAATAATCAGAAAAATTCAACCTAATAAATTCATGAGGTATGATATTAAACCTACTACAATAGCCAAAATCAAAGCCTGACAATTCTAAGTTTTTATGAGGATGGCAGGGAAAGGAACTATCATACATACTGCTGTGAGGAACATAAAGAAACTTAAGATGCATATACCCTACCAGCTAGTTATTACAGTAATTTTAGTAATTCCATTATTAGTTATTTATCACAGAAACTCTCTCACACGTACCCAAGACGATAAGGTACAAAAAGGTACGTTGTAGAAGTATTTAAACAATGAAAGAAGTGGGCACATCCTAAATGTAAGAATGAAGAATAAATTATAGTAAAATCATACTATAAATTAAACTTCCTCTGATTGAAGATGGCAAATGTTGACTGAAACAAAAAACTAAAGTTTTATTATTCAAAATTTATAAAATGAAAAGCAATTATACTCCAATAAAGATGTTAAAAAAAACCCAAAATTTATAAAATGAAATAATTATTAAAGAAATTTAAATACAATTTTCAAGTGATATGGCTTTGGGGGGTAGGTCTGTAACATTTATTCTGTGAATTTAAGATAGATTAAAACATCACTAAGACTTTTGGGATACCTTTACAGCAGTGAAAATAAGAGAGCTAGTGCTACATATATCAACATGAATTAACTCTCCCAAACATAATATCAAGTGAGGAAAGTAAGGTATAAAGTGATGCTATAGAATGACAGCATTTATATATTGTTAAAAACCATACAAAAATGCTACTATATATTGTTCAGGTATATACAAACATACAGTCAAAATATAAAGATATATCTGGGACTAAAAAATACCAAATTCGGGATAGTATATATCTCTGGGATGAGAAGGCATACGCAGGAAGTTTCAACTATATCTATGATGCTACATTTGTTAAACTGGATCATAGATACGTTAAACATTTTTTGGGGGGGGGGAATAATTTAAAGCTTACAGAAAAGTTTCAAGAATAGTGCACAGAGCACCCATCTACCCTTCACAATGATTCACCTAATGTTAAAATTTTGCTCCATTTGCTTTAACATTTGTACTTATGTGCTAGCATGCCCTCTTTCTACAAACACACACACATTTTTCTGAGCCATGTGAATGTACACATCACGACATTTACCCCTAAAAACTTCAGTGTGTTTTTTGTAAGAATAAAGATAATGTCTTCCTAACCACAGTATGGTTATCATCCTCAGTAAATTAAACATGCTGCAATACTTGAAGTCTAATCTTACATTTGTATTCCAATTTTGTCCACTGACTCAATGTTATTCTTTGGAGCTTTTCCCCTACCATCAGGATTCATTCTAAGCTCAATATTCCATTTAGCTGTCATGTTTCTTTATTCTCATTCAAAATGGAGCATTTCCACAACCTTAAGTTTTTCTTTTACTGAGATAAAATTCACATAACATAAAATTAACCATTTCAAAGAGAACAATTTATTCATTTGCTTACTAAACTATCTTGCATCCCAGGAGTAAATCCTACTCACTCATGGTCTATGATCCTTTAACATGTTGTTGAATTTGGTTTGCCAATATTTTGTTGAGGATTTTTTCATCTAAATTCATCAGGGATGTTGGCTTCTAGTTTCCTTTTCTTGTAGTGTCCAAGTCTGGCTTTAGTATCAGGGTAGTAATGCTGGCCTTTTAAAATGAGTTTGGAGGTGTTCCCACTTCTATTTTTTGGAAGAGTTTGTAATGGACAGGTATTAATTCTTCTTTAAATTTTTGGTTGGATTCACCAGTGAAGCCATGTGGTCCTGGACTTTTCTTTTGGGAATGTTTTTGATTATTGATTCAATCTCCTTAGTAATTGTTCTGTTCAGATTTTCTATTTATTATTTCGTTTTGGTAGGTTGTATGTTTCTAGGAATTTATTCATTCTTCTAGGTTACCTGTTGGTATTTTCACAGTACTCACTTATGATCCCTAGTGTTTCTGTGGTATCAGTTGTCATGTCCCCTCTTTCATACCTGATTTTACTTATGTAAGTATTTTCTCATTTTTTTCTAAGTCTAGCTAAAGGTTGGTCAATTCTACTTATCTTTTTTAAGAAACAGGTGTTAGTTTCATTGATCTTTTCTACTGTCTTTTAATTCTCTATTTCATTTATTTTTTGCTCTGATCTTTGTTATTTCCTTCCTTCTACTAACATCAGGCTTCAGTTGTTCTTTTTCTAATTCCTTGGAATGTAAAGTTAGGATATTTGAGATCTTTCTTTTTTCTTAATGTAGATATTTATCACCATAAAATTCCCTCTTAGATCTGCGTTTGCTGCATCCCATAAGTTTTGGTGTTTGCTTTTCCATTTTCGTTTGTCTCATGATATTTTTGATTTTTTCATTGACCCACTGGTTGTTTCATCTCTTTACATTTGTGAATTTACAAGTTTTCTTCTTGATACTGATTTCTAGTTTCACGCCATCCTGGTTGAAAAACACACTTGATATTTTAATCTTCATAAATTTATTAAGACTTGTTTTGTAGCCTAATATACAATTCATCCTGGAGAATGTTCAACATGTGCTTGAGAAGAATGTGTATATTTTGCTGCTGTTGGATGGAAGGTTTTGTATATGTCTGTTAGGTCCATCTGCTATAACATGTTGTTTAAGTCCTTACTATTTGCCTTATTGATTTTCTGTTTGGATGATTTATCCATTGTTGAATGTGGGGTACTGAAGTCTTCTACTATTATTGTATTGCTGTCAACTTTTCCCTTCAGACCTGATAATATTTACTTTATATATTTAAGTACTCTGATGTTGGGTGCATAAATATTTACAGTTGTTATAACCTCTTGATGAATTGACTATTTTATCATTATATAATGACTTTGTCTCTTATTACAGTTTTTGGCTTAAAGTCTATTCTGTCTGATATCAATGTAGCTACCTGTGCTTTCCTTTGGCTTTTATTTGCATGAGATATATTTTTATACAGCTTCACCTTCAGTGTATATGTATCATGAAAGCTGAAGTCAGTCTTTTTTCTTTTAGGCTCTAGTGAGGACAGCAGTCAGCACCTAGCTCTGTGTTAATTAGAAGCTGTACCCTGTAAAGTATGCAGTCAAACACCTTTTAGGGAAACACTGGGAGAAGGGTATTTTTGCCTGCTCCCTCTGCACTGAGCCTGGAGGGATAACCACAGTAAGTGCTCACACACCCATTAAGAACTGCTTCTTTGTGTTCTATAGTCCTATGGGACTTGTGAACACAAACTCTCTTGGCTTTCAGAGCTAGGAGTTTGAGGGAACCATTACTCAGGTGGGAGCCTTAAAAGTTGATGTTCAAGATGTGTGGCCCCAACCCTTTGCTCTTCAGGGAGAAGGTGGGCGTTGGGGTTTCCCTCTCCATTACTTGGTGTTGTGCAAAGAGTGGGGTTTACGGCAGGAGTGTATCTCCATCATTCCTACCCATTTCAATGTGGGTATTTTCTTAGGCGCCCAAGGTACAGGAGTAACTTAACTAGTTTCTGGATTTCTCTCACAGGGAATTGCTCCATGTGTAGCTCTCTGTGAAAGAATGAAATTCAGGAGCCTCCTATGTTGCCATCTTGGTCCTGAGTCTCATCTAGCCCTCCTATGACTCTCTCATTACCAGGATTTTCCTGTTAAATTTCTAGCAGGTCTGCCACTAGTCCCAAATAGGATTATAACTTAGACAAGCAGAGTTAGAGATTTTTCCCTTTCATTTCCTTCTGGATTCAATATTATTTTTCCTGACAATGATGTTGTGGGCTTAAGCTTTCCCCGCTTTCGGCAGCAAAGTTGCTGGTTTTATGGCCAGCCCTGCCCTGGCAAAACTATCATTTTCACTGAGAGTACTGACATGTGGGAAAGATGGGAGCCACCCCAAGTAAGAATGCTGCAGGTTCCTACTATTCTTATCCAAAGGTCTAGCATGAATAAATGCTTCTGAGTTTGTTGTTTGCTTTTGGTCAATTTCCAGAGCACTGAAATAGCTGTACAATAACTGTACAACAATTTCTGTCTAGTTTCACACTGATTCTTTAGGGAGAGGATTAACTCTTCATACTGCCATAACCAGAATCATTATCCTTGGTGATGTCAATTTTGTACACCTAAAGTTTTGTTTATTGCTCTCTAACTTCTCTAATGTATACTTTGTATTTTTCCTTGTAACTAATAAGCAATCTGTGTTCAGACACTTTAGACCATGCAAATATCTTGTTCCTCACCAAAATTTCTGCCTAGATTTAGCATATATTGATAATTACTATCTGAATCAGTCTTTACTATGATGTTCATAAAATGCTTTTCCAAATCCAGCACTTCCTCCACATTCACCAGTCAGCACTCAACATTCTGCAATAAGCAGAACCCTCATTTATTCCCCCACTAACCTGCTTATTTATATATCCATTATTAGTATGGACTCATGGATTTCTTTTTTATTTTTGGATTTCTATTTTTTTATTCCAACATTCTATAAGTCATCACTGCCCTTAATTATTTTTGTGTCAATTAAGTCCTAGATTTAGACAGTGGGCACCCCTTTGAACCTAGTTCCTGTGTCCCTGTGACATGAACTCATTTTTTTTTTCTTACTTTCTGGCTTGACAAAATAATCCAGGCTCATATTTTACCTACCTTGTCCCTGCTCTGAAGTCAGCCACTTCTCCAAGGAGGCTGGCTCCTTTTTGTGAGGAATGGCATTAAAGATCAAGGATTCTGGGATTTAGGGTAAATGTTAGATCATTTCTTCTAGGGTGTATTTGTTTCTGGACTACTTCTGCAGATACAGCAGATACATGCACATACATGAACATACATACATGCATAAAGACAGACACACACACATATATATGTATATACACATATACATATATTTGAGAAATCCTGAGTCCACATCATTACTTTCAATTCTAATCTATTCTCATAGGGTCTCCCCACTGACTCCAATACATATTTGTATGTCCCTTCTTCCAGTGAAAACCCTGGATTCTAATAACATAAACACATTTTATTCATTTGCTAAATCTTATATTATATATAAACTGCATGATTTTTTCAGCCATTCTAACTCAAAAAAATCACACCAACTAAAAAGGAGTTAACAATTCATTTGCAATTCTCTCCAAAACTGAGGTTATATAGTCAAATACTGTGTTTATAAGTTACTTTGATTAGTTTTTCCTCTTCAGTATGGTTATGTTATTCATTTGAAAGAGAGTAGAGTTTGTTTCTGTATGCTTTCAGTTTTAATTTTTTCTTATTTCTTCCCATCATGATTGATCTAATATTATTTTCTGAAGACGTGAGACCTAAATAAGTTATGAGAAGTCAAAACTACAAAAGAAGGTCTACTCAGATTGGGGAGAAGATGGCAGAAGAGTAAGATGCGGATATCACCTTCCTCCCCACAGATACATCAGGAATACATCTACACGTGGAACTGCTCCTATAGAATACCCACTGAACGCTGGCAAAAGACCTCACACCTTCCAAAAGGCAAGAACCTCCCCACGTACCTGGGTAGGGCAAAAGAAAAAAGAATAAACAGAGACAAAAGAATAGGGACGGGACCTGCACCAGTGGGAGGGAGCTGTGAAGGAGGAAAGGTTCCCACACACTAGAAGCCCCTTCACAGGCTGAGACTGCGGGTGGCAGAAGGGGAAGCTGCAGAGCCGCAGAGGAGAGCGCAGTAACAGGGTGCGGAGGGCAAAGCGGAGAGGTTCCCGCAGAGGATCGGTGCCGACCAGCACTCACCAGCCCGAGAGGCATGTCTGCTCACCGGCCGGGACAGGCGGGGGCTAGAAGCTGAGGCTCCGGCTTCGGTCGGAAGCCGGGAGAGGACTGGGGTTGGCTGCGAGAACACAGCCTGAAGGGGTTAGTGCACCACGGCTAGCCAGGAGGGAGTCCGGGAGAAGTCTGGAGCTGCCAAAGAGGCAAGAAACCTTTTCTTCCCTCTTTGCTTCCTGGGGAGCGAGGAGAGGGGATTAAGCGCTCCGCTTAAAGAAGCTCCAGACACGGGCGCGGAGCTGCCAAAAAGACAACAGACTTTTTCTTGCCTCTTCGTTTCCTGGTGTGAGAGGAGAGGTGATAAGCGCGCCACGTTAAGGAGCTCCAAAAACGGGCAAGCCGCGGCTATCAGCGCGGACACCAGAGACGGGCATGAGATGCTAAGGCTGCTGCTGCCGCCACCAAGAAGCCTGTGTGCGAGCACAGGTCACTCTCCACACCTCCCCTCCCGGGAGCCTGTGCAGCCTGCCACTGCTAGGGTCACGGTATCCAGGGGCAACTTCCCCGGGAGAACGCACGGCGCGCCTCAGGCTGGTGCAACGTCACGCCTGCCTCTGCCGCCGCAGGCTCACCCCACACACCGTACCCCTCCCTCCCCCCGGCCTGAGTGAGCCAGAGCCCCCGAATCAGCTGCTCCTTTAACCCCGTCCTGTCTGAGTGAAGAGCAGACGCCCTCGGGAGACTTACGCGCAGAGGCAGGGCCAAGTCCAAAGCTGAACCCCAGGAGCTGTGCAAACAATGAGGAGAGGGGGAGATCTCTCCCAGCAGCCTCAGAAGCAGCAGATTAAAGCTCCACAATCAACTTGAAGTGCCCTGCATCTGTGAAATACCTGAATAGACAGCGAATCATCCCAAGTTGAGGAGGTGGACTTTGGGAGCAAGACATATTATTTTTTCTCCCCCTTTTCTCTTTTTGTGAATGTGTATGTGTGTGCTTCTGTGTGAGATTTTGTCTGTATAGCTTTGCTTTCACCATTTGTCCCAGGGTTCTGACCGTCCCGTTTTATTTTTTGTTTTTTTGTTTTTTTTACTTTTTATAATTTGAATCATCCCAAGTTGAGGAGGTGGACTTTGGGAGCAAGACATATTATTTTTTCTCCCCCTTTTCTCTTTTTGTGAATGTGTATGTGTGTGCTTCTGTGTGAGATTTTGTCTGTATAGCTTTGCTTTCACCATTTGTCCCAGGGTTCTGACCGTCCCGTTTTATTTTTTGTTTTTTTGTTTTTTTTACTTTTTATAATTTTTCTTAATAATTATTTTTTATTTTAATAAGTTTATTTTATCCTACTTTATTTTATCTTCTTTCTTTCTCCCTTCCTTTCTTCCTTCCTTTCTTCCTTTGTTCCTTCCTTTATTCCTTCTTTTATTCCTTCCTTCCTTTCTATTTTGTCTCCCTTTTATTCTGAGCCATGTGGATTAAAGGCTCTTGGTGCTCCAGCCGGGCATCAGGGCTGTGTCTCTGAGGTGGGAGAACCAACTTCAGTATAATAGTCCACAAGAGACCTCCCAGCTCCACGTAATATCAAATGGCGAAAAACTCCCAGAGATCTCCATCTCAACACCAACACCCAGCTTCACTCAACGACCAGCAAGCTACAGTGCTGGACACCCTATGCCAAGCAACTAGCAAGACAGGACCACAGCCCCATCCATTAGCAGAGAGGCTGCCTAAAATCATAATAAGGCTACCGACACCCCAAAACACACCACCAGACGTGGACCTACCCAACAGAAAGACAAGATCCAGCCTCATCCACCAGAACACAGGCACTAGTCCTCTCAACCAGGAAACCTACTCAACCCACTGACC
>NC_041229.1:64584123-64584974 GCF_002837175.3 Physeter macrocephalus
CTCTATTTACAATAGCCAGGACATGGAAGCAACCTAAGTGTCCATCAACAGATGAATGGATAAAGAAGATGTGGCACATATATACAATGGAATATTACTCAGCCATAAAAAAATGAAACTGAGTTATTTGTAGTGAGGTGGATGGGCCTGGAGTCTGTCATACAGAGTGAAGTAAGTCAGAAGAAGAAAAACAAATACTGCATGCTAACACATATATATGGAATCTAAGGAAAAAAAATATTATGAAGAGACTAGTGGTAGGACGGGAATAAAACACAGACCTACTAGAGCATGGAGTTGCGGATATGGGGAGGGGGAAGGGTAAGCTGTGACGAAGTGAGAGAGTAGCATGGACATATACACTACCAAACGTAGGGTGGGAAGCAGCCGCATGGCACAGGGAGATCAGCTAGGTGGTTTGTGACCACCTAGAGGGGTGGGATAGGGAGGGTGGGAGGGAGGGAGACACAAGAGGGAAGAGGTATGGGAACATATGTCTATGTATAGCTGATTCGCTTTGTTGTAAAGCAGAAACTGACATACCATTGTAAAGCAATTATACTCCAGTAAAGATATTAAAAAAAAAAAAAAAAAAAGAAGGTCTACTCAGAGAAGTGTCACTCCTTCCCTGAATTAATAGTATTGTGCCAATATCAATTCCCTGGTTGTTATAATGTACTGTGATTACATAAGACATTATTGTTGGGGGAAGGTAGGTGATGTATTCTTGAGAATTCTCTCTACCATTTTAGCAACTGCTTGTGAGTCAAAGTATTTAAAAATAAAAATTTATATTAAAAAAGTCTTGGGGCTTCCCTGGTGGCGCAGTGGTTGCGCGTCCGCCTGCCGAT
>NC_041229.1:64585158-64597034 GCF_002837175.3 Physeter macrocephalus
CACCCCGGTCTGGGAGGATCCCACATGCCGCGGAGCGGCTGGGCCCGTGAGCCATGGCCGCTGGGCCTGCACGTCCGGAGCCTGTGCTCCACAACGGGAGAGGCCACAGCAGAGGGAGGCCCGCATACCACAAAAAAAAAAAAAAAAAAAAAAAAAAAAGTCTGCAGTTGTATTAATTTCCAATGGCTATTATAATAAATTACCACAAACTTAATGGCTTAAAACAACATGAATACATTATCTTAAAGTTCAAGTGGTCAGAAGACCTACTCTTGGCTTTTCCAGCTTCCAGCACCTGCCCACATTCCTGAGCTCATGTCTCCCTTCTATCGTCAAAGCTGGTAAGGCCAGTTGAGTCTTTGTCGCTTGTGTGATGTCAGAGTACACCACTCTGACACTGACTCTTTTGCTTCCCTCTTCCATCTTTTAAGGACCTTTATGATCACACTGGGCCCACCTAAAGGAGCTGACACTCCAGTTGTATTTTGAAGGATAAGCAGAAGTTAGAGTTAGGGAGACAAGAGCAGTAAGGCTTTCAAAGTTGACAGAAGACCATGTGCAAGGAAACAGAGGACTGAGGAAGGAAAAGGCACTCAGAGAGACCTACAAGTAGTTCTGCCAAGGGTAGGTTCATGAAGAATTTGTGTACCATAGTAAGTAGTCCAAGCTTTTTTCCTGAAGACTCTAGGGAAGAACTTTTCCCTTTCCACTCCCATGTGAACCCTCTGTAATCCCTCACAAAAAAGATGATCCATCAGAAAATAAAAGTCATAGCTGGCATCATGTAGTAGTAGATAAATTGTGAAGGAAGGCATGTACTTTTAAGAGACTCTAACCTACTTATATCAGTAGAAACAATCAATCTGTGATATCAAGGGGTGAAATATTAGACTATATTTACTAATAGAGGATTTATGTCTCATGTATTAGAAATGAGTTGAGATAATATTCTAGTGCTTAAAGGGTAAGTTTCTCATTATCCAGAAAATTATTTAATGTAATATAGAATAAAATTTACCTGTGACTAACTGAAGGATTGCTTAAACTTTGTATTTTTAAATATAACATACTTTCTTCAGCTTTAATTAACAATCTCAAATATTTTAAGAAATTACATTAATGTTTTTATTCCTAACTAGCAACACTTGTTACTGTGTTCACAGAGTTATTTAGAAATTCATTTTCTTTGAACTACTAGTCATAATCAGCTTTCTAAATAACCTTGAATTGTTTCCTAGTCTTTGGTAGCCAATGTCCATCCAAAGCTACACAATAACAGTGGAGAAAACAACATGAAAAACAAACATTCCAGTGATAATTACTGCTGATTTCACTATAATGGTTCATACACATCCTGTTGATTATTTAAATAGTAAAACATTCTGAAAAATTACTTCCTGATCTTAACTTTTCTTTAGGGGTTAAAGTTCTAAAATTCATAGCATCAAACATTAATGAACGTATTTGTTTCCCGTTTTGAAAAAATAACACCCAAAACTTTTCTCCAGAATCCTCCCCTTCTCTGAATAATAACGATATGTTACACAAATAGAACACTACATCTCAGCTTTCAAAGGGGCAAATTGAGGAAGTGAAGGCCATGGTTTTCAAGACAGGCTATATTTCCAAAAGCCTTAAACAATTTACTATAATTCTGTCAATCCACAATGGAGAAAACTTAACAATGGTCATGGCTTAATACAAGTCAGGAAAAAGGAGATTTCTCATTCATTCGGTTGTTATTTGTTGAGTAGCTACTACACACAAGGTATCAGGAATACAATGATGAAGAAAAACAAAATCCCTACCCTCCCAGATTATCTAAAGCTTTATATAGTTTAGTTTGGTAACTACCATTGAGAAGCAATATTTAATATTTGTTACAAATTCGGTATATTATTTCCAAATGTATTATAAATGGAAATCTTCTAAGTAAAAAATAACTAAGAAATGTAACTGAACTGGGCAAGTATGCATGGGTATATTTTAGTGGTTATGAACATGGGCTTATTCCCTTGAACGTGACATGAATTAAATACACTTTACATACTTATAAGTAGAGTTTAGCAATCTGGTAATCTTTAAATACAAGAAGTCATTTAACAAATACTTATGACCACAAAGAATTCAAATCTAAAACTGTATATCTATAGCCCAAGTAACAATCCACAGAAGACCAACTCAAGCAAAACTTTGTAAAAATGTATAGCACATTTCCTTCCTTGTTGAACAACACAATTGGTTCTCTGGGTCAAGGGTAATCACATCAACCCCAAATGGTCCAGATTCCTAGTCTGTGCCTGTTCTGAATGACCAGGTTTTAAAATCTACTTTAATGTTTAAATTTAAGAAGCAGGAAACAAAAGAGGCTTTAGGAGCAGAATAGCAAACAAAGGGAAAGGATAATATAGAGTGAATAACTGGAGAATTAAAGCAAGGAACAAACAGGAAGCAAGTGCCTTGGCAGAACGAACTCTTTTAATTAAAACTTTCTTGTCCCCTTTCTTCCCTGCCTCTACTGTTAAACCTTTACCTAGCTGCTGAGATATATAAGAAACTGCTAAACTCTAGGGATAGATAGCAAAAAAATTGAGGCAGGTTTGTAGGAGCTCGCAGCTCAGTGAAGATGGCAGATTGGTAAAAAAAAAAGTTAACACACAACAGAATAGCGACCTGTAAAAAATGCTACAGAGCACAGAAAAGAGGATAATTTATCCTGCCACCATTTGTAAGTTGCATACTTAATTGTTGGAATAACCATATTTTATAAGAATATTAATCTCTAAAGTGCTCAAAGAGGAACTTCCCTGGTAGTCCAGTGGTTAAGAATCAGTGCTTCCACTGCAGTGGGCCCGCGCATTTGATCCCTGGTCGGGGAACTAAGATCCCACATGCTGCGCAGTGTGGGGCCAAAAACAGAGCAAAATGATATTTTACACAAGAGAACTTTGTGACAATGGTGGATAACAGTTAATAGCTATCTTGCCTCAGACATTTGCGTTCATTAAAGGATAACTCAATTCAAAGACAGAGGTAACTATTTAGTGGTAGCATTTAAACGCCATAAAAGGAAAATGGAGAAGATAGTTTTGAATCAGGATTCTTATGAACTGTCCTCAAATGATATCATGTAGCAAGCACATACTTTATTTTGTGTAATTCTAGCAAGCGTAGTATATTAGTCAACAAGCACTCCATTGGTCAATGACTGTCAGTCTTTGGTATTTTAAAAATGGTTTCCTTTATAAAACTAGCATAAATATTTAATGTTTAATTTTGAAAAGAAAGCAATCAATTTCCTGATAACATTCTGACTACTTCTGAATGCTCAAGCTTCATCAAACATCTTACTATTTCATGAAGGCCTGTCATGGCTCTATACTGTTGCTTATGTTCTTCTTTCTACCTAGAATGTCCTTCTTCCACTTTTCTATCTAGTAAGAGTTAGCTCTTACTATCTCTATTATTGCACTAATTATACTGTACTGTAATTTTTAAAATGTATCTGTTTCTCCACTAGGCTAAAAGTATTATCTGGGATAAGGGCTGAGGTTGTTTCATCTTTATATCCCTAGTGACTAGCACAGGAAGGTAAGGGTAAGGGTTTTATAAGTAAGGGTAAGGGATTTTGTAAGGTAAGGGTAAGGGTAAGGGTAAGGTAAGGGTTTTGTAAATATCTGATGAGAAAAATATACTCCTGCAGATAGGCATTATAGAAAGGTTATTCTTTGCGCTATTTATTACCAAAACATAAATTGAACAGTCTTCCCTAGAAATTCTTAGGACTCTGTAATAAAGCAGACATGGTAAGAAGTTTCTTGAGAAAAGTGCTCCAGGACAGACTAGTGGGATTTTTTCAAATCCCCAAGACAAACAGTTGACATCGAAACTGTCAAAAAATGATGGACTTCCCTGGTAGTGCAGTGGTTAAGAATCTGCTTGCCAACACAGGGGACGCAGATTTGATCCCTGGTCCGGGAAGATCCCACTTGCTGCGGAGCAACTAAGCCAGTGTGCCACAACTGCTGAGCCTGCGCTCTGGAGCCCGCGAGCCACAACTACTGAGCACACATGCCACAATTACTGAGCCCGTGCGCGGCAACAAGAAGCCCGTGCACCATAACGAAGAGTAGCCCCCACTCACCGCAACTAGAGAAAGCCCGCGCGCAGCAACAAAGACCCAACGCAACCCTAAATAAATAAATAAATAAATAAATAAATAAATAAATAAATAAACGGTCAAAAAGTGATTAATCAGGGGTCTTCCCTGGTGGCGCAGCGGTTGCGCGTCCGCCTGCCGATGCAGGGGAACCGGGTTCGCGCCCCGGTCTGGGAGGATCCCACGTGCCGCGGAGCGGCTGGGCCCGTGAGCCATGGCCGCTGAGCCTGCGTGTCCGGAGCCTGTGCTCCACAACGGGAGAGGCCACAACAGAGGGAGGCCCGCATACCACAAAAAAAAAAAAAAAAAAAAAAAAGTGATTAATCATAAATATAGTTACAGTAAAACACTAAATTTCCTATTTCCTCCTTTCTTACCTAGAGCACAATATGCCATTTATAGTAACAGTCTAAACTCTTGTGCCCGCAAATTCTCCAACTACCTTTTTTTCTTTTTCTAAATTTTAATAATTAATTAATTAATTTTCAGTCACATTGGGTCTTTGTTGCTGCGTGTGGGCTCTCTCTCTATTTGTTGCTGCGTGCAAGCGGGGGCTACCCTTCACTGTGGTGCACAGGCTTCTCATTGCGGTGGCTTCTCTTGTTGCAGAGCACGGGCTCTAGGTGTGCAGGCCAGTAGCTGTGGCATGTGGGCTCAGTAGCTGTGGCTCACGGGCTCCAGAGTGCAGGCTCAGTAGTTGTGACGCACAGGCTTAGTTGCTGCGCAGCATGTGGGATCTTCCCGGACCAGGGCTCGAACCCGTGTCCCCTGCATTGGCAGGTGGATTCTTAACCACTGCGCCATCAGAGAAGTCCCTCCAACCACCTTTTAAACTACATGTATTGAGAAAGAAAATGGCTACTTCATTTTTTTCCATTATAACTGAGAATAAGACTAAAACAACTAATAATGCTATATGAATAATCTAGGAAAACTAATGAAAATAGTAATATGATCCAAGACACTAGATTTTGATCATTTAAGGAAAAAGAACAAAAATCGTTCTACAATTGATGCACTAATCATGTGGTTCATAAATTTACCAATCAACATATTCTTCTTAAAGGTGTTACCTTTAAAGAGAACCATTTTCCACAACCTAAGCCTTCATTCTTTCCTCTGACATCTTTCTTCTTTCTATTTCAGGAACATAAATTATTTCGGATACTCTTGTAAAAGTTAATGTCACTTTAAGAATAATTATACAGCATTACAAACAGAAGCTTTTCCAGAGGAAGACAAAAGAGAGAATGCCAGAAGTTTTCCATTAAAATATTTAAAAGCAGAAATAACTTTCTAAATAGCAAGTTATGGTTATAATCAACATTTTAAGGATATTTATGTAAAAAGGAAAAATTATGTTTATAAGATAAACTGAAGAAAAAACTCTAGCTATTTTAATAATTTTTAAAAATCTATATTTAGTATTAGATATAATACACAGAAATATTGACTCAATAATTGCTAATGAAAAACTGACTAAATATGGGTGAGCAAAAAGAAAGTATGCATATAAAAAAGTTTATACCAAGATGGAATCATGAGGAAATAAAAATCTTGATCAGACCAATAACGAATAAGGAGATTGAAACGGTAATCAAAACCTCCCAACAAAGAAAAGTTCTGGACCAGATGGTTTCACTGGTGAATTCTACCAAACACTTAGAGAAGAATTAATACCAATTCTTCTCAAACTCTTCCAAAAAACTGAAGAGGAAGGAACACTCCCTAAGGCCAGAATTACCCTAATAACAAAGCCAGATAAGGACTCTGTAAGAAAAGAAAACTGCAGGCCAATATTACTGATTAACATAGACATGAAAATTCTCAATAAAATACCAGCAAAATAAACTCAACAGCACATTAAAAGGATCATATACAATGGTCAAGTGGAATTTACTCCCAGAATGTAAGGAGAGTTCAACATATACAAATCCATCAATGTGATATACCACACTAATGAAATTAAAGATTTAAAAAATCCTATGATTATCTCAAAAGATGCAGAAAAAACATCTGATTGAACATTCTTTCATGATAAAAACTCTCAACAAATTTGGTACAGAAAAAACATACCCCAACATAATAAATACCACATATGACAAGCCCACAGCTAACACCTTATTGAATATTTAACAGTGAAAGCATGAAAGCTTTCCTGCTAAGATCAGGAACAGGACAAGGCTGCCCACTCCTCTTCAACACAGTACCAGAAGTCCTCGCCAGAGCAATTAGGGAAGAAAACGAAATAGAAAGCATCCAAACCCAAATGGAAGAAGTAAAACTGTCTCCATTTGCAGATGATATGATCTTATATATAGGAAATCCTAAAGACTCCACCAAAGAGTTGTTAGAACTAATAAATAAATTCAGTAAAGTTACAGGATATAAAATCAACATACAAAAATCGGTTGCATTTCTATATACTAACAATGAACTATCTGAAAAAGAACTAAAATAATCCCATTTACAGTAGCATCAAAATGAATAAAATACTTAGGAATAAATTTAACCAAGGAGGTAAAAGATCTGTACATTGAAAACTATGACACTTTGATTAAAGAAACTGAAGCAGACACAAATAAATTGAAATATATCCCATATTCATAAATCGGAAGAATTAACATTGTTGAAATATCCATACTACCTCAAACCACCTATGGATTCAATGCAATCAAAATAATTATATTTTTCACAGACATAGAAAAAAAAATCAATCCTAAAATTCATATAAGTCCCTAGATAGCCAAAGGGATCCTGAGAAAGAAGAACAGAGCTAAAGGTTTCACAATTCCTGATTTTAAACTATATTACAAGGCTACAATAGTCAAAAAGTATAGTACTGGCATAAAAACAGACACATAGATCAATGGAATAGAATTGAGAGTGTAGAAAGAAGCTCACACTTACGCAGTCAACTAATATTTGACAAAGAAGCCAAAAATATTCAATGAGGAAAGGACAGTCTCTTCAACAAGTGATGCTGGAAAAATTGGATATTCATGCACAAAAGAATGAAATTGGACCCCTATCTCACACCACTTACAAAAAATAACACGAAGTGTATTAAATAATAAATAAAAGAACCAAAACTATAAAACTACTAAAGGAAACAGGGAAAAATCTTCTTGATATTGGTCTTGGCAACGATTTTTTGGATGTGACACCCAAAGCTCAAGCAGCAAAAGCAAAAACAAACAAGTGGGACTACACCAACTAAAAAGTTTCTGAACAGCAAAAGAAACTATCAGCAAAACAAAAAGGCAGTCTACAGAATAGGAGAAATAACATGCAAACCATCTATTTGATAAGATATTAATATCTAAAATATATCAGGAACTCATACAACTCAATAGCAAAAAGAAAAAAAAAGATTAAAAAATGGGAAGAAGACTTGAATAGATGTTTTTCCAAAGAAGATATACAAATGCCAACAGGCACATGAAAAGATGCTCAACTTCACATCATCAAGGAAATGTAAATCAAAACCACAATGGGATACCATCTTGCAACAGTTAGAATGATTATTATCAAAAGAGAAGAGGGAATTCTTCTACACTGTTGGTGGGAATGTAAATTGGTCCAGATACTATGTTAAACAGTATGAAGCTTCCTCAAGAAATAAACAATAGAACTACCATATGATCCAGCAATTCCACTTCTGGGTATATATCCAAAGGAAATGAAATCACTATCTCAAAGAGGTATCTACACTCATGTGTTCATTGTAGCACTATTCATAATAGCCAGGACATGGAAACAACCTAAGTGTCCATCAATGGATGAATGGAAGAAGAAAATATATATATACTACATTGGAGTATTATTCAACCATAAAAAGGAAGGAGACCCTGTCTTTCATGTCAACATGGATAGACCCTGAAGGCACTATGCTAAGTGAAATAAGTCAGATAGAGAAAGATAAATACTCTATATTCTCATTTATATATGGAATCTAAAAAAACTGAACTCATAGAAATAAAGAGTAGAATGGTGGTTGCCAGGGGCTAAGGGGTGGAGGAAGTGGGAAGATATTGGTCAAAGGGCACAAATTCCAGGTATAAGATGAATAAATTCTGAGAATCTAATGTACAGCATGGTGACTATAATTAACAATACTGTATTACATACTTGAAAACAGTGAAAAGAGTAGATGCTAAATGTTAACAGCACACCACAAATGATAGTTATGTGAGGGGATGGAGGTGTTAACTAATCTTATTGTGGTAATTATTTTTCAGTATATACAAGCATCGAATCACCACATTGTAAACCTTAAACTTATATATGTTATATGTCAATAAAATATAAATAAACACAGATGTTACATGCCTAATGTTGTTTTACTATGGAAACAAAGTGACAATAGCTACAGGCCCAAGATCATTTTAGTCTGTGACTTTAAAAATGTCTAATAAATAGTATACTATAAAAATTAGGGAATAAGTATTCTAAAACTAGTGTATTTGTAGTTAAAAACCAAATTATAGGTGAATATATATGACAAAAGATGTCGTGAGAATTTCACAAAATTATTTGGGTCAAGGAAGGATACCTGAGCTATGGATTAGATTAAAAAATCAGAGGGGCTATAGCAAACAGTTCTTGTGAATATAATCTTATTAACGTAAAAAAATTACAATTTTCCACACAAAACACAAGTCTTCAGGTAAACAAAAACAATTCACATAGACTACAAAAAGATACAAACAAATAAATAAAATAGGTGTTAAGTTGGAGATGAAGATGGTTAACAGAAAATTTTAAGGAATGAGGCGGGTAATGGCAGCAGTCCACATAATTACTTCAGGCAAACACAGGGACCTCTGAAACTGTGAAAAACAAATTCATTATCATAACAATCCTTGGAGAGAAGAACCAAGGAAATGCTATCACTACATTTAGACTTTTTACAGGAAAGCTAGTCAAGGCTACAAAAGAATCTTAGAGTCTTATCTGCTTCCTGTCTGTGCTTTGTAAAATCTACCACCACTACCCCACCCCCAACCCAGGTAGTGAACTCTGATAATGGTCTAATATTGACCTTCAACAACAGTCCAACCAAAATGACTGGTGATAAGAGCATGCCTTTAGCAGAATTATCAGTACCACATGCTCTGAGAACTACAACTCTGCATACAGTGCTGTTTTAGAAGCATCTTTCTTTCTCCTTTCCTTTCTTATCTTTTCCTTATTCTTTCCCTGGAAAAGTAAATTTCGAATATGTAAGCAAAAGATAACTAAGCTCAAAATACTAGAGAGTAAAATAATGAAATTTGATATTCAAATGGCTAATCATCGTGTTCTGGCACACTTCATCCATACACAGAACTCTCATAGGAGATATGACTGCCATTTTCTTCATGTCTAGTGTATTAATTTATTCAAGAAAAACTGATGCCTTCTGTGCCCAAGGCACTATGCCAGATATACAGAATGCAAAGAATAACAAGACAGGCAGTTCTTGAAGCTCCCACTCAAGTCAGGGAAAACTCCCTATTAATAAATAAGGAAAAAGCACAGAGTAGAACTTCCATACTCTCCCTTGAAGACATTTAGGAATCAATATATCAGTCCTGTACTGCCTATCTCTAGACTTTTTGTTGTCTGAGGATAAAATCTCTAATTTATTCAAGCATTGTACTTTTTTAAAAAATAAAAGGTGTACATATGAAAAGTTAAACAGTTGTACAAGTTTTCTAAATATCTGTATTGTAAGATAAAGGACAAATGTAGAAAAGCATACAAATCAAATGTATAGCTTAATGAATTATCTTACAAACACTACCTAGGTCAAGAAGAAACTTTGCTAGCAGCCCTAGAAGCCCCTTCTATGTTCCTCTAATCACAACCACCTCTCTACTGCCATAAGTAACCAATATCCTGACTTTATTAACCATTTTCCTGACTTCTCCTATAGACATTCTTATCACCCAAATGTGCATCCCTAGACATTATAGTTCAATCTCACTCTATTAAAAATGGGATGTGTTTCAAATCTTTTTAAAAAAAAAATTTTGGCCACACCACGTGGCACACAGGATCTTAGTTCCCTGACCAGGGATCGAACCCACACCCCCAGCAGTGGAAGCATGAAGTCTTAACGACTGGACCGGCAGGAGAGTCCCTCAAATCCTTTTTTTTTTTTTTTTTTTTTGGTATGCGGGCCTCTCACTGCTGTGGCCTCTCCCGTTGCGGAGCACAGGCTCCGGACGCGCAGGCTCAGCGGCCATGGCTCACGGGCCCAGCCGCTCCGCAGCATGTGGGACCTTCCCGGACCGGGACACGAACCCGTGTGCCCTGCATCGGCAGGCGGACTCTCAACCACTGCGCCACCAGGGAAGCCCTCAAATCCCTTTTAATCTAGAGGTTCCTCCTTCATTCTTTATAATTTATTTGTTAAAGAACCTGAGACACTTGACCAATAGTTTTCTAGAGCCTGGATTTTGACAACTGTAGTCTCTTGGGGCAACATGTTCCCCATCTTCTGTATTTCCTATGATCAGAATCAGATTTAAGCTCTCTGGAAAAACACGGGTAGTGTTTGGCAAGGTTAGGAACATAATATCTGCCTGTTTTTCTTCTGCGAGGGTTGTAAAATGATGTTCTATTTCGATAATTTCTTTTTCATTTATTTTTGAAGCTTTTCTAGAACTTTAGAGAAACTGAATTATATACGATGCATTCTTTCTTGTCTTTTTTTTCATTGAGTATAATTATTTTCAAATTAATCCATGTGGTAATATGTATCAAAAATTCATTTCTTTATATTGCCTAGTAGTATTCCATTGCATAGATATGCCACAGATTATTTATCCATTACCATAACCATTATTCATTACATTTATGGACACTAAGCTTGTTTCCAGATTTTCACTATTATAAAAATATGGATATGACCATTCATGTACAAATATTTTTTATGGACAATGCTATCATTTTCCTTAAGTAAACGCCTAGGAGTGAAATGGCTGGATTATTTAGTTTATTTAACTTTTTTAAAAAGTCAAACTGTATTCCAAGGTAGCTGTCCCATTCACACTCCCATTAGCAGTAAACTAAAGTTCCCATTCCTCCACTTCAGGCAGCCCTCTGAAAAGTTGGAATGCTAATGTTCCTCTCCCTCCTTCCCAAGGGATTGTGCACCTTCTCCCAACGCAGCAAGCCACCCCTCATCCTTCTTTGTTCCCAGTGGCCCTCAGGCATCCAAGATATGCTAATTCTGTCAGTGCTCCGAATATGGCAAGATAGAAACCAGTTCCTTGGCCAGCCCTTTGTAAATCTGGAACATTGGAAGGACACTCCACTTTTCTCCTTCCCTTTCTTCCAAGGAGAAGCTGCAAGCTGGGCATTCTCTTCCAGTGCTGGCTGTGCTGGCTTGGGGGTGAGGCTGACCAGGTAAAGTGAACTTGCTCTTCTTACCTGTTTCAATGTAGCTGTTCTCAGCTCTGTGATCAACTAGGGTACCACAGCTTCTTAAGTAGCTTCTGGAATTCTCACAAAGGTTTTTTTGGTCTGTATATAATTGTTAAATTGATGTTTCTGTGGAAGAACGAGGACTGGGACTTCCTATTGTGCCATCTTGCGGATGTCACTCCCTAAATTCTCACTCTTGACTGTCCATCTCCTTCACTATTTAAACACAGTTTTTTTTTTTTTTTTTTTGTGGTATGCGGGCCTCCCTCCGCCGTGGCCTCTCCCGTTGCGGGGCCCAGGC
>NC_041229.1:64597077-64635452 GCF_002837175.3 Physeter macrocephalus
TGCACAGGCCCAGCGGCCATGGCTTCACGGGCCCAGCCGCTCCGCGGCATGTGGGATCCTCCCAGGCCGGGGCGCGAACCTGGTTCCCCTGCATCGGCAGGCGGACGCGCAACCACTGCGCCACCAGGGAAGCCCTTAAACATAGTTATTTTAATATCTGATAACTACCTTCTGGTGCCCCTGGGGGCCTTTTATATTGTCTATGGTTTCTTTTATATTTCTTTCAGATAGCTTTAGTCCTCATGTTTCTGGTTATTTTTTTTAACTTGATGGTATGCTTTATTTTTTTTAAATTAATTTTTTCATTGGAGTATAGTTGATTTACAATGTTGTTAGTTTCTGCTGTACAGTAAAGTGAATCAGCCATACATATACATATATCCACTCTCTTCTAGACTCCATTCCCATATAGGTTGTTACAGAGCACTGAATAGAGTTCCCTGTGCTATACAGTAGTTTCTTATTAGTTATCTTTTATATACAGTAGTGTGTATATGTCAATCCCAATCTCCCAATTTATCTCTCCCCATTTCCCCCTTAGTAACCGTAAGTTTGTTTTCTACATCTGTGACTCTATTTCTGTTTTGTAAATAGGTTCATTCGTAACATTTTTTTAGATTCCACATGTGTTATCATATATTTGTCTTTTCATCTAAGGAAAAACAAAATATACTATCTATTCATCTTTTAAAGCACAGAAAATATGTTTACTTTCTAAAAGCTTAATTGACTTAAGAGCAAAAGGGGCCTGGGTTAATTTTAAAAAAGAATGAATACTAGTTAAGATTAGAACCCATATAATTATATATTTTATATATCAGTTATCTAATGGTTTGCTTTTTATTTTCCTGATTTATGTCAGGTGATGTAGGCTTAAAATAAATCTTTTTTTCATAGGCTTTTATAAGAACACTGAAAATGGGAGAAGAAGACATACCCAATTGCTGGAACAGGAGAGCCGCACTAGTGCCTGTGACAGGAAGACTATCATGCAGGGGAGTCTGGATCAGCTGTCTATCTCCTGCACCCAAGGAAAACAGCTTCTGCAGAATGGGCGGAAAACACACACACACACCACAAATGATTTCTTTTCAGACATTTTCTTAAGATAAAAAAATCCCTTTGAAGTTCACATTTAAACAGATGATGACCATATAAGATCCAATTAACAGATGCGAAGGGCAATAATGCAGCCCAAAACATTCAAGTTACTTTGTGTCCAAATGAATACGGTACAAGAAAATTCAGTAGTTGAAAGGTGAAAATTTAGTAATCATGAGATACACAAATCACTGATAATAATACTTAATTAAAAAATAGTAAAATGTTAAAGCTAACATTTATATGCCAGTTATATGTCAATAAAAGTGGAAAAACAAAAGAAATATAGTAATATGAACCATGCATGTAATTTAAAAATTTCTAGCAGCTACAATAAAAACGTTTTTAAAATTAAAAAATAAATAAAATAAAATCATGTCAACAAAATTCCCATCATAATAAAGGCTCATAAAACAACTTGGCTGCTTTAAAGTTTAGGTCCAATCGTGACCAAACTCACATTTCATATTATGCCCTTGTAGCAGAAATAGGAGAATGAGGGAGGAGAGTGCAGGAGGAAAAAAACCTTAAGAGTAACCAAAAGACACTAGGAAAGACAGGAGACAGCTAAAAAGGCAAAGGGCACGGAAAAAAGATGCCATTTTTACTATAAGTAACATCTCTATCAGACTGAGGATAAAAAACTGTAATTTTTAGAGGGCTGTCCTTTTCCTCAATATTATATAAGAATAAGCAAAATAAGTGATCAGCTAATCAATTTTAGGACTTAAGGAAAGGAGCCTTAACAAAAAAATGTTCCCTAGAAATATTAAGTCATAGCAACTGAAGTTCTCATTTTTCTACTTCAGAGACGAATATAAAAATTTCAGGACATACAGAAGATGAAAAACATGCCACTTTGAGAAAGTTTTATTTCAGTAGAAGAGTTTAATGTCCTCATGGGCTCAATCTATGACAAAATCCTTGGGAAATTTTAAGTATAGATTATATTTTCCAAAGAAGATCTGTGATTTTGGACAATGGTCAACATTATCATTACTAAAGGTAGCAAACTAAGATGAGAAAAAAAAGCCCTCCTCTTTTGAAGCTTAAATGCAAGCTATTCTACTAAAGATTACACACAACATACAAAATGGTTTTAGGACCACATATAATTGCTTTTATCCAGGGAAATGAAGAAATGAATTAATCTATCCAGAAGTAGTTATAATGTTACAAAGAATTATATTAAAAGTTTTCTTAATGTTACCTCCTAATTTTTATCACTGAAAAAATTTTTAAGTTAATAAAATGAGGCGTAACCATACAGAGGAATAATAAGAAAGGTACAAATAACACATTTGAAGTTCAACTTAAAAAAGTGTATTTCCAAGAAAGCGTAAGCTAGAGTTCAAGTTACACAGAATATGACTTCTAACTATGCTATGTGAAAGGTGAACCCTGTGTTAAAATTAACCCTATGACCTAAGAATAGAATCTTGAGTCTCTAGAAGGCAGACCATAGGGACAATGCTTAATTAACCTAAGATCTTCTTTAAAACGAAAGTATTTAAAGAATTCTTTTTTTCCTTTTCTTCATAAATTAAATTTACTGGAGGAGAGGAGAAGAGAAGCAGGCCCTCTTCATCTCCCTTTTTATTCTATTTACCTGAGACCCTCCAGCCGCTGGGACAAGACACGCACACAGGTTTGCAATAAGACTTTCCAAGGAGACATTCAGACTGTCCACATATACAGTATAGATCAAACCCAGGCAAGCCTGCAAAGAAAAGATGCATGTAGTTATTTCATGGAAAAAGCAAGCACTAAAAACAAATTGTTGTGACATCTGCTTCCAGGAAAATTTCTCTTTGAACCTAGTAGATTCTACAGTGACCATGGAATAAATTTTAAGCAGCAAATGTTATTAAGTTTATTAAATTTTCCTCCAGAACCAGAAGCTCTAAATGAGCTTTTGAGATGAGTTTATAAAAAGCAGAAATCCATAATTTGTAAAACAGGTGTTTGTGCTTAGATAACCACTAGCAAATTTGTAGGGCTTAAAACTGTTTCTGTCTCAACTTATTTTGCAGAACTCCAAATTTCAAGATAAAAACTTAGAAACTTTATCTTGTTTTGTGATTCTTATAAATTCAGAACATTTATTCTACAGAAAAACTTAACTTATGTGAATTATTACAAAGAATAGCAAAATAGAGACAAGATATGATTAATACTTTAAGCTCAGAAGAAGGTAGGTGGAAAAATGGAAGACAAAATGTAATCATATGAATCTCTCAGTTTATTAAAACTTATAACTAAAAAATTAGTGTCTGTTAGGAGTTAGCCACTGTCATTGAAATCTTGACACTAAGAATATATATAATCTCAACAATATGGAAAAGTTTTCCAGAAATTATGTATCAATTTCCCAAATCCTTGAGAAATTTTAAGGTATAGTTTATACCTTCCAAAGAAGATCTGTGACTCTGGACAATGGTCAACATTACTATTATTAAAGACAGCAACTGAAATAAGAAAAATAAGCCCTCTTCTTGCAAAGCTTAAATGTATTTATAACTAAAGTAAATTTTTTCTACATTTGCAAATTCTAACTATCTAAAAAAATAAAATATCTGGAAGTAAACAATATTTTAAAGCTATATGGATAGAGTATGATCACAACTATTTGAAATCACAAATACTTATCCTATTTCCTTGAATCTGGACTCCTAAAAAGAAGATCAATAAAAATACACTAAGTTGTTATATTACTAATGCATTTTAAATTTGATACAGGTAATCAAATGATTTCTTTAGGATTCATAAATTTTGGAGTCAGTAAAGATGGGACCTATTTTAAAACAAACACTACATCCTTAGAAGTTTAAATAGTCATATTAACTTACTCAGGTACTTATTTTATCCAACATGAAATACATTTCTTCTGTTCACAGTAATATTATTCTATTGATGAATTCCTAATCAATTTAAAGATATTTTAGATACAAAGAATTTGTTACCGTGGTTCACTCAAAATAGATTTATACAATAATACAAATCAATAATGACAACTATGAGTTCTTTACCCTAAAAATTTCTGGATAATCTAATCTGGATACCAACACCAGGCTTTTGGGAGCAAACACTTCTGCAGGCTGAATTAAACCAGACACTTCCACTTCACCTTCAATCTCATCTTTCTTTGTTCCCTAAAGAAAGAGACACTGTAATCAACAGACAGACAATTTCCTAGGTTTATAACTCACAAAATATAGACATATCACATACTTTCATGTAACTTACAAAATACAAAATTAATTACAAAATATAATTTACAAAACTCAAACTAAAAATAAACATACTTTGAGAGGATCTGAGAAGCAAGTAGGCAAAGAAATTATGAAACAGGGCATACTTATTTCATTTTTGAAAACTCCTTAAGCTCCAGATATATACCACTATTTTATTTGAGCATTTGGTTTCTGTGTGAGGTACCAGTAATCAAAGGTAAATAAGACACATTCATTAGTGACCCATACAAATACAAATGACACTCACTTAATGGAAATTCAGTTTTCAAGGAAAGAAAACATCTGTTTTAGAAGTAAGGCACTACTTTTCATTTTTGCTTTTTGGACTTCTCCCAATCTTTCAAACAAAAGCAATAATCATTTAGGATTATGTTGCAGAATACTCATTGCTCGTAGAAGTAAAGCCCAATCAGCTCTAAATTCTTTTTGCTCAGAAGCAACAATGTTGATTTTTTGAAAACAGAGGATATTTTTATACACAAAACTGAGTTTCAGAATGTACCTAGTGCCACTGAACTGTACACTTAAAAATGGTTGAAATGGTAAAGCTTATGTTATGCATATTTTAGCACAATTAAAATATCCAGAATTTTTTTTAAAACCCTAAATGTTCAGTGATTAAATACTGGTTAATAAAATAAACTTTGAAAAATATTATTCTCATTTATTAGTCAACAAATATTTCCTGTGCACCTATTGTTCCATAATACTATATGATGCTCTATAAAAGTTCCAAGTGAAAAGAAAAAAAAAACCAAGGTAGTAAAGTATTCAGATTTATTTCTATAAAATATTCTAAGATGCTAGGGCATTTTTCCTAGCTAGAATCCTCTTCTCTTTCTTTTCCATTAATTGAAGGTCCAGCTTAGGAATCATCTTCCTTCCTGAAGCCTTTCCTTTACTGATTTTTCTCCTACTATTAATTCTTAGCACAGTTCATCAACATATCACACATCTGCTCATACTTATCTCTCCAGCCAAACCTCTCTCCCAAATGCCACAAAATGCCATATCCAACTGCCTGCTTGACCTCTCCACTTAGATGACTAATAGGTATCTCAAACATGTCCAAAATACAGCTCCAATCTTTCTTCCCATACTCCACTCCTCCTGCAGTATCCCCTAGCTCAGTTAATGGAAATTCTACCCTCTCATTTAGCAAATCAAAAATCCTGATTCCCCCTCTCTTTCATAACCCGTATCCAAACTGTCAGCAGTGCTGATTTCTCACCACCTCCACTGCTACCACAGTACTGTGAGCCACTATCATCACTTGTCTGGGTTATTTTAACAGCTTCCTTTAGTCTCCTCTGTTCCTCTTTAGCCCCACTTTGCTTCTTTGCTGCTCCTCAAACATGCTGGGCATGCTCCCACATCAGGGTCTCAAGCACTTTGTTATTCCTTTGCCTGGAATAGATACAATAAATAATTCCCTCATCTCCCTTAGGTTTTCATTCTAGCAAACTTCTGTTCTGTTAAGCCTTTGTTGGCACCCTACTTGAAACTGCAATGCCCTAACACTCCCTATATCCCCTTCCTTAATAAAAATAAAATATATTTTATTTTTCTTCACGGCATGACAACATATTACCTATTTCACTTATCTTTGTTTTCTGGTTTGTTTATCTCCTCCACTAGAATGTGCTCCACAAAGACCAGGATTTCTGTTTTGTTCACTGGTAATTTCCCGGTTACTAAACCAAGAGCTGGCCACATAGTTGATACTTACTTAATATTTGTTCACTGCATTCATGCAGGAATGAATTTTCTTAGAATAGTTTTCTGGGTATTTTACCACGGGAAGCTTTTTCCCCCTACTTGTGGGGGCCAAGAACTGTATTTCTATCTCCTTTGGAGCCCGTATAGTTTCTATACAGTGAAATATAACCAAGTATTAGATGTCTATGGAATGCACATATCCAAAGGGAAATATCTGTTTACTTTTTATTATGTGTGATAAGATCCATATGCTCTTGAAAGATTTTCATTTGTTACAAAGCAAAAGCTAAAATTAGGTTGGGTGGTTCCTGGAATTCTTAGAAATAATAAAAATGTGATGAATATGAATTTACCAAAGATTTCCACACTTAATGAATCATATTCTTTACGGATTACTAACAAATTTTGTCCTTTCAGGACAAAAGAATGACTGAAATTCCTGAAAGAGATAAAGCTATCCACAATTTTATGAGATTGTGATAAATGCCCTAGAGTATCGTGAGAAGTCAGCTTGAGTAAGTGCATAACCATTTCATATAAATGACCATTAACCTGCATTAACCTAAACATAAAATAGAATGCATTGGTCATTTCTTAAAGCTATCCTTTTATTAAATATTCACTAACTGGAATAATTATTAACAAGAAAGAAAAAAGGTCCGATATAATGTTAATCAATATTAAATAAAAACAATTCCATTTTTCTTTTTTTTTTAATTTTAAAAAAATTTTTGTTCTTTTTTTCTTTATTTTATTTTTGGCTGCTTTGAGTCTTCATTGGTGTGTGCGGGGGCTACTCTTCATTATGGTGTGCGGGCTTCTCATTGCGGTGGCTTCCCTTGTTGCAGAGCATGGGCTCTAGGCGCGCGGGCTTCAGTAGTTGTGGCAGGTGGGCTCAGTAGTGGCTCGCAGGCTCTGGAGTGCAGGATCAGTAGTTGCGGCACACGGGGTTAGTTGCTCCGTGGCATGTGGGATCTTCCCAGACGAGGGCTTGAACCTGTGTCCCCTGCATTGGCAGGTGGATTCTTAACCACTGCACCACCAGGGAAGCCCAATTCCATTTTTATTTACATCTTTTTTAAACTTTTTATTTTATATTGGAGTATAGCTAATTAACAATGGTGTGATAGCTTCAGGTGCACAGCAAAGGGACTCAGCCATAGTCTTTACATCACTTTTTATTATAGATTTTGAACTTTACTTTGTAAATGTGCTATAAACCATAAGATGCTGTTATTCTTAATTCCAATAGCTCTCCTGTAAGAATACAATGTCCCAAGTTTAGAGAAAGTTCATATTCCTTTTTTCAAACCAAAATGTACTGCTGTGATTTAAAAAAAAAATTCTTGTTTATAATAAGGCTTATTCCAGGAGATAGTAATGACCTGGTTTTGGTTAAATTTTTCTATAAGTAATCTATCATGTAAGGGAATAGTGCCTCTTCTTAATAGCTGCTAGAATATCTTTTGTGTAATAACTATGTAGTGATACTAACTTTGTTTTGCATTTTACAATGACAGATTTTCACATGTCGAAAAGATGTGAGAAACTTAATAAGCAGGAAATCAAAAACACTGGACACAAATGTAATAGATATTGTAATAATGATTGGAAATTTAACATTTTATAGTATAAAACATTTTCATGTATTTTATCTCATTGAACAATATTTACAAGCCTTCTTCTAAGCTAAGATTATTCCTTGGTTTTAGTAGGTCCCATTAAAGATACAAATTTACCTTAAATACTGTTTACTGAACTGCCTCACACTGACTTGTAATGTGACCTTATCTCTTATACGTATCATAAGCACATGCCACAGCTTGCCCATTTATTGATATTTTTTCTACCTATTGTTACTACGGACCACATCTGCTAGTGGGATTCCCAGCTTCTATGTAGTTTACATTTGATGTAGCTCTCATAGTCTTCATGCTTCAATAACATGGGATAAATTAGTACCCACCATAGCAATCTGCCCTAAAAGTACTATTGCCTTTTAAACATATCCTAAGATCAAAATGCTAAAAATACTGACTTTATGGAATGACTCCATCCATATAGCAGATAGGCACAATCTTTAAGAAGCTTATCCAATCACTCAGGTCATATACTTCAGTCTCATCTCTGTTGTACTCCTGATGCTTGATTCCTGTCTCTTCTATCTTGAAAAGACTAGTTGCATCCAATATCATCTGTGCTAAGTTCATTTTCAACAACACTGTTTCATACTAACTCTCCCTACAAAATTTTGTTAAACACTCATTTTAAAAGGAGGATGAAAGGAATTATGCAAGTAAAAAACTTCCAGTTCTGCATTTCTTTTTTGAAAAGTAAGTAATTTATTACAGTGTACCATTATATAGAGTTGCCTCAGTTAAGCAATTTAAGGACTTTAAGATTTTCCAAAATTGGAAATAACTTTTAAGTAGTTGCAAAATTCTGTAAGGTCTACAGTTCCTCCAGCAAACTTCTTCATTTCTTGCCAAATAATCCCTTAATCATGTTGACACGTCTATATGACAAAACTTAGTTTATCCTTGCATTGGTCTGGAAAATAATGACTACATGAAACATACAAATTTTAGGATAACAAGGCTTCAGACAAATCAGGCCACTAGTCTTCAGTTCAGAATCCAGTTTACCTCTAGCAAAGGGAATATCCTGATATTTCCCCCTTCAGCAGCTCCTGTGTGCTACAGTATTCCAAAGGTAGGACAAATTCATTTGTAGGGTTATTATATATTCACCCAGAAAGCTTCGTATTTTTAAGTGGCGCATAGTCCATAATTTTTTTTAAAAAAATATACTCGGGCTTCCCTGGTGGCGCAGTGGTTGATAGTCCACCTGCCGATGCAGGGGACACGGGTTCGTGCCCCGGTCCAGGAAGATCCCACATGCCGCGGAGCGGCTAGGCCCGTGAGCCATGGCCACTGAGCCTGCGCGTCCGGAGCCTGTGCTCCGCAACGGGAGAGGCCACAACAGTGAGAGGCCCGCGTACCGCAAAAAAAAAAAAAAAAAAAATACTCATAAGGCAGCATTTTCCAAAGTGTTTTCTGCTGGAAGCTAACAGATACTGCTTAGCAAAAAAGATCTCCTAATCAAAACATTTTGGAAACAGTAAGTTAAAGCCAAGTTAAAAAGGTTTCTTTACTGCAGGATTTTTCAGACTTTGATATGCAAATATTATTTCTACAATGCCAAGCAAAGGAGATACAATATAAATTATTTCTCCAACTTACTGGACCACTGAAACCCTCTTTATTACAGAGCATCGAGAGGACCTAGTGCCCTATGGAACACATGCTGAGAAAGGCTGTCACAAGCTATTTTAGGACAGAAAATGTATGAAACTGAAATATGTATATATTCCTGTGTTCTATATCCTTAGGAGGCTAGGTTAATACAATGTTTATTTCATAAATATATTATTATACTTAACATCTGTTTCATTAATTCTCATATTTCATAAAGTAAAATAAGATTTGAAAAGATTAGAAAATGGACAAGACTGCTGGGAGCTAGGGTGCTTTACAGCTGCTCTAAGAAAATATTCAGCATGCCTGTGGCCCATTCTCACCAGATGAATTAGGAACTTCTACCCTGGACCAGTGGTTCTCACACTTCAGTGTGCAACAAAATCACTGAGGGCTTGCTCAAATAGATTTTTGGGTCTTACCCCTAAAATTTCTGATTCAGTAGGTCTGAGAATTTACATTTCTAAGAAATTCCCCAGTGATACTGATACTGCTGATCTAGGGACCACACTTTAAGAACCACAGTTCTAGGCTAATTAATATGAGAATATAAAAGAAAACAATAACTGTAACATATATTCTACATGCCAGACACTGTACTAAGCATCATACCAGTGTTCATAATTCATTTATACAATCAAGAACTTATTAAATACTATTTTCTAGTAAAGGAAACCAGGACTCCCTGGAGAAATGACATTCTATATTTGGGCCAGAAAAATGTACAAAATGAGACTATTCATCTTAGTCAAAAAGTAAAGAATCTGTCAAAGACTAACAGAATCAAATAAATAAAAATCGCAGCTGATTGAAACTCAACAAATACACAAAAATCCATGAGTTCATAATGATAATTTTTTAATTGGTCACTAGTGAAGATTGCTAGGGTACCAATCTACTATTTTGAAAATTTTTAAAAATAAGGGGAAACAACTGTCTTCTCTATCAAACTGTGGTCAATGAAAGTTCTTTTTAATAGTTGAATTTCAGTCAATAAATGCAGAAGGAATAATAGTATGAGGAAATTACCTCTTCCAATTCCTACTGAAATAATGTATTTAGGCAATGATCATCAATAGATTCCAAACTATTAAGTGAAAGGCTGGCACTACCCCAAACCCACAAATCAATCATAAATTACTAAAAGTAGAACAACCAGAAAATAAGTTCCTCTTGATGTAACACAATAGGAAGTACAGTACAATCTTTGCTTTAAAAATTGAACGTGAATCCAATTAAGCCTCTAGATCTAAATATTACTTTATGGAAACTATAGAGAGTAGAGGTACAAGTTAAAAAATAACATGGAGGGCTTCCCTGGTGGCGCAGTGGTTGAGAGTCCGCCTGCCCATGCAGGGGACACGGGTTCGTGGCCCGGTCCGGGAAGATCCCACATGCTGCAGAGGGGCTAGGCCCGTGAGCCATGGCTGCTGAGCCTGCGCGTCCGGAGCCTGTGCTCTGCAACGGGAGAGGCCACAACAGTGAGAGGCCCGCGTACCACAAAAAAAAAAAAATAAATAAATAAAATAAAATAAAATAAAAGCTTCATTGTGCACCTACTATATGTCAATGTTATTCCAAAGTACATTCATTCATTTCACCCCTTTTCTTTGATCACATTTCATTTGCTAACATACCGAAATGTCTTTAGTCTGAACTGCATCATTATTGGTTCATAAACACGCTTACAAACACATTAAAAGACTCCAAAGTGATACAACTAAGTAAAAAATTTAGACAGGTCTATCATTTTTTAAGGTAAGTCATACAAAGCAACCTCACATCTATCATATTTTACTGATTACTTAAAAAATTTTATAATCACATTGCCTAGAGTTGGATAATTCTGGGAATATGTCATCAAAAGTTTAATGCTTGTGATTTTTGACAGTGTTACTGTATCTTAGAGAGATAAGAGCCAACATTTTTAAAGTTGCACAATTATACTTTGGATAGTTTGTATCCCTAAGTTCCTCTTCTTTAGGCTTCCAAATAATGTGCCATAGTATATTTGGTATGAAGTAATTCACACCAAATGAGAATTAAAAGATCTATTTTTGAATTGATAATATGATCCAAAAATAAAAGAAAAACACATTTTTTAAAAGTATATAATTAACTGTTCATATCGAAAATGGGAACAACATTAATGATGACCTAGAAAGGAACATCATCTGGGCTTTAATATTATCTTTTTCAAATATTACCTCATTGTTTTTACCATTTTTTGGACCAATTCCAAAAGATATTATCTCTCTGTTCTTCACACAGAAAAGCTGTTACATAATTCTGGCTAGCGTCTACTACCTAAGTGAACTTATATAGGAGCCAGAACTCTTACAACATTTACATTTTCAGAATCTTACAAAACTCATATGAAGCAGACTCTAACTTTCTGTAAGGTGATTTTAAATACTAAATAAATTACAATGTTTTGGTCCAGTTAAAATGGCAAATAGGAAAATATCTGAGCTAAAAAGAAAAATAATTTTGAAACATTGATTCCAAATATACAAGAACCCTAATCTTGGTTTTTAATATTATTCCCTACTCAAATGAGCCAGGGATCCTTGGAGAATTGGCTGATTTCAAGGCTGAGGAAGGGAAGGAAAAAGATGATCCTGGATCAGCTTGTTATGCAAGAAAGTTTAAAAATGCTAAAAAAAACCCTGATGGGGCTTGTCAAGAGAATACAAGAGCCACTCTGAAGGGTTGCCCACTGGTCAAATCTTGGACAATCTGTGCATTAAAATAGTGAAAACCATTAATTATATACTACTGAAGAAAAAAGGAACTGGAATACATGAATCTATAACTCAGATAGACAAGACAGAAAAGTAAAATGTCAACTGCTGATTGGTAAAGGTACAGGTAGAGAGTGTGCATAGTTGGAAAATAATCATTTTGCAACCATCATAATAAAAATTGGCACAAGCAAGAATCATCACTAAATGCTGAATCTGGCAGGGGGGATAATTAATGAGTAATAGAATATTTGCATAGTCTTAAAGTATCTTACCACTCATGGCTTATTAGTTGCAAGCAAAGAAAAAAAAATAGCAACTATACAATGGAGATATCTGACAATCACCAGACTAGGTACTCAAAAAGAACAGTATCAGTAAGGCAGGTGGGTAGCAGACAGACATTGTGTACTTCCAGATGTGTGCCCTTAGTAGGACATACACTTAGTATTCCAAATATTGGTAGTAATCCAATTACTGATGTATAACCTGAATCTAAAGTGAGAGACATCAGAAAAACAAAAAATATTAAGTATTCTATTTAAAAGGGGCATTGGGACCTGCATTATTTGAAAATGTCAAAGGCTGAGCAACTATTCCAGATGAAGACAGACAAAAGATAATTAAATGCAATACAGAATTTTAAATTACATCCTGTACTGGAGGACCAAAAGGGGGGGGGTGGAGCATAAAGAGCATTAGGTCAAATGACAAAATTGAATGGATGGTAGATGAGATAAAGGTATAATACTGATATTGATTTTCTGATATTGATAACCATACTATGTTTACATAAGAAAATACTTATTCCTATGAAACATACACTGAAGACTTTAGGGAAAAGGGAAATGATGCACACAAATTTGTCTCAAATAGTTCAGAAAAAAATTTCCGTGTGTGTATGTGTGTGTGTAAGGAGAAAGAGGGAGTAAGGGAAGGGGAGAGGGGTCTATTAAAGAGAATTCATATCTATGATAATAAAGAAATGGGATAAAATATTTTAAATGGGCAAATATAGGTAAAGGGTATATAAATGTTTGCAATATTCTTGTAACTTTTCTCTAAGTTTGAAATTATTTCCAAATGAAAAGTTTGAAAAATATCCAAGAATTCCTAGAACCTCTCCAAAAATGCCTGCTATAATGTCATCCTGTATTGATTTCTGTAAGTTTAATTGGGCTTCCTAGAATCTCTTTACACCTGCTAAATTGCCTTTTTTTTTTTTTTGTGCGGTACGCGGGCCTCTCACTGTTGTGGCCTTTCCCGTTGTGGAGCACAGGCTCCAGACGCGCAGGCCCAGCGGCCACGGCTCATGGGCCCAGCCGCTCCGCGGCATGTGGGACCCCCACGGACCGGGGCACGAACCCGTACCCCTGCATCGGCAGGCGGACTCTCAACCACTGCGCCACCAGGGAAGCCCCTAAATTGTCTTTTTTTAATCAGGTTTATAGAGGTATAATTCACAACATTTTAAGATATTTAGAGTGGTGATATGACATATGAATACACTGTTAAAGGTATCCTCCATCTAGTTAATTAATACATCCATCACCTTAGATACTTTTTGTGTGTGGGGGGGGGATGGAAACATTTAACGCTCTTAGTAAATTTCAATCATACAATACAGTGCTATCAACTGTAGTCATCATGTTTTTACTAGAGATCCTCAGACCCTATTAATCTTATAGCTGAAAGTCTGTATTCTTTTACCAACCTCTTCCTATTTCTTGAAAGCTTCAGCCCCTGGTGACCACCATTCCACTCTCTTTTTCTCTTGAGTTTAACTTTTTTTTTTTTGTTAAGATTCTACATATAAATGATACCATACAGTATTTGTCACCCTCTGACTTATTTCACTTAGCATAACCATCCATGTTGTTATAAACAGTAGGATTTCCTTCTTTCTTATGAGCGAATGTTCCATTGTGTGTATGTATGTAAGAAATATATATGTGTGTGTGCATATGTATGTATGCATGTATATAAAACATCTTTATCCATTCAACTGTTGATGGACACTTAGCTTGTTGCCATATCTTGGCTATTGTGAATAATGCTTCAATGAACATGGAAGTGCAAGTAACTCTTCGATACCCTGTTTTCATTTCCTTTGGATACATACCCAGAAGTGGGTTTGCTGGATCATAAGGCAGTTCTATTTTTAATTTTTTTAAGAAGCTCCATACCATTTTCCATAGTGGTTGCACCAATTCACATTTCCACCAACAGTTCACAAGGGTTCCCTTCTATCTACAGCCTTGACTACACTTGTTACCTCTTATCTTTTTGAAAATTGCCATTCTAACAGGTATGAGGTGATATCTCATTATGGTGTTGATTTCCATTTCCCTGATGATTAGTGATGTTGAGCATCTTTTCATGTACCTGTTGTATGACTTCTTTAGGAAAATGTCTATTCAAGTCCTTTCCCATTTAAAAATTGGATTGTTTGGTTTTTTGCTATTGAGTTGCATGAGTTCTTTATATATTTTGGATATTAACCTCTTAACAGATATGTGGTTTGCAAATATTTTCTCCCATTCAGCAGGTTGCTTTTTGATTTTGTTGAGTTTCCTTTGCTGTGCAGAAGGCTTTTAGTTTCATGCAGTCCCACTTATTTTTGCCAAAAGTCATTGGCAAGACCTTTGTTAAGGAGCTCACCCCTTAAGTATTCTTTTAGAACTTACTCGGTTTCAGGCCTTACATTCAAATCTTTAATCCATTTTGAATTTATTGTTGTGTATGCTGTAAGATAGGGATCCTGTTTTTTTGTTTGTTTTTGCATATAGCTGTCCAATTTTCCAAACACCATTTATCAAATAGACTATCTTTTCGCCACTGTCTATCCTTGGCTCCTTTGTTGCAAATTAATTGACTATATACACATGGGTTTATTTCTGGGCTCTGTATTCTGTTTTATTGATCTACATGTCTGTTGTTATGCCAATACCATACGGTTTAATAAAATTTTGTAATACACTTTGATATTAGGAAGTGTGACTCTACCTTTAACCTTCTTTCTCAAGAATACTTTGCCTATTCAGAGTATTCTGTGGTTCCATATGAATTTTAGAATTCTTTGTTTTATTTCTGTGAAATATGCCACTGGACTTTCGATAGGGACTGCACCATATCTGTAAATTTCTTAGAGCTGTATGGACATTTCAACATTATTAAGTCTTCCAATCCATTAGCATGGGGTATCTTTCCATTTATATGTGTCTTCTTCAATTTCTTTCATTAACGTCTTACACAGTTTTCAGGATACAGATCTTTTACCTCCTTGGTAAAGTTATACCCAGGTATTTATTCTTTTTCATGCAATTATAAACAGGACTATATTCTTAATTTCTCTTCCTGATAATTTGTTGTTAGTGTATAGGAACTCAATTGATTTCTGTTTATCAATTTTGTATCCTGCGACTTTACAGAATTCCTTTAATGGTACTAACAGTTTTTTGGTAGTCTTCAGGATTTTTTATATATAATATCATGTCATCAACAAATATAGACAGTTTTATTTCTTCCTTTCTGATTTGAGTGGCTTATATTTCTTTTTCTTGACAAATTCTTTTAGCTAGGACATCCAATACTATGTTGAATAACAGTTGCAAGAGTGGGCATTCTTGACTAGTACTGGATCTTAGAGGAAAAACTTTCAGCTTTTCACCACTGAGTATGATGTTAGCTGTGGACTTGTCATAAAGGGCCTTTATGATGCTTAAGTATGTTCACTCTAGACCCAGTTTGTTGAGAGTTTTATCATGAATGGATGTTGAATTTTGACAGATTTCTTTGCATCAATTAAGAAGATCATATGAATTTCATCCTTTTATTTTGTTAATGTGGTAGATCACATTCATTGATCTGCATATGTTGAACCCTGCATCCAGGAATAAATCCCACTTGATCATGGTGTATGATCCTTTTAATGTATTGCTGAATTTGGTTTGCCTTTATTTTGTTGAGAATTTTTGCATCTATGTTCATCAGCGCCTGTAGTTTCCTTTTCTTGTAGTGCCCATGTCTGTCTTTGGTATCAGTGTAATGCTGGCCTTGTAAAATGAGTCTGAAGGTGTTTCCTCCTCTTCTCTTTTTTTTGGGGGGGAAGAATTTGAGAAGGATTGTTATTAATTCTTCTTTAAATGTGTAGCAGAATTGACAAGTAAAGCCATCTGGTCCTCAATTTTTCCTTGGTAGGACGTTTTTGATTACCAATTTAATATCTTTACTACTATTGGTCTGTTCATATTTTATATTTCTTCATGATTCAGACTTGGTAGGTTGTATGTTAGTAGGAATTCATTCATTTCTTCTAGGCTGTCCAATTTGTTGGTGTGTATTTTTTCATAGTAGCCTTATGAGCCTTTGTATTTTGGTGGTATCAAATCTAACATTTCCTCTTTCATTTCTAATTTTATTTGAGTCCTTTCCCTTTTTATCCTGCTGAGTATAGCTAAATGTTTGTCAATTTATCTTTTCAAAAAAACCCAACTCTTTGTTTCACTGATTTTTTTCTATTGTCTTTTTACTCTGTTTCATTTATTTCCACTCTGATATTTGTTATTTCCTTCATTCTATTAATTTTGGGCTTAGTTTGTTCTGCTTCTTCTAGCTCCTTCAGGTGTAAACTTAAGTTGCTTATTTGAGATTTTACTCTTTTCTTAATGTAGGTGTTAATCCCTATAAATTTCCCCCTTATATCTGCTTTTGCTTTAGCCAATAAATTCTGGTATGCTGTATTTGCATTTTCATTTGTCTTGAGGTATTTTTTTATTCCTTTTAGTTTGTTCTTTGACCCATTCAGTAGTATGTTGTTTAACCTCCACATATTTGTAAACTTTCCAGTTCTCTTCTTGTAATTGATTTCTAGTACTATACTTTTGTGGCTGGAAAAGAAGCTTGATATGATTTCAATCTTCTTAAATTTATTGACTTGTTTTGTGGCCTAACACATTACCTATCCTGGAGAATGTCCCACATGTGCTTGAGAAGTAGGTTTATTCAGCTGCTGTTGCATGGAAGATTCTATATACGTCTGTTAGGTCCATCTGGTCTAACATACTGTTTAAATCCAGTTTTCTGTATTGTTTTCTGTCCAGATGATCTATCCATTGTTAAATGTGGGGTACTTAAGTCTTCTACTATTATTGTATTGCTATCAATTTTTACCTTCAGATTTGCTTTATACGTTTAGGTGCTCTGATAATAGATGCATAAATATTTACAAGTGTTATACTCTCTTGATGAGTTGACTACTTTATCATTATACAATGACTTTCCTTGTCCCTTATTAGTTTTTAGTTTAAAGTCATTTTGTCTTATATTAAGTATAGCTACCCTAGCTTTCTTTTGATTTCCATTTGCATGAAGTTATCTTTTTCTACCCTTCATTTTCAGTCAGTGTGTGTCCTTAAAGCTGAAGTGAGTTTTGTTCTAGGTCTTTTTGTTTTTTTTTTAATCTATTCAGCCACTCTACATCTTTGGATTGGAAAATTTAGTCATTTTACATTTAAATTAATTATTGATCAGTATGTATTTACTACTGTCAATTTGTTGTTTCCTTGCTGTTTCAAATTTCTTTATTTATCTTTATTTTAGTATATATTTACCATTACAAGTGAGATTTATACTTTCATATGTTTTCCTGTTACTAATTAGCACCTTTTCATTTCAGCTTAATTCTTTTTTTTTTTTTTTTTTTTTTTTTTGTGGTACGCGGGCCTTTCACTGTTGTGGCAGGCTCCGGATGCGCAGGCTCAGCGGCCATGGCTCACGGGCCCAGCCGCTCCGCGGCATGTGGGATCTTCCCAGACCGGGGCACAAACCCATGTCCCCTGCATCAGCAGGTGGACTCTCAACCACTGTGCCACCAGGGAAGCCCTAGGTGGAATATCCTTGATGGACAGTTTTTTTTTTCTCTCAGCACTTTGAATAAATCTTGCCACTCTTCTCTGGCCTGCAAAACTTCTGCTGAAAAATCTGATCATTGACTTATCAGGGTTCCCTTTTATGAGCAAGTTATTTTTGTCTTGCTGTTTTAAGACTCTCTCTTTGTCTTTAACTTTTGACACTTTAATTATAATGTGTCTTGGTGTTGGTCTCTTTGGGATCATCTTATTTGGAACCCTCTGGGCTTCCTGGATCTGAATATCTGTTTCTTTCCCCAGGTTAGGAAAGTTTTCAGCCATTATTTCGTCTTGTAAGTTTTCTGCCCCTTTCTCTTTCTCTTCTCCTCCTGGGACCCCTATCATGCGAATGTTGGTTTGCTTGATGTTATCTCATAAGTCCCTTAAGCTATCTTTATTCTTTTTCATTTTTTTCATTTTGCTGTTTTAATTAGATGATTTCCACTGTCCTGTCCTCATGTAAACTGATCCTCTCTCCTGTGTCATGTAGTGCGCTGTTGAACCCCTCTATTGTATTCTTCAGTTCACTTATTATACTCTTCAGCTCTGTGACTTCTATTTGGTACTTTCTTACACTTTCTATTTCTTTGTTGAAATTCTTACTTTGTTCATCCATTCTTCTCCTGAACTCAATGAGCATCTTTATGACCATTATTTTAAACTCTTTATCAGGTAAATCACTTATCTCCACTTCATTAAGGTCTTTCTCTGAGGTTTTACCTTGTTCTTTCATTTAGAACATATTCCTATTTCTTCATTTTCCTTGACTCTCTGTGTTGGTTTCTATGCATTATTTAAAACATCTACCTCTCCTAGTCCTGAAGGAGTGGCCTCTTGTAGGAGATGAACCTTATTATTCAAACCTGCCCTAGCTCTTGGTTGTCTCTCAAATCTTTATGATGGTCCAAGCAGCCTACTTTATTCTTAGTGCTCACCGTAGTTGAGGGTATACCAATACCTGATAGTGTTCCAAAGGGGAGGATCATAGTCAGCACCTAGATTCAGGTGGATTGGAAGCCAGACCTTCAGGTAGCAGCTTTTAATGTATGCAAATATGTATCTTTCAGTGGAGACTGGGAGATGGGTGTTTCTGTCTGCTCCCTCTGCGCTGAGCCTTGGGGGATAGCCAGTTAAGAACTTCATTTGCTACAATCCTGTGGGACCTGGGAGCTCAAGTCCTGTTGGCCACAGAGTCAAAGGTTTAAAAGGGTGTGTCCCTTGGGCAGCAGCTGCAAAATCTGGGGCGCCAGAATGTGCACAAGCTCTTTCCAAGAAGAAACCAGTGAACTGAAGCAGGCTAGAGAGAGAACAGAGATGGCACCTGCCAGATCCCTGGTCTCCAAAGAGAATCAAAATTAGCTCCTAGATGTGTGCTAAGTTAGAAATCTGACCCTCAGGCAGTAGCTTTTAAAGTATGCAAACAGGATTCTTTCAGGCAAAGACTGAGAGATGGGTGTTTCTCTCTGCTTCCTCCGTGCTGAGCCACAGCAAATCCTTGAAAACCCATTAAGAACTCTTTGCTTGTTATAGTCTGGTGGGTCTTATGAATTAAAGCCCCATTGTTTTTCAGAGCTAGGTTGTTTTTGGGTCCTTACCTCAAGTGGAAGTTTAAAAAGATGGGGGCTAGATGTTGGGTCCAAACCCTTCGCACTTCAGGGGAGGAGCTGGAAGTTGTAAGTTGCTTCGCAATTGCATGTCTCTCTGCCAGGGGACATTTATGGTGAGACTGCATCTCAGCCTTTTCTACTCACTTCAGTGTGGGTATATTCTCGTTTGCCTGCTATATAGGAATTGCTCAGCTAGTTTCTGGATTTCTTTCAGCAGAAATTGCTCCGTGTATAGCTGTGGATTCAGTGTGTCCATAAGAGTGAGTTCAGAAGCTTCCTATGTCACCATCTTGGACTGGAACCCCCTACATTGTCTTAATGTGTTACTTTTCTGTGAGTTTATTTGGGGGGTAAGGGGTTGGTAATGATGGAGAGAAGAAGAAGAACCCAAATAATCACAGTTAGTTTCATTAGATAATTCTAGGGAGTTGTAAAGAGGTACCCTCAAGAATATGGAAATAAAAGAAAACACTGCATTCTCACCACTGACTTATGTTCAAAAGATCAACAGAGAAATGAAAGGTCACCTGAAAAAGATAGCAAGGCTCTCAACAAGAGAACATTCTTTCTTATTTAGACTGAATTGACCAAAATGGGAATTGGATTGGCTATTTGTTGGCAACATCCACCCTAACACTAATCAGGACAGAAATGACTAGAATCATAGACATCTAAGTTTTCTCTCTGAATTGACAACATAATCCCTAATTTCAAAAACAGTTGGCCCCGAACAATGCAGGGTTTAGGGGCGCCGACCCCTCTGTGCAGTCGAAAATCCATATAGTAACTTTACAGTTGGCCCTCTGCATCCACATATTCAACCAACTATGGATCATGCAGTACTGTAGTATATAGTTACTGAAAAATATCTGTGTATAAGTGGACCCGTGCAGTTCAAGCCCATGTTGTTCAAGGGTCAACTGTATAAACAATGGTCTGTGTTAATCTGGCAGGTGTTAAATATTTGACATCAAATATTCCTTAGTTTGATTCCACAATCAAAATGCTTCTGATTTTGATATGGCTTCCCACAAAGATCTGACAACAAGGAGAAAATGTGCTGATAATATAGATAATATATATTTTGTCCTACATAACCTTTTAACTTATCACTGTAAATTAAAAAGCTAGCATGCTGGTTTTAATACATCAGTCTAATGAACTTGGATAATGTGAGTCTGTACCATGAAAGGTGGTTTGTCTCCTCTTGTACTGAAAAATGCAATTTCTGCATCCAGAAAATTCAGATCTTGGCATTTAATTAAAATAACAAAAATAACAAATGCTCCTTTGTGAGGTCATTTCAGAAAGCAAGCCAATCCTTTTCCCTGGTGGTGATACTCATTCATCTGTATGTAGCAGAAAGCACAGCAGATAATGCAATTGGCTCACTCAACATCCTGCAAACTGTTTTATAGTTTCCTTCTCATACTATAGGGCCTTGAAAGCAAAACAAACAAACAAATAACAACAACAACAAAGTTTTTCTGATTCCTTTGGGGGGGGAGATCTGCATGCAATCTGACTGACACAAGGAAACAACCCATATGACACTTAAAGCAGAAGTCACCAATGTGTGACAGTGGCTACACATGGGAGAATGGATTTTTTTAGTGTGATTATTGTGAAGGTTGTATTGTCTGGTACCCAACATCATAAGTGTCAAGTGATAAAAGGTTGAAAAAGTATGAATAGCCCCAAGCTAGGCAGTTCCTAGTACACAGAACTGGTTCCCTACTCACCCCTTACCCATGAAATTACATAAACTACCCAATACTTTCTCATAAATCCTTTTCTGAATAAATTAGAGACAGTAGATCCAGTTGTTTGAGACTGAGAGAACCCCAGCTAATTCTCGGAAAGACCCAGTATTTTTTATTTCTATAGTTCTAGCCTATTAATGTCAGTCCCATCATTTTGATACTACCACCACTAATAATAATGAGTTAACAGTTACTTCAGCACTTAAAAAATAATATCAAGCATTGTGATAAGTGATTTATAAACATTCTGATTAAATGCTCTATATTCTGTGAAAGACACCTCAGGAGAAAGACTGAAAGGGAATAACCACAGGTTTATCATGAGAGGATACAAATCTCCTTAATAAACCAATTTGCAGAGATGCTATTCTTAGAAGTATGCAGATTATGAACAATATTTTAAAGAAGAACAATTAGACTTGGAAAATAACTTTACCTTCTTGCTCTCTTCTTCAACAATATAGTACCTCAGTCATTTTAAAGTAGCTCACAGAACTCAAACTTGCTATTCTAACAAAAAACAAATATGGCATAATAAAAAATTCCTGAATGGTGTCTCTTTGGCTGTAATTTGGCTAGAAAAGTTGCTGTACCTGAAGATTGATCTCTGCCTCATAAAAGGTTAGGCATGAGCAGTAATGTCGATCTGAGTCAATATCTGTCAGGACCACCACAAAAAACGTTGGCTGCTTCCTCTCTCTGGACAGCTGCCACCCTCCAGGCTGACAAAACTAAATGAGATAGAAAAAAAAAATTGTCACATCTTAAGAGTATAAGGTAAATTTATTAGTTATAAATCCCCGAGAAATGTCTCCCCATTTAAAAAAAATTTCCAGATGTGATATGTTACTTCAGCCAATATTTTTTAAAAAATCACTTGCAGATTCATGATGTAGAATACTTTCACTAATGTGCATATGCATTTTATGAAGACAGCCTAGATTTTCCACAGATGCCACTCATTCTGAGACCGGTGTTGGCATATGTAGGAACAGAGCACTAAGATGAAAACTTTGCACCATTAGAACAAATCATGCAATAAGTTGAAGATAAAGTGCTCAGTATCTACCATGGACAGAAAACAGAATTATTTTAAAATATCGTCATTAATCTAAGACTCTTCAATTCAGTACAATGAAAAAGATATCTTGTTCATCAAGACAGACCACATTCTGGGCTATAAAATACACTTTAATGTATTTAAAAGAATAGAAATCATATAATGCATGTCCCAGACCACAATAAAATTAAACTAAAAATCAATTACAGAAAGATAGCTGGAAAATCCCCAAACACTCAGAGATTAAACAACACACTTCCAAGTAATACATGGATCAAAGACAAAAATCTCAAAAATTTTCAAATATTTTTAACTAAATGAAAATGAAAATACAGCTTAACATTTGTGGGATTCAGCAAAAGCAGTGCTTAGAGGGAATTTTATAGCACTGAATTCATAGAGAAGAAGAAAAATCTAAAATCAGTCATCTAAGTTCTATCGTAGGAAACTAGGAAAAGAAGAGCAAATTAAATCCAAAGTAAGCAGAAGAAAAGAAATAATAAAATTAGAGCAGAAATCAGTGAAATCTATTACAGGAAATCAATAGAAAAAAGCAACAAAACCTACAGCTAGTTCTTTGAAAAAAACATTAAAATCGACAAGTCTCCAGTCAAACAAACTAAAAATAAAAAAGAAGATATAAATTACTAATATCAGAAATGAAAGAAGAGACATCACTATAGATCCTGTGGACATTAAAAAGATAATAAAGGAATACTATGCATAACTCTGTGCCCACAAATTTGATAATCTAGATAAAATGAACCAATTTCTTGAAAGACATAATCTGATAAGACTCACACAAGAAGTAGACAATCTGAATAGGCCTATATCTATTAAAGAAAATGAATCAATAATTAATAATCTTCCAAAATAGAAAGAAAGTATCATGCCGCAATGGGTTCATGGTGAATTCTACCAAACACTGAAGGATGAAACTAAAACATTCTCTACAATCTCTTCCAGAAAACTGAAGCCAAGGAAATACTTTCTGACCCATTCCATAAAGCCAGCATTACCCTAATGCCAAAACCAGAAAAAGAAATTACAATAAAACTATACATCAATATCTCTCATGAACACAGATGCAAAAATCCTCAACAAAATATTTGCAAATTGAATGTAGCAATGTATGGAAAGAATTACAAACCATGACCAAATAAGATTCATTTTGGGTATGCAGGGCTGGTTCAACATTGAAAGTCAATTAATCACATCAAGAAGCTAAACAAGAAAAAGTACATGATCATATCAATAGATACAGAAAAAGCATTTGAGAAAATCCAACACTCATTCATGATAAAAACTCTCAGCAAACTAAGCATAGAGGGGAAGTTCCTTGACATGACAGAGAACATTTACCAAAAACCTACAAATAACATCATACTTAATCATAAGAAACTAGAAGCTTTCTAGCTAAGATTAGGAACAAGGCAAGGATGTCACCTCTTACCACACCTTTTTAAAATTGTACTGAAAGTCCTAGTTAATTCAATTAGCCCAAACAAGGAAATAAAAGGTTTACAGATTAGGAAGGAAGACGTGTAACTGTCTTTGTTCCCAAATGACATGATTGTCTATGTAGAAAACCTGAAAGTAATAAGCAATTCCAGCAAGTTTCCAGGATACAAGGTTAATTTACAAAAGCCAACTGCTTTCCTATATACACCAACAATGAACTGTTACTTGAAATTAAAAACACAATACCATCTTCATACATTAGCACCCCCAAAAATGAAATACTTAGGTATAAACCTAATAAATTATGTACAAGATCTATATAAGAAAAATTACAAAACTCTGACGAGAAATCAAAGAAGAACTAAGTAGAGAGAAAGAGGGAGCAATTCCAATGTTCATCAACAGGAAGACTCAATATTGTCAAGTTTCAATTCTTCCCAGTGTGATCTACAGATTCAATGCAATCCCAAACAAAATTCCAGCAAGTTATTTTATGGATGTTGATAAACTAATGTTAAAGTTTATATGGAGAGGCAAAAGACCCAGAATAGCCAACTCAATATTGAAGGAGAACAAAGTTGGAAGAGTGACACTATCTGACTTCAAGACTTATTATAAAGCTACAGTAATCAAGACAGTGTGGTACCAGTCAACGAAAAGACAAATAGATCAATTAAGCAGAATGGTAAGCCCAGAAACAGACCACACAAATATAATCAACTGAACTTTGACAACAGAGCAAAAGCAATACAATGGAGAAAAAAATAGTCTTTTCAACAAATGGTGCTGGACCAACTAGATATTCATATACAAGAAAATGAATCTAGACACAGACCTTACACCCTTCACAAACATCAACTCAAAGTGGACCATACACCTAAATGTAAAACACAAAACTATAAAACTCCTAGAAGATGACAAAGGAGAAAACCTAGGTGATCTTTGTTTTGGCAACGACTTTTTAGATACAACACCAAAATCATGAACCAGGAAAGGAATAATTGATAAGCTAGACTTCATTAAAATTTAAAACTTCTGCTCTGTGAAAGACACTGTCAAGAAAATGAGAAGACAAGCTAAGGACTGGGAGAAAATATTTGCAAAACACATATGTGATAATGTACTGTCATCTAAAACATACAAAGAGTTTTTAAAACTCAACAATAAGAAAGTGAACAACCCAATTAAAAAGGGGGCAAAAGATCTGAATAGATACCTCTCCAAAAAAGATATAAAGGTGGCACATAAGCAAATGCAAAGATGTTCAATATCATATTTCATAAAGGAAGCAAATTAAAACAACAAGATACCATTACATACCTATTAGAATGGCCAAAATACAAAACAATGACAATGCCAAATACTGACAAGAATGTAGAGCAACAGGAATTCTTATTTATTGCTGGTAGGAATGCAAAATGGTACAGCCACTTTGGAACACAGTGCGCCAGTTTCTTACAAAAGTAAACATACTCTTACCATACAATTCAGCTATTTACCCGAAGGAGTTGAAAACATATGTTCACACAAAAACCTGCACATGGATGTTTATAGCAGCTTTATTCATAATTGCCAAAACTTGGAAGTAACCAAGATGTCCCTCAGTAGGTGAAGGCACATCCAGGTGACAGAATACTTTATTGTGCTAAAAAGAAATGAGCTATCAAGCCATGAAAAAACATGGAGGAAACATAAATGCACATTACTAAGTGAAAGACGCCAGTCCAAAATGGCTACACGTGGTATAATTCCAACTACTTAACATTCTGGAAAATGCACAGCTATGGAGAGCAAAAAGATGAGTAGTTGCCTGGGGTTGGGGAGACATAAATAGGCAGAATTTAGAGGCTTTTTAGAGCTGTGAAACTATTCTGTATAATACTGTAACTGTGGATACATTTTCTTATGCATTTGTCAAAACCTTTAGAATGTACACTAAGAGTGAAACCTAAGGTGAATTACAGACTTTGGTTGATAATGATGTGACCAATGTAAGTTCATTCATTGACTGTAACAAATGTACCACTGTGGTGGGGGATACTGATACTGTGGAAAGTTGTGCGTTTGGGGAACAGAGAATATATGTGAATTCTTCGTACTTCCTGCTCAATTTTGCTGTGAATCTAAAAGTACTCTAAAAAGTAAAGTCTATTTCTAAAAACATGAAGAAAAAATATCTGGATAACAATATTGTTGAAGAGATGGAATAGAAATAGAAAGGAGCTCACCAATACAGCAGCTCTCTGTGCCAGATTACCTTCTGTTATCCTGCTTAATAACTGTGTAATTTGGAGCACTTTATTTAACCTCTCACTGCCTTAGTTTCCTCATCTGTAAAAGGCAGAATATTAGTACGTATCTACTAGTACTCTTGGGAAGCTCACACAAGGTAACACATGAAAAGTACTCAGAATAGCCTTTGCCATATAATTCCGTGGTAAGTGTTAGTTATTATGATTATTACCTCCTTTGACCTAACCTTAGTTTCTATCATCACAGCTATAACACTTTCTTTCCCCTTCTTTACTAGTTTTTTCCTGCCTCTCCTTTCATTGCCTCATTGACTCCTTGACTCAGTCTAAAGAGACATCAAAAAAGTAATATTTGGATGACTTCCTACATTTAGAGACACACATTAATCACTTTCATAGCTTCTCTACCAAATGAAAAATTCTACCAGACTCATTTCCTTGAGCAGACATCATAAGGAATACATAAAGAAATAGCATGAAAACCTTAAGGACACATTAATTAGTTAACTGAAAATATTTTTCTCTACTACATTTGTGTTTTGAAATAGTAATTCATTGAACAAATATTTATTGAGCACTTCAGTATCACTTATTCTGTGAAGTCTTCTCTGAAGCTCCCCAGTTTCTCTAGCCCCCTCCAAACCAAAGAATCAAGCAGTTCCACTCATGTGTTCCAAACTGTTTTATACATTCTTATTATAATAAATAATTATAATAACCTTTTCTTCCTATATATAGCACTAGAACTTATATATTTTACTAATCTGGTACAGAAAAGTTGACTTGTCAATTTGTTTACATGTATATTTCTCCCTCAACAATTCATTTATCTAAGTTCCATGACTTTACATCTTTGGCTTTCCTGTGGCCACCATAAGCCTTTTTCATTCTAGAAAAGTAGCCCTCAAAGTGTGGTACACAGAATCACAGGAGTCCTGGTGGTCAAAACTATTATCATATTAATACTAAGAACTGGTTGTTTCTTTCACTTTGTTGACATTTACATTAATGGTGGAAAAGTAATGGTGGGTAAAGTTGCTGGTAACTTAACAGTAATCAACGAGGCAGCACCAAACTATACTTGTAGTCACTGTATTCTTCAAAGCTACACATTTGCAGTTAAAAAAAAAAAAAGTTTCCGTTAATAATTTCCTTGATGAAGCAATAAACATTTTAATTTCATTGTAACTTGACCCTTGAGTATACAGCTTTTAAAATATTCTGTTTCAAAGAGTAAATACACATAAAACACTTTCGCTGCATATAGAAGTATGATAGTTGTTTAGAGAAAAACTGCTTGTGTAGATGTTTAAGTTGTGAGCTGAACTGTTCTCTTTTTTCCCCCAAGAACACCATTTTTTACTTGAAAGAATAACTGACAAACATGCTTATACAGTCTTATGTATTTGGTAGACATTGTCTCAAATGAATGAAATGGGCCTGTCACTTCAAGATACAGATCTGAGACTGTTTGTTACCAATGATTAAATGAACTTTCAAGCACCATCATGAGCCTGACAGCTTTGTATTCTTGATTAATATGACAGTATTATTAACTAATGTAATATTTTAAATACTATATGTGTCAACATTTGGAAGATCTGCATAACTCATTGATCCCTATTTGCCAAATGACTAATGCATGATGTTATAAAATCATGCATGGATAAAAGATTTTTCAAAGTGCAAAGCCAACCAATAGATTTTATTGTAGCAGAGTAAAAAAAAAGTTCATTGATGCATTTATATATCTCACATTGCAACTAGCCTTTAAGATATTATTATTTGTTGAGTGTTGGTGTAGTATTCAAACAAGAGTTTCCGTAAGTATCTGAAAAGGCTAGAAAAATACTCTTTCCAACTACATATTCGTGAGACCTGATTTTCTTCATATACTTCAACCAAAACAACGTACTGTAAAAGCATGAATGTGGAAGCAGGTATGAGAATCCAGCTGTCTTTTATTAAGCCAATATCAATGATATTTACAAAAATATAAAACAAAACCATTCTCTTCCCTATCTTTTTTGTTATGGAAAATAGTTATTTTTTCAAAAAATATGCTATTTAATATGCAATGGTTTACTGTCCTTTTTAAAATAAATAAATAGGTTAAATTTTTCTAGTTGTCAGGTCTAATACAAAAATTAATAGATAAAACTACATAAACAAAACTCTTTGCAGATTCTCAGTCATCTGTGAGAGTATAAAGTGTGAGACCCCAAAGTATGAGACTTGCTATTCTAGTAAGAATGCGTGTTAATGTGTAACTAGCCTTGGCTTAAGCTACTTAGGTAGCAGAAAGGTATAATCTTTGGCGGAACCAGGGAGTTTTAACAGGTTAAACTTCTGGGTTTAATAAAACCCAGAACTGTCTTTCAAAATACCGTGTCTGAGCTTGGGTATGAAATAATATAATGATACAGAGCCTGTGTCATCAGGTCTACTCATTCGACAAACAAGTCTTCTGATATAAAGTGAATCAGTTCTGTGAATTAATAGCAAATAATCGCATTCTCTTAGAGGTCTGTCATTCATTATCACAGGTGCTCATTAGGCTTGGCAAATGGTACTAAAAGCTATACACCATAGAATAACAACTATATATTTTCACATAATTTAAATGAAACTATAGGTTTTCAGTAAGGATTAAACTAAATCTCTTTATGTTAGTTCCAACTCAACCAACTTTACTGATTTCTCAAATCAAAGGTACCCATCACAGAAAAGTGCTCACAAATAACAAATTAACTTTTGTAAGCGAATATATTACTTAAATAAGCAATCAGATATTTTGCTGCTAAAACTAGAAAAATCAACTCATGCTTACTTTTCTCAAATGCTTTACACATACAGTGAATATAATAAAAATATTACAGAATAATAAAAGATGTCCATAGCATTACTGTGACTAATTTTAATGATCTCTCAAAGGTGAAATGTTGTAGAAGGTTCTTGGGATAACAGTCACTCAATATTTTCCAAGACCTTCATACACATCTATAAATTTACAGCTCACTAAACCACATTTTACTGTTCAACCTCTAATTTAAAAAATTAAAGGTGTCCCTTTAAAAAAAAGAAGCCTGTAAGAAAATTCCTTCTCATAGAAAAAAATAAACACATAACATCCAGAAGGAGAATATGAGAGTTTAGGTAGGAAGACCTCCTTAGTTATTTAAATGGCCTCATTTCCCCAAGTTTACATTATAACAGGAATTCTGATTTTAAAAGTATTAACAGTAAAACTTCTGGGAAATTCCAAGGATCCTCTTTTTGGATTCAATAAGTACTTCTTCAAAACTAAGCTTAATGTGACCACAACTAAGATAGTAATGGTAATTCATGCTAGGCCTGGTCAGATATTTTTTACTAAATTTTTCACAAAGAAGCTGCCAAGATAGCTGGTTACACTGGTTACACATGAGACCCTTTATTTCATACATAAAAATACAGCTACGTAAAGGAATTATTTTATACTATGCAGTAATATTATTAGAATCATACTTCATAAGAAATTTTGATGTTGCATTCTCAAATGAAATATATTAATACACACTTAATAATTAAACAATAGCTCACATAACTGAGTTTATGGAAATGTTTTTTCAATGGATGAAAAGAAATGGCCTTAACCTCCAGTTAAATGTCTACTTTTCAAATTCATTGTATCATAAGATTAAGTAATAATCGAATTTGGTGTATCAGGAGATGATCCCACTATTAATGAGAAGTACTCCTCATAGGATTTGGATTTGAAATATAATAATGCTAGCTGGTTTAATCATTTCAAATCTTAACTAAAAGCGTGCTGAGAAAGTAATAAACAATGAGAGGGGAATTCCATGGCGGTCCAGTGGTTAGGACTCCGTGCTCTCACTGCTGAGGGCCTGGGTTAGATCCCTGGTCGGGTAACTAAGATCTTGAACCTGAGCTCGAGTCACATTTCTGACAGGAATGTGAGAGAATGTTTAGACAGCTGGAAACAGAGTAGTCACTAAAAGATAGTAAGCAGAATGATAAGCATTAAACAAACAGGATAAAAATCAGTATTTTGCTCTCCCCAGTGTCTTTACTGGCAAACAGGGGAAAAAAATGCTATCACAGGTGCAAAACCTAAACTGTTTAGAATTGACTGTCATAACTGACTGGCCCACATTTTGCCCTCCTTTTCCAAGTCACTGAGGAAACACATCTATTTGGAGTGATACTATCAATGGACATACCATATATATGTCTGTTTCATAAATATATGAGTGTATATGCAACAGTGTATGTTTTTTGACTATTCCCTTCCACCTGACTCTCATCATTTCCCACAGATCATGCTCATAAAAATTTTACAACATATCTGGGAACAGTCAATATGGGGATTCCTTTTCAGGATGTTATCTGTCTTCATTCAGTTCCAGTTTTCTTCAAGACCTTGGCATAACCTGGAAACAAATGATACCTCAAGGGTGCAAGGTTAGAAGTGACAGACATTTTTAGGCTCCACATTTAATGTGTTACAAATACCAACTTTGTTTACTTGCTTGTTTCTTTAATTGCCCAAATGTATGAAGTAGATCATGTACAAACAGGCCACCCATCTGCAAATAAAAGATAAGTGCCAATAATCCCTCATATTTGTGAAACACTTTATATATAATTGTATCCCACAACGTTTATTTTACAAATGATGAAACCAAGGCTATGAGACGTTAAGGTGATACAGCTAGTGTGTGATAAAAGCAGGACTAGAATTCAAGCCTCTGTATCTCTACAAACTGTGTCTTCTCACTGCTGAATTATCTTTGTATATCACCTTGTGGATATTATTTTATGTTAATATGAATTTACTGTAGAAAAATCAGAAAAGAAAAAATGAAAATGAACTAAGTTCTTTAACATACAACCTTCCCTTGCAACCATTTATCTCTGGATGTACTTGTTATAGAAAATGGGATATATTATACATACAGTTGTAAGTCCTGCTTTTCTCCACCTTCTGTAACATGTGCATTTTCCCATGTACCTACATATTTTTAAGAAAATTATTTTTAATGACTGAATATTACACCAGCATATAGGTAAGCACCACAACATAACCAATTCCCTATTGTGGGTTGTTTATGTTGTTCACAATTTTTTTTCTTAATAATTCTGGGATAAGCATGGTATTATATAAATCTTCCCAGGCATGTCTCATTATGTTTTTGGGGAAGAACTGGTTTTGTAGAGCACAACCAAAATGAGCACAAAAAATGTTTAATTGCCCTTGAATTCCTTTTTAAAGGTTATGCAACCCCAAAATTATTTTGTTTTACTGATAGAGTTCTAAAAAGGACAAAAAAGAAGTGATAACAAAGAACTGTTATTATGAACTATATTCTGACCAAAGAATTGACTTGTGAAATAACGTAAGAGAAGCCTTAAGAAACTGAACTCCATTGTCAAGCCAGGCCATGGCAATGTCAGGTGTGTGCTCTATACTTTAGATAGATATTTTTCAAAAGTTCAGAGAAAACACAGTGGTTGTAAGACTTTGGAAGAGAAGCCAATCTAAGAGTTGGGAAACTTTCAAATATTTTGTTATCCACAGAATAATGGGTATCACACACATGTGCCTAATTTTAGTGGACAGCTTTTGATGAAGTATACTTTTAAAAGACTATCCAAAACAATCCGCTTTAAATGAAACAATTTAAATGGGTCACCTATAATGCTTTTAGTAGATATTGTAGTCAGATATTTTATTACTACTACACAACATTACACTGTCCTCATCAGTACAATAAAACTTTATGTATAACATAATATAATTTGCCTGCCTAGAGAATCCAAGCAAACTGACTAAATATTATTTGAGTGAATAAGAGTTTAGTCATGTAGCCAGATATAAGAACATATAAAAATCAACAGCTCTCCTTGAGATCAGCAACAAGAAATTTCTAAAAAGATCTTATTCATAACTTTAATATGTTCTCAAAGTTACAGGATGAGCTAACCTAATCTCTCAAGTTTTGAACATTTTGGCATATTAGTCTCATAAGAGCCCTACACATAAGCCTCTAAATATAAAAATTTCAAGAAGCAAACTCCAAAGAGAAAAATGAATGTTTAGAATAGCTTCTAATATCCAAGTTTTGAAAAAATACAACTGTACATGATTTACAAATTTAAAACAATTCCAAGAGCAAAAGAAAAGTTATTAATGACTTCTAGTTAAGCATGGCAGATGAAACAAATGAGTTTACCTCCAAGAGCTCCTGAAAACCCTCTAAAATTGCAATTAAAAAAATACAGGGGCTTCCCTGGTGGCGCAGTGGTTGCACGTCCGCCTGCCAATGCAGGGGAACCGGGTTCGCGCCCCGGTCTGGGAGGATCCCATGTGCCGCGGAGCGGCTAGGCCCGTGAGCCATGGCCGCTGGGCCTGCGCGTCCGGAGCCTGTGCTCCGCTACGGGAGGGGCCACAGCAGGGGGAGGCCCGCATACCACAAAAAAAAAAAAAAAAAAAATACAAACAGCAAAGTAATATGAAAGAAGATAACAGGTTTAAAATGACAATAAGAGGGACTTCGCTGGTGGTGAAGTGGTTAAGAAACCACCTTCAGGGTGGGGGTGGGGGGTAGTCAAGATGGCGTACTAGGAGGACATGCGGAATTCGAGCCTTCTCACAACTAGGGCACCTACCACGCACCGGTGGGGGACCACAGACACCTAAGGGGATGGGAGGAACCCCCAGCAACCAGGTAGGAGGTGGGGCATGGGGGGGAGTGAAGAGGGAGGAGAGGTGAGGGCAGGAAGGGACTGGCGCCCCTGAGGGGCGGCTGGGGGAGGGGAAGGGCTCCCACACCCAAACGGATAAATTGAGGAACCGCTGGGAGGGCAGAGGATCAAAAGGGAGTGTGGCCAGGCTTCCCCTGCCCACTTGGACACCCAAAAACCTGCTGAGATCCTGGGCCAGATCCTCTGCCCACCTAGGCCCCCTCCAGCCACTCAGGTCCTGAGGGAGTGGGAGGGAGGGATGAGGGGGGCAAAAGTAAAGGCTGGACCTCTGGGATCCACACCCCTGAGGGGTGGCTGGGAGAGGGGAGGAGGTCCTACACCCAGTGGGACCCACCCATGGTTAGGGGTCCAGCGGTGACGGGGGTAGACCCTGGGGGAGACAGAGGGTGAGGGGCACAGAGGAATGGAAGGGAACGGGGCCAATGCTTTCCCTGTCCACTTAGGCACCAGGGAGCCAGCTGGGCTAATCCTCTGCCCTTGGAGCCTCCCTCCTGCCGTGCAGAGCCGAAGCCCCACCCCTACACCCCCACCCAGGGCCCTACCTCTACACTTGGAGACCCCTTCCATCGCGCTGGGCCTAAACCCCACCCACACACCAGAGGCCCTCCTTTCCATGTGCTGCCTCTCCCCTTCTGCACAGGTATTAAGCAGAGACCCTGCCCCATACTGGAAAGTTGCCTCGCCTAAGCCCCGCCCCATGCTCAACCAACCCCCCACCCCCCCAACCTCCTTGCTAGGTGCCGCCCCACCCTAAACCACGCCCCTGCCTAAGTTTCATCCCCACCTAAAGTGCACCCCCACAGCCAAGGCTTTTTTTTTTTCCCTTTTCCTTTTTCCTCTTTTATATTGGGGTTCTGTTTTACCTTGTTGATTCATTGCTGTTGATTATTTTATATTTTATTTTTCCTAATAAATCTTTTATTTTTCTAATTTTATTTTATTCTTTATAATTTGTTAGTGATCTCTCCTTTTGGCTTATTGCTCCACCCGCATTTTTTTTTCTTTTTTCTGATGTGGTTTTATTTTACCTTGCTGCAGTTGTTTCAATTATACTTTTATTTTTCCTAATATATTTTTTATCTTTCTAATTTTATTTTGTTTTTATTCTTTGGTATTGTACTGTTCCTTTTTTCTTTCTTTCTTCCTTTTTTTTTTCTCTTACAGCGCCACAAGCTTGCGAGATCTTAGTTCCCAAGTCAGAGGTCGGGCCTGAGCTCCTCTGGTGGGAGCTCCAAGTCCAAACTGCTGGACTAACAGAGAAGCTCAGACCCCAGGGAATATCAGTTGGACTGAGACCTCCTGGAGGTCCTCATCTCAGCACCAAGACCCAGCTCTATCTAACTGCCTGCAAACTTCAGTGCTGCATGTCTCAGGCCAAACAACCACTAAGACAAGATTACAGCACCACCCGTTAAAAAAAAAAAAAAAAAAAAAAAAAAAAAAAAAGACAAAAAAATATGTTACAGATGAAGGAACAAGGTAAAAACCTACAAAACCAAATAAATGAAGACGAAATAGGTAACCTACCTGAAAAAGAATTCAGAGTAATGATAGTAAAGATGATCCAAAATCTTGGAAATAGAAAGGAGAAAATACAAGAAACATTTAACAAGGATCTAGAAGAACTAAAGAGCAAACAAAGTGATGAACAACACAATTAGTGAAATTAAAAGTACTCTAGGAGGAATCAATAACAAAATAACTGAGGCAGAAAAATGGATAAGTGAACTGGAAGATAAAATGGTGGAAATAACTGCCCAGGAGCAGAATAAAGAAAAAAGAATGAAAAGAATTGAGGACAGTCACAGAGACCTATAGGACAACATTAAATGTACCAACATTCAAATTACAGGGGTCCCAAAAGAAGAAGAGAAAAAGAAAGGGTCTCAGAAAATTTTTTAAGAGATTATAGTCGAAAACTTCCCTAATATGGGAAAGGAAATAGTCAATCAAGTCCAGGAAGCACAGAGAGTACCATACACGATAAATCCAGAGAATCACAATGAAGCACATATTAATGAAACTACCAAAAATTAAATACAAAGAAAAAATTATTAAAAGCAGCAAGGGAAAAGCAACAAATAACATACAAGGGAATCCCCATAAGGTTAACAGCTGATTTTTCAGCAGAAACTTAGCAAGCCAGAATGCAGTGGCAGGACATAATTAAAGTGATGAAAGGGAAAAACCTACAATGAGGATTATTCTACCCAGCAAGGATCACATTCAGATTCGATGGAGAAATTAAAACCTTTACAGACAAGCAAAAGCTAAGAGAATTCAGCACCACCAAACCTGCTTTAAAACAAATGCTAAAGAAACTTCTCTAGGCAGGAAACACAACAGAAGGAAAAGACCTACAAAAACAAACCCAAAACAATTAAGAAAATGGTAATAGGAACATACATATCGATAATTACCTTAAATGTAAATGGATTAAATGCTCCAAACAAATGACATAGACTGGCTGAATGGATACAAAAACAAGACCTGGGGGCTTCCCTGGTGGTGCAGTGGTTGAGAGTCTGCCTGCCAATACAGGGGACATGGGTTCGAGCCCTGGTCTGGGAAGATCCCACATGCCGCAGAGCAACTGGGCCCGTGAGCCACAGCTGTGGAGCCTGTGCGTCTGGAGCCTGTGCTCCGCAACAAGAGAGGCCACGACAGTGAGAGGCCCACGCACCGCAATGAAGAGTGGCCCCCGCTCGCCACAACTAGCAAAGCCCTCGCACAGAAACAAAGACCCAACACAGCCAAAAATAAATAAATAAATTTATATTTAAAAACAAAAAACAAACAAAAAAAACAAGACCTGTACGTATGCTGTCTACAAGAGACCCACTTTGGACCTAGGGACACATACAGACTGAAAGTGAGAGGATAGAAAAAGACATTCCATACAGATGGAAACCAAAAGAAAGCTGGAATGGCAATTCTCGTATCAGACAAAATAGACTTTAAAATAAAGACTATTACAAGAGACAAAGGACACTACATAATGATCAAGGGATCAATCCAAGAAGAAGATGTAACAATTGTAAATATTTATGCACCCAACATAGGAGCACCTCAATACATAAGACAAATGCTAACAGCCATAAAAGGGGAAATCGAAAGTAACACAATCATAGTAGGGGACTTTAACATCCCACTTTCACCAATGGACCGATCATCCAAAATGAAAATAAATAAGAAAACACAAGCTTTAAATCACACATTAAACAAAATGGACTTAAATGATATTTATAGGACATTCCATCCAAAAACAACAGAATACACTTTCTTCTCAAGTGCTCACGGAACATTCTCCAGGATAGATCATATCTTGGGTCACAAATTAAGCCTTGGTAAATTTAAGAAAATTGAAATCGTATCAAGTACCTTTTCCAACCACAACGCTATGAGTAGATATCAATTAGAGGAAAAAAACTGTAAAGAATACAAACACATGGAGATTACACAATATGCTATTAAATAACCAAGATATCACTGAAGAAATCAAAGAGGAAATCAAAAAATACCTAGAAACAAAGGACAACGAAAATAGGATGATCCAAAACCTATGGGATGCAGCAAAAGCAGTTCTAAGATGGAAGTTTATAGCAATACAATCCTACCTCACAAAACAAAAATCTGAAATAAACAACCTAACCTTACAACTAAAGCAATTAGAGAAAGAAGAACAAACAAAACCCAAAGTTAGCAGAAAGAAAGAAATCATAAACACCAGATCAGAAATAAATGAAAAACAAATAAAGGAAACAATAGCAAAGATCAATTAAGCTAAAAGTTGGTTCTTTGAGAAGATAAACAAAATTGATAAACCATTAGCCAGACTCACCAAGAAAAAAAGGGAGAAGACTCAAATCAACAGAATTAGAAATGAAAAAAAAGAAACAACTGACACTGCAGATATAAAAAGGACCATGAGAGATTACTACAAGCAACTATATGCCATAAAATGGACAACCTGGAAGGAATGGACAAATTCTTAGAAAAGCACAACCTTCTGAGACTGAACCAGGAAGAAATAGAAAATATGAACAGACCAATCACTAGCACTGAAATTGAAACTGTGATTAAAACTCTTCCACCAAACAAAAGCCCAGGACCAGATGGCTTCACAGGCGAATTCGATCAAACATTTAGAGAAGAGCTAACACCTATCCTTCTCAAACTCTTCCAAAATATAGCAGAGTGAGGAACACTCCCAAACTAATTCTATGAGGCCACCATCATCCTGATACCAAAACCAGACAAAGATGTCACAAAAAAAGAAAACTACAGGCCAGTATCTCTGATGAACAAAGATGCAAAAATCCTCAACAGAATACTAGCAAACAGAATCCAACAGCACACTAAAAGGATCACACACCATGATCAAGTGAGGTTTATTCCAGGAATGAATAAAACTAAAAGTTGGTTCTTTGAGAAGATAAACAAAATTGATAAACCATTAGCCAGACTCACCAAGAAAAAAAGGGAGAAGACTCAAATCAACAGAATTAGAAATGAAAAAAAAGAAACAACTGACACTGCAGATATAAAAAGGACCATGAGAGATTACTACAAGCAACTATATGCCATAAAATGGACAACCTGGAAGGAATGGACAAATTCTTAGAAAAGCACAACCTTCTGAGACTGAACCAGGAAGAAATAGAAAATATGAACAGACCAATCACTAGCACTGAAATTGAAACTGTGATTAAAACTCTTCCACCAAACAAAAGCCCAGGACCAGATGGCTTCACAGGCGAATTCGATCAAACATTTAGAGAAGAGCTAACACCTATCCTTCTCAAACTCTTCCAAAATATAGCAGAGTGAGGAACACTCCCAAACTAATTCTATGAGGCCACCATCATCCTGATACCAAAACCAGACAAAGATGTCACAAAAAAAGAAAACTACAGGCCAGTATCTCTGATGAACAAAGATGCAAAAATCCTCAACAGAATACTAGCAAACAGAATCCAACAGCACACTAAAAGGATCACACACCATGATCAAGTGAGGTTTATTCCAGGAATGCAAGGATTCTTCAGTATATGCAAATCAATCAATATCATACACCATATTAACAAACTGAAGGATTAAAACGGCATGATCATCTCAGTAGATGTTGAAAAAGCTTTTCACAAAATTCAACACCCATTTATAATAAAAACCCTCCAGAAAGTAGGCATAGAGGGAACCTACCTCAACATAATAAAGTCCATATATGACAAACCCACACCCAACATCGGTCTCAATGGTGAAAAATTGAAACCATTGCCTCCAAGATCAGGAACAAGACAAGGTTGCCCACTCTCACCACTATTATTCAACATAGTTTTGGAAGTTTTAGCCACAGCAATCAGAGAAGAAAAAGAAATCCAAATCAGAAAGGAAGAAGTAAAACTGTCACTGTTTGCAGATGACATGATACTATACATAGAGAATCCCAAAGATGCTACCAGAAAACTACTAGAGCT